>NC_071413.1:1165000-1465000 GCF_017976375.1 Cuculus canorus | reverse complement strand
AATGGAAAAAAACATATGCAGCTATTTTTTTTTTTTCTAAACAGTTCCCGTACTTGGCTATAAAAAAGAAAACCTCTCTCAGCTTCCAAAGAGAAGTTACACTGCCAATCTTGCAAAACAAAAACCAAACCTCCCAGGTTAGCTGTTGAGTTTTACACCGAGCTGATGTGCTGAATACATCTGATGTTTTATACAGGCCTTGAAACTGATAAAACAATTGATTAAGATGAAGGGCGCATTTCGGTGAGGTCGGTTTTACGACGGGGTACGTACAGTCTGCACGCATTTGCCATCCAGTCAGCGCATGCAATTGTAAAGGCTTTATTCACAAACTGGGTAATTGTGCACACAAACGCTTAATTAAGTGCATTTGTCCGGGTCATTAAGCTGGTTGTATACACAGTTGTGAAAACTTTGTTTCTACTTTTTTCTTTTTAATCTTAACTTTCCTTTGTGATCACCCAACACGCTCTAGAATGAATGAAAGAATTTACGCTTTAAGCGAATGGGGAGTTTGCAATGTTTGCAAGGGAATCCGAAACCATGTGAAACCGGCTAACGTTTCAGATTTCATCAGAAACTCAAACCGCATCAGCGATTCCCCAGGTTTACAAACCATATGGCGAACCTGAGTCTAACTTTCAATGACCACAGTCTGATTTATAGTTTTCCACGGCAATTGGTCAAAACCTGTGATTTTTCCCAGGCTCCAAAGGCAGCTCGACAACCTGAAGTGATTTGACTGAGAGTTGAGCTCACTCTGAAGTCACAACTCAGAAGCTGACTGGAGACTGGTATTTCCAGAGCTTTCTGAACTGTCCAACCATTTTATCAGTACAATAAAATGAAAATTGGCTGCTTTACTTGCAAAATATAATGAAAACCATTGGCTTCATCTCTTTGTTTATCTTCTGAGGCCACATGGGAAAGAATAGAGAAATCCCATTTTGATTTTTGCTGTTGTTGGTGGTGCTGTTGTCTGTTGTTAACAAGAGCAGAGCTCATATAACCTCCAGGAATCAGCTTCTGGACGCATATGGGTTAATTTAGATGCTTCCATTTCTGGGAACCGGACAGCACATATTGAAAGGATTTAAGTTTTTTTCCCCTAACAAAGAGCACTTCCCAAAGCCCTTTACCTCCCTCAAAACAGATCTGAAAGCTTTCTTCAAGTACCGCACCCATTTGGAGTTAAGCACCCCAAGTCAGGACACACAAGAGGCAATATCTGCTATTGGGATAGGAGAGAACTGGAAAGGGTTAGAAGGTGAGTCAGATTGCATCTTACAAGGAGGAGATAAATGACTCTACGAGGCTTGAAAGCAGGTTACTTTTTCCTCTTTCTTTCGAAAAGGAGAGCAGAGGATTTTCTTTTTTTTTTTTTTTTACCATTAGTGAGATGTTATGTATAATATTGGAGCCAAAACACCATACCTAAATGAAACAGGAAAAATGACTTTACTCAGCTGCACGTCCTTATATGCTGCAGGTTGAATTTCTGCTCAAGCTAGTGATTTTAATGAATTTTAGATGGAAATTTTAAATAAATTATATAGGGGGATTTTCAGAGGTTATTCTAATTTGATGTATTTTGGTTTATTCTAATTTAAAATTCAGAAACTGGGATGGAGTTGAATTGAATGAGCCTTTTGTACAGCCCGTTCAGCTGTTGTGTTTACCAAGGTTGTTGGTGTGTTTGTCTGATTTTTGTAGAGTTGAAATGCACTACGATCTCCTATGTCAGCTCTACTTTTTTGATCAAGAGGCCACATCAAGATTGCCCTATTTAATTGAAACATTTTATGGATAGGATACATTTTATGTTGTGCAATGTAATCAGGTAATAACTTTCCATCGTTACAAAGTCAGCCGTCCTTAGTGGAAAGTACAATAAATAAGTGATAGGTAGCACTCTGGATTCATCACAGGCAATGGGAAATTTTGTCCAACTGAATTCTTGATGATGCTGAAGCTTAAGGTGTGGTCTTGGAAGGTCGCTGGTTTGCAGTGGTCTGGAATACATTTTCACATCTGTTTCTCCGCACAATAAGAGCATCTTTCTTTTGATAAATGCATCAGTGGTTAATCGCATGTCTTTGGGGAGGTGTCCCCGGTCTTTCTGCAGGCAGATGTGGGGGAGGCCTGCCTGGCTTGTGGGCCGCCTAACCACAGTGTCAGTGTCAGCAGTGTTGAGTTCCAGTTAAGGTACCCTCAGGACCCTTGCCACGCCTGCCACCTCCTCACAGCCTGGAGGCAAGGAGGAGTGCCTGGGAGCTGACAGGGGCTTGCGAAATTCCATTTAGGTCTGGCTTCAGAGTGGTCACACCCCTAAATCACCAGCAATTTGGTTATTGCTGTATAGGCAAACATAACTGTAGGAGCAATTCAAGGATAGTTATCACCCCCAAAGCCTGCTGGAGAAAATATGTAAGTGGTCACCCCTGAGGACCCAAGATATTTCTGTGTCTTAAGATGAACCATGGAGTTGTGCAAGGGGAGCGTGCGGGTCGCAGACCCCACAGTATGTACCCAAATCCATCTCCTCAAGATGTGCTCGGTGACACTGCGTCTTTCTTTCCTCATGTTTCCTACTCCCACTGCTCCCAAGATTTCCTTCCAGTCTCTTTTCTCCAAGAGCCAGAGAGGAAAGGAGCTGCCACTTAACAGCATGGCAATCTTTTAGTTAATTTAGCTAGTCTTTTAAATGATCGTTCTGGTTGCAGCAGCTCCCAATGAGCATCGCTTGCAAAGCAGAGAATTTTGTCTTATCCTCAGCACTTTAAAGACAGTCACAAGGAACTGAGCTTGATTTTGCTAAAAGCAGCAGTGTTTTCAGAATAAAGAAACAGATGTTTGGCTCCAGAACGTGGGCACCACCTTCTAACGAAGGTAGTTCCCCAAACAGATCCAAAGGTCAGGGTGACTCTCCTTGCTTCCAGTGCACTGATGGACGAGCTTATCTTGAGGTAGTCACATTTTCCAACTCTATTAGACCCAGAGTATTTGTACACCCCAAAAAGATTCAACACTGGATTGTGAGACTCTTGATAAGCTTGACAAAAAGAAGGGTCTGGTGTTTGCTGGAAGAAGAAATATACTGGCTTTCATGGCAACGTGGGCCTGTCAGGAGAAAAAGGCATCATTAATTATGTTTGAGCCAGTTCAGAGGCAGGAATGTAATGTCTCCCACATTTCCATCGGTATTCTGCAACCACTCAAAACTCAAGGGGGCTTCCCAAGAGCACCCTTAGGGATGTGGGAGTCTAAAATGTGGGTGTCACTTACGCAAGCTTACATCAAATCAGTAGCTTGGCCTCAACCTCGCTCTCAGGTGGCTTCGCTTAGAAAAAAAACTCCAGGAAAAACAGGGAAGTTGCCGCTACCTCAGCACACTGCGACTTTGAGTGTAGGGGAGCATATCTGCCTTGACCTTTTTCTTTCTTTGTTTCTTTATATTTTATTTGAAGGGAGGAACGTTGCTTTGAAAATAGAGACCCTCATAGCTCTTCATGGTGTAGGATGGTAGGAAATCTTTAAATGATACTTAATCTGTCCTTTAAAATGTGAGCTTAACAGAGAGAAAGAACAGCCTGGATGGGCCAGGGGATCGAGCTGCCATCGTATTATCCCTGCAGGTTTTCAGGCTGAGTGTTGGAGACAACAGTAAATCAAAGGGGCGGCTGAAAATGGGTATGGCATACTATTGCTGAGTTCTAACTCTGTCTGACAGATATTTTTGAGAGTTTTGAGTAATAACTGAGGAACTGCTCCACGTTCCCAGTCGGGATACTTGGTCTAAAATTGCTGACTGTGGGTGCCCAGGCTTGTCTACTGGAATGAGAGCAAAATGTACAAAATACAGCATTGAAACAGCTGAATTGATGGAATCATTATTCCATTATTGCTTGCTTGGTTCTTTTGAATCATTTTCTATTTAAATGCATTACGATTATCATTTCTTTGGGTGTTCACAATCTGAGTCATACTGACATCCCTTTGGACTGTTCCATTACAAACACTACAAACATCTTCCTTACAAAAGGCTCTTGACGACATTTAATCCAGATTTAGTTCAGGATATTGATAGTCTCGAGACATTTGAATGCGTTCAGAGGTTGGTGTAGGTTTGAGCACCATTTTCCAGCTCATCATAAGCTGTATTTTTATTCCCTGCCCCCAGTACTTCCTGTAATCCAACAAAGGCCTTTGTGGAAGGTTTGGAAATAGCTTAGGCAATCTTGAGGCTCATTGTTTGAGGAGTCTGACCTCAATTTTAACCTAGGGGTCCCACCGCTATCTATTGCCAGTGGATTCTGTTCTCTTCCCAAATAGAAACAAAATAGAGGCTGAGAATTCCTTCCCTGCTTTACTGCCAGAGGAGAGAGTTTTGCAGCAAACAGACTCATATCCACAGAGTGTGGCACGATACCGTATGTGGTAATTGTATGCACTGCTCAAAATATTTTAAATGAACTTGTTCTTACAAAGAAATAAGTTATGAAGTTAACTTTTACATGAGTGTGAATAATTAAACTATTGTCACCACTCTAAATTATCATCTGTTGTTAACTTACATCATTAAATTTTGCTTCTTTGCTAAAGAATAATGAAAAATACACTTAATTAACAGTTATTGCAAGCTCGCGGCCATTGATAACACAGTTCTCGGACTGAATTTCACAAGTGTGTTTTGTGCTTGACTTGAAATTGCTGCGTTATTCTAAAGCCCTGCACAGTGATGTGGGCATAACAAATTTTGTATCACGAGAACGAACTCCCTTAGTAAATTATGTCACTGTTGGTTAAGATTAGGCTGCTACAAGCAAACAACTGGAGTGCTATTTATTTTTTTTCCCAGTGCAGTGGGCGGAGTTACGGTTTGAGCCTTCTGGTTTAGTTGCTTTTAGCAAACGTATGGAAGGCTTTTGCTGTGTGCCAAGCCTGACGGGATCCCACCCCGTCTGCCTCGCAGCTTCCCTGTGCCAACCCACCAGGAGATTCTGGGGGGCTCTGTAAGCATTCCCTGAGGAAAGTGACTCTGTTTAATTTCCTTGTTGTTTCGATTACAGAGGTGAGAGGGTTTTTTTGCCTCGGATATTGTTAAAGAGGCTTGCCAGCCCTGTAAAGAATGTGCTGCATTCTTCAGATGAAATAAGGCCAATCAGTGGAATAATGAGGAAAGTAATATCTCCCTAGAGAGTCTGATTGGGTTTTCATCAAATCAGCCAACCTTTTCCAGTCATTTACACCAACGTTCCCTCCATGCAGGGTGTTATGCTGTCTCGGATTCTTTCCTCCTTTTAAATCCCTTGTGATTATTACTGATATCTAAATAATTGGGATGAGGCAAATTTATGTATCTTCTATATGTTCTCCTTTTTAAAATTAATTATTTCGCTCTTATTTTTTCACATATATTTTAAACTACTCTCCTACCCTGGAAGCTGCTATTCCAAAGAAGAGAGGGATATACGAGAGCCAGGAGATTTATTCCTTTGCGACACTGAATGTCCTTTTATTTTTAATATGTGGGGCAGTCTCCCCTGAATGGAAGGTTACCTACCGCTAAGACTACAATCCCCTGATGAGGTGCCCAATTCTTGTTGTTAATTATAGCATGACACGTTTATTTTTATTTATTCATTAATTTGCCTTTCCGAGATAAACCTCTAAAATGAGCCATTTGATTTATTGGGGAATGAGGAGAACAATAGTTACCGTGATCTTCCCTTATTTCATGTTCTTTTCTCTGTCGAGAGCACAGCATTAAATGCAGGAGGAACATCCAACTGCTGAAACAGAAACACCCTCTCTTTCTCGTTCACTCGCACGGAATTCAAACTAAGAAAATGGTCATTTCAGGTTTGCACGCAGCTTAAGCGAGTGGATTCTTGCTGTACAGCAATAATCTCTTCTGAAAAATATAAGGATTATGATGTTGGGTCAGATCCTTGCGTGGTGTAAAGCAGCGTGGCTCTCCTGACCCCAATAGCTGTGCTGCCTTACGCCCTCTGAGCGCTGCACCCAGTGTGGGTCCCTTCAGGTACACAGAAACACACGGCAAATTACTGCCTCCCCAGGGCTCCCGTTCGCCCACCGCTAACCAGCCCTGTCCTAGGAGTCCCGGACCTTTTGGTCATCGAATGAGGAATAGGCAGGAGCACAAAAGATGGGGGATTCTGCAGAGCTGTGCCATTTCAATGCATTTGCAAACTAAATGTTGCAATCAGCCCGTGGCTGGCAGCCGCATCCATGGCTCTGCGGCACCTGAAGTAAGGGGGATTTTTGTTCTCTTTCCATGCTGGGAAGTGCTCTGCTCTGGAGCACAGACCAAAAGAAAGCTGCTATCCTGTCCAAGTTATCTTCCTTCTATGGCTGGAGATTCAGAGACAGCATAGCTTCGTTATACACAAACACATTTATGGCAGCTTTGACAAGCTCCTGGACCACATCAGGCATGATCTGATTACATCACTAAAATTAATGTGGTCTTTGGATGTTTTACACAGCAAGCTGGGAGGCATTTATTTCCTGCCGTTGGGCGGGGGGGACATGTTTAGCATGTGAAAGTTTTCAGAATTAACTGAGTTCCATTCACACCAGTCCTCCCACACTGCTCAGCAAATGATTCAAAGCCTTCAGCGTGATTTCATCTGTGCAGACTCTAATCCACTTACTTAATGAAATACATAATTAACATATTATAATTGCAGTAAAGATGGTTTTGACAGAAATCATTTCCCGTATCTAATACCGTGGTAATTTAATCTGTTCCCCACTCCCTAACACGACCCTCCGTGATTAAGTTTCATAAGAATTTTTTTGATTGATTGATTCATCTGACGTGCCTGGGCCCTGCTAAAGGAGTGTCTGTCAGTTTACAGGGCCACGTGACGCTGTGGCAGATGGTTGTGGAGAGGCTCTTTGCGCTGTCTCCCTGTGTGGTCTTTTTTTTTTTTCCCTTCCCTTTTCCCCTAAATGCCCTGATAATCCAAATACAGCAACCCTGATCCACTAAATCGCTACATGTTTTTATATGCTGTCTTTTAGCTGTGTGTATAGTTATTAAACTGGGGAAGGCAGGATGTGTTAAACTAGGAGGTCTAAATCCTAATGCTGTCATTCACTTCCACAATAAAACAACCCACACAGATACTTTTTATTTGATTTTTCTTTCTGTTTGTTTTCAACACAATCTCTCTAGTCTGTCATTCACTCTCAGGCAGTTGCTTGAGTTAAAAGGGCCAGCGAGCCAAGTTGTGCAGACCTTCTCGGCTAAATATCACTTGTTACCTGCAGGAATATATGGGGAACGTTATCAACCACTGGCTTTTCAAGTCAGACTCAAACGGCTGCTCTCTTGATATGGGTCATGACTCATGAGATAATATCCAGCAAAAGGTCTGTGGCAAATGATTACTTCCTTTTCATAGACTGAAACCCTATAATTTTTTTTAATGCTATCAGTCTCCAGGAAACTGTGTCCTAGTGACATTGTGGAAAAGGCACGACTCAACGTGGAGGGATGCTGGTTGTCTTCCTCTGAGACAAATCAAAGCATTGGGTGACATAAAGCATCTTCCTCTCAGCTTCATTCTTGCCCCTTACATCACTCTGCGCTCCAATACACCTTTTTCCATCTCTGGTTTGTTTCTCTCATGTTAGGAGTTCAACCAGTACTGCTCATTGTTGTCCTGTGTTTTCCTTTCTGTCTGTGTTTTCCATGCAGTTAGCCGGTTCTCCAGCAGCTCGGGCAAAAAGCAAGTAACTGTGTTTGGGAGAGACGACAGAAAGACAAAGACAGACTGCGCTGTCAAGGCAGACAGTCGTTGTCAGAGCCGAGATTAGAGCCACTCGCTCTAATGAGATGCTCAACCTGCTAAAATAGACCGTCCTATTGTGAGTTGGGGTCCTGGTGCCTGCGGGTTGTTACCTGCAGCTTAGGAGGTTCCCTGACCCCCGGTTGATTTGGGTGGGCTGGTTTGCCCCAGGACAAGGTGGGTATGGATTTTTTAGGGTTTCTGTTCTGCAAGAGGGTAGATTAGGGATACTCAAACCCTTTTAAGTCCCTTCATTGTCCAGACTTTTAGGAGTCTATCTCACGGAATGAAAGAGTACCAGAATTGAGGTAACAGTAGCAGGAGCTCAAGCTTCTCATTATAGCACGAGAAGCACCAGCACTATCATCCAAGCAACGGGGCAACTGCTTTGGGCCACATTTTGCTTTACAATTGTATCAGTATGCGACACCAGGCAGTGCCAGGTAGTTTGGCAGCAGGAGCAGTATCGCAGGCCGATTCCAGTCTGTCAGCATGTAGGAGACCAACGTCAGTGGTTTATGGCTTGTAGGAGCTGAGGTTTACCGCAGGCGCAGAGACCACAGTCAGTTTCTGTGTGCTGTTGTGTCCCAGCTGCTGGAAATGTTTTGAGTAGCAGTCCTTGGCTCTGTTGGTCAAAAGGTGGCTGAAGGTGGTGAGGTTGTGAACGGTGAGCAAATCTTTGCTTCCTGTCAGCCTGAACCTTAATTTTTTGCTTTCCCATAACTGCAAGCAGTCCCACAGGGTCTGGTGGACAATGTTGCTCATGTGTCAAAGGGCAGAGACCTCAGTCTTAAAAAAAATTGCTGGAAGTAGTTGCGAATTGCAGCATTCATTCTGTTTTACACCTGGAACGTCCAAGTGCATTCACTGACAAGGAGGGGTAGACGCAGTAGACAATAACAGAAGATAATTTACTGCCTGTCTTTGCTTTGTTTTTCTTTGTTTTGTTATTGCACTTGATAATAAGTCAAAGGTGACTCAGGCTCCAGCTTCTGCGATGGTCGTAATGCACCAAAGGGACTGGAGGCAGATCTGACCCACCTGTCCCGCTGCCCTGCGTCCTTCTGAACATTAGATCTTGGGCAAGTGCTTCTGACAGAAGCCTTCATTCATGAAAGGCTCGGTCTTCCTCCTAGCAGGAGGATACATGAATCATTTTTGATGATGTGAAGCTGCATTTAATTGCGTCATCTTTCATAAACTGAGGGAGTGCCTGTGCTTGACAACATACAGAGTTTGTGGGGTTTTTGTTAGAAGGTGCAAAATGCAGTGTATTCATACATTTCAGCGGTGTCTTTATCACTAATGGGGATTTAGGTGTCTAATTTCTGTTGATGAGCTGATGCATTAGTTATGGTTTATTTGCCTACCGGTTCTCGCTGACCTATATAGTACTGGTGTGTTTGCGTAAAAACTTATGCCAAGATTATCCTATAGCATGCGAAGGCTTTCTGTGTGCATCTAAATCTGCCTTCTCTCCGAGTGACAGACTGTAAGCGCACTGATCAACAAAAGCTCAGCTTTTCCCATGGAATTGTGAAACCCTCACCTGGGAACAGCCCCGGCACAGGATGGGAGGCGAGTTGGGGCATTTGTGCAAAAGGAGCAGGACAACAGAGATTTTTGAAAGAAAAGCTCTTTGTGAATGGTCAGGTCATTGATACAGTGGTGTGAACCCACAAGTGTGGAGGATACACCCACCCACCCCGAACTCATGGCCAAGCCCCCCTGGGTCCAAGGGGGGGCACACAATTTGGTGCGCACCAGCTCCTACACCAGAGTCAGTAGTCAGTGAACTCATTGAACTTGACTGAAATTCCTGTTGGAGCATTTTCTTTTTCCTATGAGTGTGGAGGGAGGGGGAAGCTCCTTTGTGAGTGGCAAGTGTACATGAACACCACCACATCAACTGCCAATATGTTATGAGGCCTTGGTAACAATCTGGAGTCTCTGGGGAGCTCTGCTGCAGTTCAAGTGAGTATCAGACAGAGAGAAAACAATTTCTGGTGCCAATAATGCAGCACAGATGAAAAATGTTTTAATATTTGAAGCTGCTTTATGGCAGAAGCAATGACAGTGATGGAGTCAATGTCAGCTTTTTTCCTTTAAATGTCATCTTTCGTCTATGAGTTTTTTCTGCTCTGGAGGCATGCAAGCCTGATGCTGACTGTTTGCAACCATTGATCATTGATTTTATTCTAAATGGAAAGCTTGCCAGAAGACTAGAAATTCTGGAATTTATTAGGATTTCTTTAAGAGGCACTTTAGCTCAACAGTTCTCATTACTGTCTTTACAATGTTACTTATTTTTCTTTTTATGTCATATGATTTGTAAAGGGTTAGTACTCAGAACAATATACGATTAAACCATTGTGCATGCTGGAGTTGCAAGCTTAGAGGGGGAAAAAAGGATTCTAAGGAGGGCTGAGCGAATATCTGAGTGTTAAACAACACCTAATGTCTCTTCTGAACCTAAAGCTCTGTTTTGAAATCTGAGGATGAGATTTTTACTAAATAGCAGTTTTGATTAAATAAGGTCACTCTTAAATTAATAACTCTTAAATGCATAAATAAAAGGGCTAAAACATCTCTATATTCTGACCTTTGGTGCATAAACAATGTACTGTATGTACCCAATGTCGGAATATAATGGGAGTTTGTCCCGTTAAACAAATATTACTGATGGGCAAAAGGGTCTTGGACTCCATTAGCTCTCCGATGTATTTATTTACCGTGACAATGTTCTGCACATGCCAGCTAGGAGTGGTTTAAGGCTTTATTACATAGTAACATTGAACGTACTTGTGTGCTTATACATAAGTGATCGTTCTTCATTTGGTTAAAAAGAATCTATTTATGCTTATACAGTGGGCTAAATGTTTTCAGTTTGTGATATGTTTCCATTGGCACAGGACTAGTTCAAACAGGTATGTTAGCTCTTGGCTGACACGCCTGACATTCAAGCTTTATTACGGAGCAGTGTACCCAGGGAATGTGAATTATAGTGAGTATCAGCCTTGGCCTGCTAAAAGCATCATTCAGCCTAGTTGATTATGGAATTTACTCTGGAGTTCGTGTCTGAAGATCCATCTACTGAACTGATGGTGTTTATTTGTTTAGTCACAAACACGTTACAGACCAGACAAAGGGAAAATTGTGGTGTAAAACTGTCTGGTTGAGTAGCAGTGACCAGGGAAAAGCACAGTCTTGCAGGGTAAAGAGCCAGTAGTAAAGTTTATTGCCACTGTTTAGATAAAACTAATTCTGGCAAACCCTTTAATAAACCATCAAGTGCAGCACTTAAAATGTAAAAGAAAACTTTCCAGAAAATAAAATGACCATCTGCAATGTTACCTTAGATGCTGTAAATGGAGTTTTCTGTTGTGCCCCATTGATCAACCTGCTTCGAATGTCTACAGTAATGAACTGTCCTGACCTGCAACGCCACATACAATGCAACGGTTGTACTGTAACTGGGGCAGAGGAGCAGCAGAATAACGTCTGCTTGCTTCAACAGCGCCTGTTCTGCACAGGCCGTGTCTCCACACGCCCATTCCCATCCTTGCTAACAGGTGTGTTTCTGGGTCTGCAGCAGCCACGCTCAGACAGCTAAAAACGACAGATTTTCTCTTTGTTGTTGGATAACCTGTGTTTACTTCCACATAGATTGCCACCAGAAGGGCTTGTTCAGAGTTGTTCCACACCCATTGATCTGTTATTTCTGGCAAGGTTTTAAACATTCTCTGACGAGATCGTACTCTTTGGCTAAATGTAATAATTGGGAAATACTGACTACTATCCTGCAGCAATTTCTGGAGGGTACCATTTAAAAATCTCTGCTGCTAGGAATATCCATATCCATAAAATGCAGCACCATTTACATGAACCATTTGTGCACTTTGGGAAGGTGTATCTTCAGAAGTGTTCCATCAAGTGCTCTTACAGCTTAAAATCCTAATGAACATTTGCAAAATAACCATGAATTTGCCCTAATAGGAACAGCTGGAGGCTTATCTGACGCTTCTGGTGTCTGTTTGTGAACCAGGGAATCCTAAAATAAATATTTAAATATGAAGTTGTGGCGGTGTCTTTTGCCCCCGAGGCACAGAGATCCTCCTTAGCATTATTAATTTGTGTTGTAGCAGGATCTGGAGGCTGCAGTGGCTTTAAGGGCCCCGTTGTGTTGGTGCTGCACGTGTACGGTACAGATATTTCTTGCACTTAGGAACTTAGTTTCAAAAGAATGAGATGGCATGAGCAGAAATGGGAAGTAAATATGAGATGTACTATTGATACCCAACATTGTACAGGTTGGGAAAGAAACTGAGATAGTGTGGGCTTTAATTTAGTGTCCTGCTCAGTAGGTTTCTTCTTACTCTTCAAGAGCCCCCTGTATTTCTGACTGGCAAAGAAAGGCCCCACAAAAAGTGAGCTTAAATCACCTTGAAGTATTCCACAAACTAAAAATTAGGCTTTTATTCCTTGGTTGGGAAAAGGATTTTAAGGAAAATCAAACCTAGTGCTTCCACTCCTAAGCGGATTGCTGTGAAGTGGCAGCAGAGGGACATAGAGGCAGTGGCGAGTGTTTAAGAACAGTGATATTGAAAAAGGAATTTTGAGGGGAACCCCATGTCATCTTTCTGACCTTCCGAGTGATGAAGAGATGGGGGAGTCTCCCAGCATTTCACTCCTGACTGACGCAGATGCGATCCCCCTGTCACAATCTGCACCTGTGTGACTAAAGAGAAAAGTTCAGCTCCCAAGATATCCGAGGTGGAACTCCTCATGGAAAAAAAGAGCTATTAGATGTTACATCTTTAATAAATGGCCTATATATTATGACATAATTTAATTTAGTGCTCTGAATGTATTATAGCCGCCATAAGTTTTACGTTTATAGATTTCCTAGTTTTGTTTCTATAAAACAACTACAATCTGTACCCCTTCCAGCTAATTACAATAAAATGCTTCCGTTCACATTTACAATGTAAACTAAGAGTAGAGGCGGGTGAATTCTGACTCAGGTTTATAGCTTCATAGGCTGCTGAGATTGCCTTATGCTTAGTGTTCCCTGGCTGAGGTGCCTTCTAGTGTCAGGTTCTGGGAGAGACCTGCCCTGCCCATTGCTTGGAGATCCTGTGCTTGCTGCTGGGGGATGGGGCTTGGGGGAATGATTGAAGGGTTATTGAGAAAATGAAAGAAATTTAGGGTAGGTACTCATTTAGGCTGACCTGGAAAAAAGAGAGCGCCAGACCCAAGTACAGCAGGACTCATTGGGAAGACAAGAAATCAGCTGGAAGAGATGCAGCTTGAAGGAGTGGGAACAAAGCTTTGGGACTTAAATGACAGGTTCAGAAAGCACATGTGTACCTGAGAAAACGTGAAACAAGGTGAAAGAAAACAGACGCGTTATACTGCGATTAATTTCCCTATCATGGTGTAATGTAGGTATTCAAGAGCTTATTTCCATCCACAAGTCCTGCTCAAAGCAATGCTTATTTTATTTTTTTTAGTTAAAACATAAAATCAAAGATCCCCAATGACTGTAGAGAAAGTTAACAAAATCCTTTCTTATTTTAAAATTCTGAAACTTAAAAATAACCTCATTCCAAGAAAAGCAATCATTTGCCAGTTAACTAAAATAGAACACAACACTTAATGGACTTTCTCTGTTTGTTAATAAACACGTAGATTCCCCATATCTGCACAAATCAGTTAAAAATGAGCTACCATCTACTTTGATACCCTGTTTGTTCCAGCTTTCCTCAAGCAGTTTATGAACTCAGAATGTAAGTGTCTCTAAGATGGAGGCCAAGAGCAAGGACTTTCCTTCCTTACTCTGGAACCCACATTCTCTATGACTGCACTGGAGAGAAGTCACTCCTGGTTTTCAGCCATGTCGAAGTGCAACACATGGAAGTGTTTTTTGACCTTGTAGTTCTTCTTCCACAGTAGTCAAAAATGCTTGAAAGATCTCAAATTGTTTCCAGGGTTCAGCTTGGTCAACTATTTTTGTGATCTCTTCCTAAATGTTCTGATGTTGTGAGGGTCTCATATTTGAGAAGTGAAAATGCTCCATTTAAGTGGCTCAGAGGTGAGCAGTATTTGTAGCGACAGACACCACTGCTACAACAATTCCAACAAGATAAGCGTACATGTGAGTTTCTGTTTGCACCTACAACAAAAATATGTCTGATTCGACACTCACAAGGCAACCCAAGTATATTTGATGACCCAATTCTTGACGCTTTCCAACGTGGCCCCAGGTCTAATAACCTCCTTCTGCAGATGCTGGGTTTGTATGTTTTTAATCATGAATCATTCCTTATCTATTAACCAATCATATTTGCTAGCTGGATTGCTTGTGAAGACCTCTTATTGTAATTAGCATGCTTCAGTTGAAGAGTAAACAAATATTCTAACAAACTACTATGACATAAGTTGATTTTCTGTTACTCAATCACTACCATTGTGGATACAGCAAATTTTGAATTAAACATCTCTCCGAGATTTAATGATCTCAGTCGAGAACACTTTAATTAAATTAAGGGATTGAAACTTTTATTTTTGACAGAGAATGAATAAATCAGCAAAAGGTGAATCAGGTTCAACGAAAATCTTGATCTAGAGAAATAGTCTGGGCAATAATTAAAATTGCATTGGCCAACTGTGCTCAAAAGGGGGAGTAAATATTTTGTCAAGAGATGCTAAAACACAGTGTACTACACTGGATTGAAAGTATTGTTATAAGAAGATGGGCATTTGCCTGTGCAGCAATGGCCCTCTGATGAGGAGGTTGTACCTTCCACCAGCACCAGACCACTGCTCTGTCTTCCTTGTGTTTGAGCTGACAGATGGGAATGTTGGGGTATTTAATGAATTATATTGCCAACATTTTGGGAGCTCCAGATATCCTGGGGGACGTGGCTGGTGTCACTGCTGTCCTGAGTTTGCTGCCCGCTGTTTGCGGGCTCTCCTGCTAGTTACTTACCCACAGTTACGGAGGATGCAATGTACTGCATTTACCATCATCTTTTGTTTTACTGGCTGAATAAATAGAACTGGACATCAATCCAGAGCAAGAGATTGATGTATACACAAACTGTATGACTAACGTACTCTGACCAACCAAATCGCATCTGCCTGGCTCCTTTATTGTAAGTTTACACCGTGTTTTGAAGCACACATGCATCTCTGAATATTTAATCAGTCAAATTACCTGGGAAGTAGATTTGTGTAGTGAATATATTATGAGCTACCAAGAAATATAAGTTCACCAAAAATATCTATCTGACATCTGTAAATAAAAATTCAAGGTTAAAGCAATACAAGGATCCAATCCGCAGAAGCTCACTCGTGCACTAGACAATATCTCTTTTCATGTTCTTTAAACCACTGCACGCAACCCTCCTAAGCTTAATAGTACTCTGGAGAGTGTGGAATGGCCAAAACATGAAACAGAATAAACCAAATATACAGAAAACTGTGGCATTTGCATTGCAAAACATTGTCTTGAGTTTGAAAATAAGGAATGACAGTTTGTCCTCTAAGCAGTGTCCAACCTCCTCAACCTTTAAGTGTCATCTGCCTAAGCAACCCTCAATTCTTGTTTGTACAGATGGAAATGGGGCCCATAGGACTTAGGACAGATCAGATATCTGGGCTCCACTATCACCTGAGCTTGGTCTGAAAAGAGTAGATCAAAAAAATCCCTCAAATCAAAGTAAAAGAAGCCTGATTTAGAAATGGATTTATTGGGCTACACTGAAACCTGCAGAATAGAGGAAGGGAGAGGAAAAAGAGGGTAACCTTCTTGGAGGAGGGAGCAGAAGACAGTGCTTCTCTGAGGAAAGCTGTGGAAATCTTTCTTTGCTTGTGTCCCAGTGGCAGTACAGAAAATGCAAAATGGGAGAATGTTCTTCCAAACTCCATTTGTTTTCATCCTAGCTCTGTGTAGATCAGCGGTCAGATCTCCTGCAGAATATGTGAGGAGTCGCATATCTCCTTGTCTTTTCCTGCCCTGCATCCTCCAGGAAAGCAGCCAGCTATGTGATAATTCCTTGTGGACATCCACCTTTCAGATTGAAGGCAGCATGAGAAGAGCAGAATTCTTAATTTCTCCTCTTTTTACTAAGAGAAATCTTTTTTTTTTTGGCGGTTCTCCTCACTGCAGCTCCACTCACAGGACAGATCTCATTTCTGATGCTTATTTTCTTAAGCTCTTTTAAGTCCAATAATTTCTTTCTATTCCTTGCAGCTAAATCTCTGTGCGAGGCCATCACAGTTTTATGTCACAAGTACTGCAAGTTCCTCTGTAGCCTCTTTAACCCTCTTCACCCACCAAAAAATTGGATGACACCAAAAGGAAGGTCTAAACAGGATTTTCAAGATGTGTCAGAGTGGCGATTTTAGTCCATAAAATGACTACAGAGAAAGGAGGGGGTCACGGTTAGGGTACTTCTCCAGGTTTGTTGAAATGGTCAGCATTACCCACAGAAATATTTTTGCGTCTTCATGGTGGGAAGATGTCTTTGTTCTCTAGATAAGATTCCTGTGCACTAATGAAAGATTTGGCCTTCTCTTCCAGAACTGATTTTGCCTTCTGTCCTCGTAGGATGGAGGGCAAAATACAGCAGGGAAGAGAGACAATAATATTAAGTGTGCAAAGGAAAAAATACTATAAATATTTTGGTTGAAACAGCAGAGACATTAAAGATAAAAGTTAAATGGAAATAAAGGCAGTCAGATGGTTATTATATGTTGCTATAAAATTCAAGAGCTGTTAGAAAAGGTAGATCAGGATTTGCTTTTAAAAAAATGACAGGCCTGTAAGAAAGCAATATTTTTGATTGATAGAGATTTTAATTGCTCTGATATTTATTGGAATGACAGCTATTAGGAACTGAAGCAGTGATAAGGGATTCTCTGAAGCTTGAGGGTATTTGGATAAACACCTCAAATTTGAATGCCTATCAGAAGCTTATTAAAATTATTGAAACCTCGAGTTTTTCATTTGGGCTAAAAGTCTTTGAAAAGAGGTTTGCTTGAAGAATTTCTTATGAAATGATACAGATTCTATTAGCGACGACCTTTTCCTTCTCTTCTCTTGAGAAGTATGTGCAAGCCAGAATAGGCAGGAGCTGCTGACGTGTATATCTGCGGAGATTATAGTGTTAAGGACAAAACTCATGTGGGTAAAACGTGTTCCGGAAAAATGTGTAGCCTCAGAATTAACAAATGGTGTGACTTCCTCTAGCATTTTAGGTTTTATTTTTAAGAGATCTAATCTGCACATGTGCTGTTTTCTGTCTAGGGCAACTCTAGTTTTTAGAAAGTTAATTGCTTGCTTTGGATGTGTAATTGGAAAATGCAGTCCTGAATTATTAGCAGTTCTGTTCTGGATTGCTGGCTTTTCTGTGGTCCAAAATGATTTTCAGAACAGTTGAGCATCCGCAGGCTGAACCAAAGAAAGGAGGAGGCTGTCATTGTTTCAGAGACTGGGGGATGTGAAAGCTCCAAGTGTGGTCATCACATCACAGCTTTGCTGATCTATGTGTCTTTTATTATCCTACCGAGATGAAACACGAATGGCAAAGTTAATAAAATGGCCATTCATTATCTTTCATGCATATTTCCTCTTTTTTTAATGTTTTATTTGGTCATTTCCACATTAAAAAGCAAGAAGGTAGAACTCTAGCGCTATTTAACCTTGTGACACTGGTCATATGAAAGTAGGATTTTTCTCTCTTTCTTTCCCCCTGAAAATGCCATCCCAGTTACTTGATAGTCATGACCATCCATTATCATTAGCTAAACCAGTTCCCTGGGAGATGTGCTAATAAAATGTCTAAATTCTGCATTGATTAAGTGCATATGTTCTATACTGCCGGTTGGATATAAAGACTAAGTATAGGTGCGTTTGGCAAGAAGCATTTATGTGGGTACTTTGAATTAGTGGGATGGCGTTATAGCTATAACGACTTGAATTGTTGTTTCCAAGAGTATTGGAAAAGGAAGATGTGAGGAAGCTGTCACTATTTCTGGAGTGATATAGCCTAGGATGATCGGATCGGGTCACAAATGAAATGTAACTGTGCAACAGCAGCACTTTGGTGCTTTAGGGAACAGAGTTTACACAGATTAGGACTTTCAAGTAGGTGTGGTGAAATGTGAGTGGATCCTTCCCACACACAGGCACGTTGTGAATCAACCCTGCCCTAAATTGTCACAGCAAAAGCTGTGCAAAAACCAAGGAAGCAGTGCAGGCAGGTGTCATGTGAGTTTTGGAAGGAAATGGAGGGGAAGGGGAGATTTTGAGAGAAAGTCATGCCCTGTATTCCAGGGGTAGATAGGAACGTAATAGAATAAGCCAAGAGGTACCGGGAAGAAAAGAATTAGGCTGAAAAAGTAATCATTGACAAACCGGAAGACTCAGTCTGGAGAGTTTCAAACACACATATCTGCTTTGGAGATGCTATTTGCAACATGCTTCAATTCTTTCACATGTGGTTTTCTCTGTGTCAGTTTTTATCTAGTCAGCTCTCTTCTCTGCTGTGCTCCTTTACAATTTCTTTCTATCTTTTCCTCCTTCACAATTTTTTCCTCTTCCTGTCTTCTCCCATTTAATCCCTCGCTGTGGGACTCAATTCATTAATGTCTGCAGTAAAATACTTCTGAAATGCTGTGCTAGAAGAAGGGCAGAGCACGTCTACTAAACACATCCAGTAGCTTTCCTCTGTTTGTGCTGCAGAGCACCTTTCACTCAATATTTTGCGTATGTGTTCTACTATTTCAGTTTCCTTGTTGGGAAATTCTCCTATTTGAATTTTAATGCTAAACTCAGAAATGGTCTTATTCTTCCCTTCACCCTGAGGGTATCTCAGCCAATAATTAAGAACACGAAAACCAAGCTGCAGTGGGGAGTCGATAATCCAAATAGTTTTGTGTAGCGCACATCCTCTGGGTTGCTAGCAAATTTCACTTTGATAGCAACATGCTTCCTTTTGCCCAGGCAAAATGGCATGACATAACCCTTGGTATTTGAGAAGAATATGTATTTTCTTCAGATGGATTAGTTCAGGTAAACAGAACTGATTCAAGTCTTTAACAGATTGTCCGTAAATCTGACATTCACCGGAAGCTGTTAATTCTGGAGCGATCATAAACTCTTCTCAAATGCAGAGACTTTACTTGGCGCGTAACTCACTCAAGACTAAAAACTGAGATGGTTTCTTCTGACAAATCTTTCACTGATGCGTGTGTCTACCCATCAAAAGATGAACAAAGAGTCAGTGTTTCCCAAAATACTCTCCTTATTTATTTTAATTTTTCTGTAAAAGTGTTTGATGTCCTTTTAAATTATTTCTTGGATTTACTTTTTGTTGCAATCAATCTTGATTTAACAAAATGTTCTTACCAAAACATCTTCAATAATGAAACAATTACAGCAGTAAATTTACATAACCAATGAGTTCTTTCATTGTTTCTTTTTATTACAGTATTCTTTTCTTTATTTCAGAGTAGTGTCTGCTAGTCAGTATGGACCAAAGGAAAGAGTTTGGAAACAGATTTAATTTCTTCATTAAAGCTTAAAGTTAAAACAGTTTAATCAGTAACTCTTCCTAATTGCTGTGACTCTGTAGTTCTGGGTTAAAACTATGGCAGCAGCACTGCAGAAGTTACTGTTCCTGCAAAACTTCTGCATCAGCTATAGAGCAGTAAAAGCCAGGTTGTCTGCACGATACTCGTCATTCCTGGCACCCACAATTGTAGCACAACTCTTGTTTTTCCCTTCCCATGTGACTGTCCTTGAAGGAACAGTGGGCACTTGGTGTGATAGTATCTTCATATCACCTGCGTGATAGTGGAGTAGGTCAAGGACCAGGAGCAGGCTGCCATGAGATTCTAGAGGGGTGCTTTCACCGATGCCTGTCTTGGGAACGCAGGCTGCCCACCGTGCAGCTCTGGCGTTTGGAACTGAATCACTTTGTACCTCCGTCCATGCCAAGTGGCCGCCAGAGTTCATTTGGAGGTGTGCAGAGCACTGCACTGGGACACCTAAACATCACCTCCAATGAAGGCTTAAATAAAGCTGCTGTGGTGGGTGGGTGGACCTTCAGATGGGTCCAGAAGGGTGAATCAAATCATTTTGGTGTAGCTTTTCTGTGCTGTATGGTGACTTAACCTCTTCTAAACTCATCTATCTCCTTCCAAAATGAGTGGCACTTGCTTATGATGCCAAATAACTCCTACGATTAAATGAATCTTGAAGCAAACTGCATGTCCAAATGGTAGATTTGCTTTCCTGAGTCCTGTTTCAAAAGCACTAAGCATTCACAGTAAGTTTTCCCATCTTTCTTTACATAGGGGACCTGAGAGGTGCCTGCCTGTGCACCGGGTGTGGGCTGCACCATGTGTTTTGTGGCGAGCACGAGGATAAATTCCTACTCTTGTTCATTTTAATAGTTTTAACTCTGATTTTTGCACTGAAGTGAAGAGCAGCTTCTTTCGTGTTGTCCGAAACAGCGGCATTTTGAAATAATCCAGATATGTGGGTGCGGCTAATGAGGAGAGTGAAAGAGAAGGAGCAAACCTCGGAGCAAGATTAAAAATATACTATGGAAATAACCCGTCTAGGTTTTGACAGATAAAATTTGAAGACAAATGATTTGTCTTTCAAGCCTCGGCATTTTTAAAAGAGAATTTAAATGTAATGCATGAGGAAGAGTTGTGCTGATCTGAGAAGAAGGATTAACTGACATGATCTCAACTGCAGGGTCACCCTCCTGCTAAAATAAAGCAAACCAAAAAAGTTAGCAGGAGGTCAGGGCAGTGGCTGTTAGCAGCTTGGCCCACGGGGGAAAACTGTACCGTGCAGAGCTGCAGAATGTAGGAATCGCCTGGTTGGGGGAGATTTATGGGCTTTGTGGGGAGCAGAGGGCCGTGTTGCGTTTCTACCGCAGCCCTGCCATCCGCAGACCTGGGGGAGGGAGAACAGCCAGAAACAGCCTTCCCCAAACGCTTCCTGAAACGCGGGCTGCAGTGAAAGCTCTGGGTCTCTGGTTTGACTTAGCGATCGGGTCGTGCTGGAGCTGTGACATTCCAGGCACTTCTGCAGCAAAAATCTTTGTATGGAGATAAAAAAAAAAAAAAGTGTTGCTAGATTGATAAAATGTGCTCATCACATAATCTTGTAGCGCTGCTCCGACAGAAAAATGTATAACAATATGTGCAATTTATTGATAAATGTCAGCCTAAATAGTCTGCGAGAGAAGCAGGGGGAGAAGAAAGCTATACATTTCCCACAAGCACCCCCTCAGGCAACAGCTTGAGCAAATACAATACATGCAATGCAATAAACTAAGATTATGGGACTCCACTGCAGACAAGCGTGGCCTTCACCGTGGGCTAAGGAGGCAGTCACCTCAGCACTATATTTAAAGGGGCACTGGAATAACAGAGAGAACGTGGTCATTCCCCAGTACTCCAGTTCAGACCAACTCTTCTACGACTGTTTCCATAACACTTGTCTTCCTGTCTGATAGGATCTTTCTGTCATTTTTATGTAGAACCTCAGGACCCGGACATCTTCAGAGTTGCTCACATGCACAGTTTTCATCAATGGTAGGGTGAGCACTGCTGGAAGCTCAACGTGGAGTTTCCAGCCCCTTCAGGACAGGCTGTGGTTGCCTGCTCAGGACTCTCCACGTGGGGCTTGACCCCGTGCAGGCTCCAAGCAGGCTGCAGTCCTGTGCAGTCCTAACCCCAAGATGTGTACGTGGGCTCACAGAGAGCCCCGCTGCACTCAGGGCGGGCACGCAGACACAAGGCTGCAGACCAACAGGTTCCCTGCCAGGAATGGAGCATTAGGACGTGTTTCAGTCTTTCAGCATTGCATGATAGGAGACGGGCTGATGGGGTTTTGGGCAAAGAAAGGAGCTGTAGACTGAGGTTACAAATACCATTTTCCTGGTGGAGGTGATAGGGTTTGTGCTATTATCTTGGTCCAGTTCAATTCCTTCTTTTTGCGGTATTTCAGTAAGAACACAAAGTGACTGAAATCGGCCTCTACCTTCCCGCAGGAAAAGGAAAATTTTGGGTGACAAAAATGACAACATCTGGCCTAAGTAACAAGTTGAAGAGGATATTTAAAGCTTATATTGCCAGATCTCTACTTCGCAGAAAGGGTTCTCAGGCACTGGCAGAGGCTGCCCAGGGTGGTGGTGGAGTTCCCACCCTTGGAGGGGTTCAAAAGATGGGCAGATGAGGTACTCAGGGATATGGTTTAGTAGTGGACAGGGACGGTTGGACTCAATGATCTCAAAGATCTTTTTCCAACTGAACGATTCTATGGTTTTCTGTGTAGATGAGAAATTTTGTCTCGTAACTGAGGGCCCCTTCAAAAAATTGCATGAAACTGAGGCACCTCAAAGAGTTGAAAAAAGATGCAGTTATCAGTATTTATAAGGCAGCTCAGATTTGGAAAGGATCTTAATGAGAACATTTAGTCTTTGTTATTCTTAGCGTTTTGGTTTTACTTAAATACTCTTAGCTGTGCGTGTGAGATTTGGGGTGCTTTATAACAAGACGCACAATAAATCTATAACATAAGAAATTAAAACGTAAATAGGTTGTTCTGTACTACCAGAACCGAGGGAGACTTTGTCCATGTAGGCCTGCTAAAATACACACAAGCTGAGGTACTTGTTTTTTGATACTGAGCTGAGTACACAGAGAAGCATAAATCACTTCTTTCCTCTTTGCTGCTGTTTTCCTCAGTCAGTTTTCCCATAATGCCTCCGCAGCAGCTGACAGTTGGATGCGGCACAAGACCCTGCTGGACAACTGTCAGCTTTGTTGAAGGATATTAAAGAGAACTTGATCATGTGTCAGCTCTCTTCAAAACACACTCACATTGGAAAAGTGATATATCTGTCAAAGCAAGGACTTCAGCATTTGGCAGAACAGGCCATTTTCACAAACAAAACTGTCCAATTACATTAGGGGGCATGAACTTCAGGTGTGTGTGGCAGGGACGGCGAGATCTGCAGCCACACATCACAGAGACTGTCTCCTTAAGCCATATGGCTGGATGTGGGCTGCATCTCAAGCACCGTTTCTTTATGCTTCGTGGATTAGGAATTAATTTAAAATTATCAGAAACATAAATTGCTGCTTTGAACTTCTATGTGAACTTTTTATTTTTTTATTTTTTTTTTTCCATTTTGCTGAAGGCTGCCAGGAATTCATTTTAAGGGAAGAGAGAGACTGGAAAATTTATCAAGTTTGATTAAATGATTAAGAACGAAGCTGTGGAACAGAAATGCTTCTTTCTTGTTTTGTTTTTTTAAATGCTTTTAGGAAGAGTAGTGTGAGTTTTGATGAAATAGCATCATTGGTTGGGAAACAAATTGTGCCTAAGAAAATAAAAGCAAAGAGTTTTTTTCTTGGAAATATGTTCTAGTTGGGTTTAGGTCTTTCTTGGCTCACATAAAAACGCAGACATTTGGTGGGAGTGAGCTTTCAAGTTAAAACTGCTTCTATCACACACAATATCCTGTGTGGGGAGAACTGTTACATCTAAGTTCAGGGAAACTATCAAGATTCAGCGATGAGGATGGAAACTGTCTTGATCACATTGTTTATGCCAAAATGCTCATTTTTGTGTACAAGAGATTTCAGACTTCATCTGTTCTTGGAGGTAAAACACTGCAGAGTAGGACAGCGTCCTGTAGAGTCTTTGGCAGGCACCTTTTACAGAGGATGAACTCTGCCCTGGGAGCGGTGTTACGAGATCCTAAGGTGAATTTTGCTTTTTTTAGCTTACTTACCATCCTATTAAGGAACTGCAAGCATTTATGCAATGTTTTAATTTATGTTAAGATTTCGGAATGGAAATATGGAAACCAAAACGACATTAAGACAAAATTTCTTATTTCACCTAAGAAACTGGGCTAAATTTAT
Organism: Cuculus canorus; assembly: GCF_017976375.1. Classification (NCBI taxonomy): domain Eukaryota; kingdom Metazoa; phylum Chordata; class Aves; order Cuculiformes; family Cuculidae; genus Cuculus; species Cuculus canorus. The sequence continues at coordinate 1,441,217 of NC_071413.1, read as the reverse complement.
GCTTTTAGCTTATGCAATCCCACCAAAGGTTAAAATGACAGCTCTCAATATTACTCGTTTTTCCATTTCTTTCTCAATTTGCAGAAGCAAACTCTTACTTTGATTAGCAAGCTGATTTATTTTGAATGAAAATAGCAATTTTTCTTTCTCCTCCTCTGAGACAGAGAATTCCACATAAATGTTCTCAGTTCCAGGAGAACAAGGTAGCTTTTCTTTGCCTCCTGGTTACTGTGCACTTCTTTAGCCAAGTCCTCACCCAGAAGCAGGAAAACTAACAGATCATTACAGTTCACTGTGTTGTCAAATAGGGAAATATATGCACACCTATAGGGGCACACACACCTATATGCCCATATGCGTAGACATACACGAGTTCTTTCTCCTTTCTTCAATCTCCTTGCAGGCAGGTCTTTACACTTTCTCCCTCAGCAAAAACACCCTCTTCCTTCACTGGCAAAAAAAAAAAAAGATGTATTTTTACAGCAAGATAATACACAGTAATGAAGGTATCTGTCTTTAAATCTTTGTGGAGACTGATCTCCGGCAGGCTTTCCACGAAGAATTTGGACAAGATGGGCAGTGTGCCTGAAAAGGCTGCTGGTGGGAGCTTACCAGCTACCTCGTAGTAACCGCTGGAGGTTGGGAATTGGCCACGTTGTGTGCTTACAGTGTCTTAGCCGTAAAAGGTATTGATGTCTTGCTCCATGCACGCTGTAGTAGATTAATGTATCTTCTTTCTGAGGCTCTCTGCAAACTCCAAAAGACATTTTTGCAGTTCCAGTGCTAATTTTGTTGTAAATATTGTTTAGCTAGGTTTGTCTTTTTCTCTTGTGAGATCTCTGGAAAAAAATAGAAGGAACCCTCCCTTGTCTCCGCCTCATCATTTGTGTTGTTGCCCTGATGGATGTAACCCACTTTTTTGAGAAATAGCCACTATTCTGTGTTATTACATTTGTTTCAAAATCCTCATCTAAAAGTAACTTAATTTCTGTGGAGCTGACATGCTGATTGATAGAAATTTCTACATCACAGTCAGTAATCCTTAAGAAACTAAATACCTAAGTGGAAACAGTTGTAGTGAGGGCTTTTAAGCCTGTCCTTGATAGCTGCACAATAACGTGGTGACATGTCACCGTGACAATGATGTGACGTGTCACCTCGTGCAATGACATGTGACAGCCACAGAGTAACTCTGGCACTCTGGGATAAATCACAATTTGTGCATAACCGTGATGAGCTCTCTGGCCACTGATCTGCTTCTGGTACAGATCCAACACTTGAGGCTTCTAATTAGCTCCAAAACTCACTATTTCAAATCAACTGGCCAACTCATAGTTGGCTTGATAACAGTGTTACGAGTAGATTTGAGGGAGGTGAAATTATTTGTATAGAAACCTTCAAAATGGACTTGGTAATGGGCTCTCCTCCTTGCCTGCAGCAGGGCGTGGGAGAAGTCCTGGTGCACTCTGGGTGACAGATGACTGGTTGAACCTATGTCTGGGACCTCCTGCCCCTGTGCAGACAGGCTAGTGGGACCACAAGTGGACCAATCTCCTCTGCCTTCCCAGTTGTCCATCAGGAGAGATGAGCTAGTGTAGATATGGTGGTGAAGGGCCACAGGCAGCTCAGTTGTTGGCTGAGGAGCCGGTCTGGGAGGCAGGGTTTGGTCGCTGCTCTGCAAGAAGTGCAGATATGCTGAGCTTTGGTGAGGCTTGGAAGTCCAGCTTCTTCCCAGCCTCATCTCTTTACATCTCAGAAGCCTGTCTGCTCTAGCAGTGCTATCCAAATCAAGCAGACTTTCCTGCTTGTTTGAAAACATCCTGTTCCTCATCCAAATGTGCCATTGTTATGAGGGCTGGGTGACAGACAGTCCTGAAGCAGCACGTCTGCGATTTCATAAGCTATCACATTTTTTAACTCTTTAAAAAAAAAATCTCCTGACCCGTGGTGTGTCTTTCCCATCTCTGTGGTGCCTGTAGGAAGAGAAGTTTTGTGTGAGACCTTCTAAATTTTTGGTCTTATGAACGTGATGACTGATTTAGGATTCCTTTCTCATTCATAACCACCCCATCCCATTCAAGGATGGGGTACCTGGGGTCACAGGAGAAGTTCAGAGCTCATTGGAAGAGCAGGCTCTGTTACAGATGCCAAGAGCTAGATCTGCAAGAGATGTAGGTGCCGTAATGCTGACCTCTGCAAAGCCTGGAGCAAGCGGGGTGTGGACCCAGCACCTCCTGCCCGCAGCCTCGCACAGAGCGGTGAGTTAGGAATCATCTCCGTGGACAGACACAGAGAGTTGTGTTTATGGTTGGACTTGATGGTCTTAAAGGTCTTTTCCAACCGAAATGATTCTGTGATTCTGTGTTCAGCTGTAAGGCAGGAATGCAGCAGGATTTATTGCGGCACATTCCGTGTCCAAGCTAACACGCTGTGAGTCTCAGCTGCAAGTGTGGGCATAGCGATGGGCTAATTCAGCTTTATAAATTTTAGAGAGGCGGTGGCTTTCGCCTGCCTGGCTGCGAAGGGGGTGCAGACCCTGTGTGAATATCAGCGGTCTTCTCTGCAGTAGCCCAGGGGTTTGGAAAGCTGGTTTTAAAGGCTGCCGCCAGCCTGGTCCACTACGGAAAAGGGATTTCATTCAACAAGACATTGAAGTCAGGCCGGAATATGGCACTGTAGCCACACGGTGAGGGAGGAGGAGCAGGTCTTCATTCTGTTATGAAAACAACCCCAGAACCTGTATGAATTTCTTGTAGAGAAACATCTTCAGTGTCTTTCTGCTGAGAAATATCTACAGTATAGACATGAGGTTGTCTACAGGCAAAAATATGGATTGGGCTTTGTTCCCATGGGAATGGCTGTGTTTTGAAGCAGAGAGCTCTTGTTGCTCTTCAGGCCCAGTATTTTGGTAAAGTGTGGGGTGTGCTCTGAGAGGAACTCTGCAGAACCAGGGAAATGCTGTCTCCAACCTGACCAGGTTCACACATGGGATGGACGCTGAGCTCTGGGATGGACGCTGAGGTTTAGGATAGATGCTGAGCTCTGGGATGGACGCTGAGCTCTGTGTTGCTGCCAAGGCACACGCAGTTCTGCCTGGACACACACAGAGTTCTTTGGCATCCGAAGGACCTGAAAATCTGAAAGTGAAGCCCAGCTGAAACAGTGAATTCAGCATTGCACTTCTATCCGAATAATTTTTTCTCCAAATTTTCCCCTGTAGCTTTAAAAAATCCTTTCTTTAAGATAACCGTCAACACAAAACACACTATATGCATGTATAGCCCCATGAAGCTCTGGTGTGTCTATTTTATTGGCATTTATTAAGCCTATCTTATAGTGTTTGCTATTCACAAATCATAGAATGTACCTAAACTTGCACTGGTAAACCTTTATGTCTCTTTTTCTCTTTCCCTCCTCATCTTTCCATCTGTATAGGAATCATGACAATAGAGAACTCCACTGCCAGTGCAATTTCAACTTCTCAGTAACCTCAGTTGACATAATCATTTGAGATATTCACGGTTATGGCTATGTCAGGCCCTGCGCAAGCTTCAGTCACCGGAATTGCTCCTCCAGTTGACAGATCACCAGCCTGAAAATACAACGGGATCTTAAATTTTAGTTCCCCCTTTGCTTTGTCCCATAACTTAATCTCTTAATTGACATGCAAAGTGTGTCTCTTTATTTAATGAGCTGTGTGGTGACCTACACTGGGTTTTAGTAAAGATCTCAATGTATGTGAAGCTTATCTTCCAGCCGGCACTAAAGGCTGTGTGAGGGCTCAACAAGTGCTGAGAGAAGGTGAGAAGAATGGAAAACATGAAGGTTAAAGCAGTAAGACTCTCTGCCGACCCTGAGGTACAAGACTTGCTCTTCTAGTAATGTGAAAAGTCTTCAAGGCTTTTAGATTTACCTGTGTTTACCCTGGGCCAGGGTGATGTAGGGGGACAAGCTGGTCCATCATCTGCAAAAGCTGGAAGTTCTGCTTCCACCACGTTCTGGGATTGCACCCACCAGATCCTGGGATTGCTTCCCAACACTGCTCTGAAGCTAGAACTCATAAGGTGTCTCTAGTAGAAGTAGGCTTTCACTTCTACAGCAATATGTAGGAATGTGGGAATCATTTTGGTCTCCTGGCTGGAAATTGGTCAGTGCATTCAGAACTGGAGGGAAGTTTTCAAACAGAGAGGTTATGATGGCCTCATGCTGAGGGGAAAGGACTTTCAGAGCTTGTGCCCTGGTGGGCTCAGAGCAGCTCCGGTGGAGCACCCAGCAGGGGTGCGGGGCACAGGAGCTCGGGGCACCGTGTCCCATCCAGGCAGCACCGGCACCCTGGAGCTGTCGGGCCTCAGGGGTGGCTCTTGGGGTACGAGTCCTGGCAGGGGAGCCTGACGAGGGTTACAACAGCATTCTGACATCACTGTGTCTTTCTCCAGATATGGGAGGTCCCGACAAGGGTGTGAGGACCGTTGGTCTCTATGTTATGAGTGCAACCTCTGTGCTTGAAAGCAAAGAGAGAACCCAAAGCTTTAGGTGCAAGCCTATAAAGCTGGGAAATGGTTACATCCTAAACTGTAGGTAATGATCATTGCTGTGACCACTGAGAAAAATCTGCTTGGTAAGCAAGCAGTCTAAAAAAGTGAAAGCATTGAAATGGTTTAATTGCTTTAATTTACTTCCTGTTACTTTAAAATATGCCCGTTTGAGCCTTGGCATTACAGCACTTCAAGATGCTCCCTCTCTGATGCTGCATCAAAGCAGTGTCGAAGCAAGAGGGGCTGTGGTTTAAAGTGGCAGCTCTGAAAATTACGGTTCTCCTCTTGCCCTCCTTAACTCCCAGCAGCAAAATCCCAGCCCGATTAGCAGACTGATTTATTTTACATAAAAATAGTAATCTCCCTTTTTGCTCGTCTCCTCCCAGTTGGTGAATTCCATTCCTGACATCTGCAATTTCATCTGGATACTGTTCTATTTTTTCTCCACACCCCACCTTCAGTGCGTATCGAATTGCCGGGTGCTGTTAAGTATCTGCTATATTTCACTGCAGAAGTGGGTGCATTTGGATGATGAATTGAATATTTCCTATATATGAATGATCTTCAATATCCTGCTTATATCCTTTGGGGTGAAACACATTATGGGTCACATTTTAAAACTGTTTAGGTGCTTTGCTCGAATCAGGCATTTAAATAACTTCAAAAATCCTTCCTTCTCATAGTGACTTTTATTTATTATTGCTTTGTCACGGTTTCTAATTAAATTAATTTATTTTATACAGCAGTAAAGGAGAAAGATTTAAGACACAGTTAGAACGGAGCCTTCTACCCTCAGCACGCCCAAGACGAAGGCCATCTCGGGGGGATGTCATGGCCATGGATGTGTGAGCTGGGCCCGATGGCAGCAGCCAGAACAGCGTGCTGAGGGATATCAGCAAAATGGTAGGAGGGCAGTATTGTCCTCTTTGCATTCCTGTGGGTTTAGTAAGTGAAGGAAACTGCATTGCCACGCTTACCATCTTCCAAAGATTGCTCACTTGCATTTCAAAGCTTGTAAAAAATCTTAGAAGTTTCAAAAATGATTTTACAAAACCTCCAGTTTTTGGCTTTTTGATGAAGTGAGGGAATTTTCTTCCTCTGGTCATCATGAGCTGTGGTTCATAGGTGTGTTGGTCTCTGTAACCGGGCCCTGTGTGTCTCCAGGCTGTGGTGCGAGCGGTGGCTCTGCAGCTCTCGCTGCCTTCTGGCCTGGCAGTGCCCTACAAAGAGACCATATTTTGCCAGGATGATGATTTTCTTGCTCTCCTCCTATAATGTCACAGCAACTCCTATATAGCTGCAACTCCTGGAATTGCTTGAGCACGGAGGTGGTGTTTCAGGAAGGCAGAGTGAGGGATCTGGAGCTGGAGTGGGTCTGGTTGAAATGCTTTGTGCATCCCCAGAGAGAGAGAGGGGAGAGAGGCATTATATCAAAACCAGGGGATCTTTTTTTTAGTATTGAGCTGAAAGTTTTTCTCAGAATTAATCATACTAGAAAGTAATCTTCGTCTCCTGTATTACTGATTTCAGGAAAAAGGGCATTTGGAAGGAAGAAAAATGCAAAGAAACTTGACTGAGGTATTTAATCCTGAGTATGTAGTGAAAACCGAACAGTTCTTCCTTTTCATGTTAAGTCCTGGTATAGCAACCACCTGTCATTCACTAAAATTAATGGCAGGTACGTTTAGAAGAAATGAGAGGATATATTTCTTCACCCAGCACGTCCCCAGCCTCTGATATTCACTCCCACAGCAGGTCACAAGGACCACTAGTGTAGCTGGAAAAGCTACAGAAGTTCATGTCCAAATACCATCACTTATAGTGGTACTTGCAAAAATAAGAATGATCTAACCCCAGCTTGTGTTCGGAGTCTAAAGTGATCCCTGAACTAAGCAGGGAAAACTTTGGTCCTGTGGGTGCTCCAGGATGGCAGACAGTTTTATTGTTCTCAGATGTTCCCATTCTGTTATTTTTGTGACTTGTCGAGTTTTATATTTTTAATACATCTTGGTTTTTTTTTCATTAACAGTGGATTCTTTAAAAAATATATCAGAGATTTGCTGTTAAACTTCTGTTTGCCAGAAAGTTTTTTGCTCCGTGCTGTAAACAGCTGCATGAAAATTGAATATAAGGTACTAAAAATCGATGGGCACAACTGATTGCTGTTCCAAATGAGAATACCAAGCACTAAGACACTGAGAAATCAAATTGATGACCTGTAAAAAATAAGTTCCGATTAAGAAATATCACGTTGAGAGAAAATCCTGAAGGCAAGGAGACGAGGGAAGATGAAATACTTTTGAGAGTGAATGATGAAGTTGTTGGTTGTGGATAATTTTGAATTCCCTTTACAGGCTGTTACAGCACATCAGATCTACGGCTGATCAGAACTCGGTGGTCAGGGATGTGTCAGCATGATTAGTGAAAATTTGCGTTTGTGCTACGAGCCCTCTGCACAGGCAGGAGGACATGGATGTGTTCTCCTCCCCAGCTGCACCCCAGCAAAGGAGAATCTTTGAGCATGCGTAGAAAACACTACATTATTATCTTAGTGAACAGTGGCTTATGTTATCTAAGGCATCTGATTGGGAATTGTACAATTAACAGTATTTTTTTTATACAGAGTCTCTGAGGGGAGCTTATGGCCATGGTTCGGTGCCTGGTTTCACGATCCTGACCCTGCAGACACCTACGGGTGTGAATCTTAAGGGTATGAGCAGAGCCACTGAGGTCGGTGGGACTTTTTGCATGAGTATGGATCAAGTAAGAAATTATTTGCAGGGCAGAGCCTGTATCTTGTTAACTTTTTGGCAGATAAGACTCGTATTTCTGCTTTCTCCTCAGCATGCTGTGGACCATCTAAAAGCCAGATGACTGTCCACGTGTTCAAAAAGGGGCTATGTCAGTACGCACTCAGGACTTTGCCTCTCTGTGTATTTATGATAATATCAGGAGCTAAAACCCCACGGGCTGTAGAGGTGAGCGAGCAAACCCAGCTTTGCTTTGATGCCCCTCTGTTATTTTACTTGCCTTTGCCTCTGGTGGCCTGTTTGTCCCTCTAGCTGCATCACTACAGCAGAAAGGCAGTGGTAAATCAGGCTTTGATGACTTCCGGAGAAGGCATTTGCATCTGAATTTTGGTCTCCAAAATGGCCTAAGAAGAATACAAATTGAAGATAAGTCCCTTTACTCCGATATGGATTTCCATTTGATTTTTACCGTATGTTTTCAAAAAGAACTGTCAGGGTGTTTGTTCAACTGAGTATATATGATGTTATAATTGTTTTGTTTAGTACTGTAAATATTATGTGTGATTAATCTTGTTCATACTGGAAAGGTATTTGAGTTTCTTACCAGACAGTATATGTTTAAGGTTTGCTTTATTTATGTGGAGAAAATGACAAATACTGTAGCTGAGGGAACAGAAAAATGGAGAGCAGTGCACTAAAGAAACAAATGTGGGTTGGGCAGAGGGATCAGGGCTGCTCTGCCGCGCTCTGGGGTGACGCCGGCGCCGAGGGTCAGAGCTGGCAACTGTCACATCCAACCTGAGACAACAGAGAAACCAGAAGGAGCCAACTGAGCAGGATGTGACCCCAAAGGCTAAGAGAATAAGGCAGAGAGCCTGGAGGAGGCATCTTCCCCAGAGTTTAAATCTTTTGTAAATAGCTTGTTCCATCACAAGTACTGATATCGTGACCCTGAGCTATTGAAGTTGCTGCTTTCAATAGATCCTGGAGGTTCCATTAATACGGTTAGATCATTCACACAGGATGACATGATATTCCTTTCCTTTCCTCTTTTTTTACACTTCCTGAGCAGTCTGCACTCAGAAGAAAAAAAAAAAAAAAAGGAAAAAACCCCAAACCACCCTTCTGCAAGAGAGCATCTACTTAAAATGTAATAATAAATTGCACCCCATTAGGGTTAAAATAAACACAGCTACAGCCCTGCCATACTTTTGGGAAACACCGCTGTTCTATTTTATTTTAATGCTGCAGGACTGTTTTGCTCTCACTCCACACCAGCCTCACAAATCACTAGTGCAGTGCTCTCACTAACTTGTCTGTATTATGTTCATTTTCTGGGTGGCAATAAATATTAGAATAAAATAAACTAAAGACTGCTGGCTGGGGCTCTGTTAGCCATCTTTATGGTTTCCACGGCAGCTGAATGACAGCTCAGGCTGGAAGCAAGCGGCCCCTTTTCACCAAGTAAATTTAGCCTTGGGAAGGATGAACATCTTTTAACTCTTGAGCTGTGATGGTTGATGCCAGTCAGTAAATCAGTCAGATTTTAATTATCGGACACATGACAGGGAGCAGTGACAGGCGGCAGTCCACCGGAGAGCATTCCTTCAAAGCAGCTTTAAAAACAGAACAGCACTTGAAGAGGAAAACCAAGTGAACAGAACACAGTCACAGCTGAATTGCAGGACATTAATAGCATGATGGAATTCCCTTCCTAATAACTTTAACTGCTTCTTGGCCACGGCCTTCCAGGCCAAGTGGAACCGTCGCAGCTTTATTGGGAATCTATTTTTCCTACCCCCTTTTTATACAGACCTGTGGTTTTTAATGGAGTTTCACACAGTTTCTTGCATAAGCAGCTGTTTGGTGCAAAGAAAGCACTGACAGATTTATAATGCAGCAAAAGCTGCTAATTGGGCAGATGAAATTGCATGTCTGACAGGGGCCCCTCTATGAAAATTGGTAACATACCTCATAATGATTTGCGTGTGTAAGAACTTGATTATTTATTATATTTTGCCTTTTATGTTAATCCTATGATTAATTCTTGGGTAATTACCTACAAACACCTCCCTGGAAGCCTCTTTAGATAATAAGGGCTTGGTGGTTAGCGAAAGGTTGGGGGAATTTTACAAAATCTATTTAGAGAATTCTCAGGATATTTAGAAACGCGTTAGAGTTTCAATGTGTGTTTGGGGGAAACTGGGGAATTACAAAATATTAGCTAGATTTTGGGGGGTTTTGAAAGAGCTATTAAAGGGATCGAAGTCATATTTGGAAATTATCACTGAACTAATACAAAGCTTAGGAGAAAATGTAATAATAATAACAACAACAATATCAACAACCGCAAAGCTCTTAACTATTCAAAATATATTAATGTGCTACCTTTCCAAATGGGCACTTTGCCATTATTTGTTAATTGAAATACGTGAAAAGGAAACTGAAGTGAAGCCCTAAACTGCTCTGCTGTTTCTCCTGCACTGGTTTCAGTTCATTGTTTCGGCTCCCTGGCCGAGATGGAGAGGAAGCCTTTGATCCCGCTGGGTCGCATGGGCGCGGGAGGCCCGTGGCAGCGCAGCCGCGTCGCCGTGGGGCGCAGGGCACCGCAGGCATGGGCCAACCTGCTTGAGCAAAGCCATTGGTGCGCCCGCGGGACACCACACAGCACCCTTCGGAGCAGAGCTGAGATCCCCCTGGGAATAGGGCAGCCGTGCAAACAAAAGTAATGTTTGACGTAATCTGAGTGAAGATCAATAATTTTCCAACAAGTATCTCCCGGTCAGGTGCAAAGAGGCCCTGCTTTGGAATTGGACCTCTCTTCTCCTATGAAAGTAAATGTCTTTCCTACTGTCACAGAAATCACCCAGCATCTGTAAATGAATCCCTTTTCCTAGCGGGAATCATACTGTGCCCTTGAACTCTGGTTTGGGTTGGATGGTCTAGGCTAGGCTTCAAAAAAATTTCAATTTTAAGGCATCTGTGGGAAGAGCTTTATAATAGGAACGCAGGTTTCCAACAAATGTATAACTGCACTGCGTTGTTGGAGATTCTCAGTAATCATCTTCATGAAGGTAAAATGCTTCATTTTTATTATTTGTTTTACAAAAAGAAATCTGAAGATTGTCAAATGTTTGGGTTTCCTTGTTTTGTTTTGTTTCTAAAAGAAACAGAGGAAAGGAAAAGTACCATTTTTTTTCTTTCTGAGCGCCTTTATTTTCCAATCAGGTAATTCAAACATCCTCCCCAGCTGACAGGAAGGGAGATTTAACCAGAACCTACCCAAAACAGGCTAGTCAAGTACTTGTCAGCTTCCAGTTGTCTGTGGCTTTTAAAGTGTGGAACATGCAACTAGTCCTGTTTAAATAAATCATGGGCCAAGGCTGAGGACAAGGATGGGAGCCTGCGGTGTCAGACACCGTCCTGTGTGTTCTGGTTACATGAGGATAACTGGACATCCATGGGAGTGCCTTTTTTCCCCGCTCAAAGTTAGTGGAAAAAGACTTGAAGTGCAGTAACACAGGATAAACCCTTTGCTCTGGCTCTGTACCTGACTTCCAGCTGCTAAACTGCTAGGAGACAGTTAGAAATACATTAAATACTTCCCAAATGTTCCTTTCCCAGGAAAACAGTTGCTGCAATTGCTGCGGTGGTGTTTTCTGGCTGTAGATGGGAGGGAATGATGGGGTGCATGCTCAGGAAAGGCGACTCATCCTGCTGATGGTGAGCAGGGAGGGACTGGAGACAAAACCCGTGAAATCTGCCTTACTTGGAGGGCATTTGTGAACATCTCAGTTAAGTCAATTTAGAGGAATGATTCATGCCCCATTTTATGACATCTGTAGATAAAGATGTATTATTTGAGACTGACGTTAGTGAAACATAGAGCAGAATCAGGACCTCATGTGTTAAGTTCGGTAGAGGATATTCATCTGGTCAGGATGAGTTGTTTTAGTCTGTGCTTCAGATGTATAAAGCAGGTTATTCAGGTGGCTTAAATAGTGAGCTGTAATTTCTACAGAAAACATAGATTTGCAAGTAGACAGCAATATATGTCAGTGGTTTACTGTGATTATTAAATGTTACAGGGAATGCATCGCATAATCCATACCCTTTGTGGGTTTTTATTTCTGTGTGAAGAAGAGGACGTTAAGGCTGCAGACAAAGAAAGAAATCATCCAGCACCGAGTTTGATGTGAAAGCACCACCCTCTTTATAAAGCAGCACCTCCTGGCTAGGGGACAAACAACCCAGACAAAGAAAGAGCCCTTGCAGAAAGGTGGGAAGGGAATGAAACAACAGAAAACAGATGAACTGGGTCTTTTGCTAGCGTAAGTCAACATAGCTTTGTTGGGACGTGATCAAGTAGAGATATTTTCCTGAGAATTTTGCAGATTTAAGGAAAGCAAACCCGGTGGAACTCAGAAGAGATTCCATGTATTATTGGAAGCTCGTGACACCCAGAAAAGATAGCTTTCTTTACCTAGGATTTAATATCAAGGGACGTTTGTGTGTGTGGATTTCTAAGGTAAACACGCTACAGTGAATGGCAAAGTGATATTATTCACTAATAGCAGGTAAAAGATAAATTATGTCTTACCAAATGTGACAACTAAGTCCTCTCATTACAGGCAGTATTTTCACAGTAATATTTTCCTATTCCTGTGGTTTCAGTTGACAGTGAAATATATAATCATATACTTGAGCATTCAAAGGACCTGCTTATGATTTGCTGTTGCTGATCTGTGCAGAGAGAAGGGTTTCTGGGAGTTTTTCTTCTCTTCTTGCAGTATTTTGCACTTGCTAAGAAGAGAAAAAACATGGCAAATCTTGGATTAAACCTCTAATTTAAACTCGAGTGGGCCTAACTGCCAAATCTGAAACAGTCTGAGAGTTCCAGGCAAGGTTTGGTTTAGAAATAGGGTCCAGGAACAACATTTGCATGCAGATTTAAATCTGGACTTCTTTTGGATATCAATCTGCTTATCAATCCACATGGATGCATGCTGGAGTGGGGTCAGGAGATGGTTGTGGTCACGCCGGGTGGTCTGTTCCTTGCTGGAAAGGGTGGGAGGGCCATGATGGGGGCCTGAGAGTCCTTATCCTGACCTTAAGCCATCGCATTGGCCAATGCAAACGGGGCACAAATGCTACTGTTTTAACAGTGATTTGCAGCCACTTTGTACCGTGTAAACAGACACCCAAGGCACGTGGTGAAGGAGATCCAAACCTGTGTCTGGTTAACAAAACATTTCCAGTGACTGTCATTCAGCTTGTTCACGTCATTATTTTCCCCTGCATCTCTGTTTCTTAAAAGATGGGTTTGGTTTTACAGAGTGTTTATAAATTTTAACTAACTAAGTCGACTTACAGTCTTTGAGAGGAAGAAGCACTCTTCACTCACCACTAAAGCGCAGCTGCTCTTTTTAATAGTGAACACGAACGCTATGGAAATGTTTGGGGCAGGAAATGAGTGCTGTCTTAGGCAGCTGAAAGCGTAGGTAGGCACAGATGAGGTGGAAGGTGGCCAGAAGGCTGATGCACAAACAGCCAGGAACTCTGGTTTACATCTTATCTGAAGGCTTACTCCGTTAGCATTACATTTCCTCCCTTCATACCATGCTTGGTCATGTTGGCCCATAAAAAGAAACACCAGACCTCTTGATTCACTCTACCCATTTCCCACAACACCCAAGTATTTTTGGAGGTACTCTGTTCAGTTATAGACTGGACATGACAACACTTCAGTCTTAAGACTTGAAAAATCATCTTGACAGGTGAAAAACTGTGGCCGAAACTGGGAATTTCAAGTCTTACTGACATCCTCAACTGCAGCACTTCAAAAAGTTTCTCCTAACTGTATGCTTATCATCAAATCAAAGCCTTCTCTTACCAGGATAATCTACTTTACAGTGTTGGGAAGGGTGAAAGTTGAGGGGCCTTCTAACAAATCTGAGCTCAGAATTATTCCTTTTGGAAAGTGGTGCTAAGCTTTTCTGATTCTGCACAGGACAAACACCACCGTGGAAAACCATCGGGAAGCTTAGGTCTAGAGTGCGAACCAGGTAATTGTGCAGTGGTGACTCCACTTTTCTTTGGTTGGTCTCACAACATCTTCAGATGGGTGAACACCAGAAAAAAAGGCTAGAATTGCAAAAGCCCTCTGCAACCTGCGTGCGGTCACGCTGCAGTGCAGGAGGAGGTGGTGGCACACCTGTAGTAAGAAAAGATCCACTCTATTCCCTCCAAAAGAGAAGCATTTAAACTTGCCCGTTGCTATTATTAAAGCAAAAACTTTGCAGAAGCGAGAACGACTGTATGCTGCAGAACTTTCTGTATACCTGAGCTGAGCACTTAGTGCGCCTCTGAGACAGGAATAGGTGCCAGAAGCTCTCTGATGTATTTTTGGGTGACAGTAAATTAGCTTCACTTGCAAAAAAAGAAATGATTTGGTGGAGTAAACTATATCCATCAATGGAAAAGAAGTGGTCAGATGGGAAGAGATAATGTGACTGGCTTAGGCAAAAGGCTTCTTTTTCCCAATTACAATTAATTTCAGTGGACTTGGGCCTACAAGCCCCTGGCCTTGGGCACTTTTCACATCATAACAGTTGTGGGGAGGGAAAATGCAGAGATGAAATGCAGCCATTCAAAACTAGCCCAAAGCTGTTCTAGCAAATAGACAGACTTTTCTCATTTTCATGAAACCATTGAATATATGAATTTCACTGGATTCACTTTCTTGTGCCAAAGAAGTCAACATAGTTCATCCTGGCATGTTCAGAATTGGAAGGCTATGATTGACAGAAGAGGGAGATGGCAGGTTCAGAATATTCAAATCTTGCTGTTGCACAGTTCACTGCCGTACAAAAGATACACACACAAAGAAATACTGCTGACAGTCCCTCCTTTGCACTGTGCCCTATCTACTTACTATACATTCCCTTTAAAAGAATGTCTGTGTTTTTCTGTTTTACCGCCTCACAATTATCTTTTTACACTTCACATTGTATTTTCATTTTTTAGGCTAGATTCCTCAAGGATCATTTTTTTAAAATTAGAGTCATGCAAAGCTCTTCTTTTAGGGAACATATCGAGCTGTATTTTCTCTTCCCATAAAGGTCTCTCTTCCTAATTTCTAATTTCAGTTTTTGGACTGTGTCCATATATAAAATTTTCCTCAAATCAAGAGTATTTCTTGAGAAAATGGAGGATTTCAACTTGGAACCAGGTAACAAATATATGAAGCTCCAGTTAAGAGCCTGTGACCAAAAAGCCCACTTCCATTGTGCACTGATACATGTTGGGCAGATAACCAAATTGTCCTAAAACAAATTAGGGCATTTAATGGAATCATTTCCCCTGCCCATGGTGATGTGGTTCTTCATACAGGTACTTTGACCTACTTCTCCACAGAATGAATGCCCCAAGACTTGCCTCAATCCAGAGAATGAGCTGAGCCCTGCAAACCCAACTAAATTTTTTGTGACCCTAGACAAAGCGGTGTTATTCAACGTGAGAGAGAAGCTCAATGTGGATGTGTCCTCTGTGGCAGCATCGGGCAGTGATGCCCCATAGCACCTCGCGTATCTCCAACCTCTGCAGAGACTCACCCTGTGCAGCTCAGCTCCCTTCAGAGGTTCGGGGCAAACATACGGCTCCTCTTTGTTCTCTCATCCTCTTCTGCTGAGGGAGTGTTTTGCTTTGAAACTTTTTGGTAATATATAGGTACGTTGCTCTGTGCTTATTTCAGAGAGGACCAAGCCAAAGGAAGAGCCTTGCTCTTACTGCAGGGAGATTGCTGTCGATCCTCAGTTGCTGCGGGATTTCACAGTCAGGGACCAGTCCCCATGGAAAGGTGGTAGGTAAAGCCCTCTGCTGCTTCTCTTCTTTGTGTACAGAGACCTGCCGTGAGGAGGAAGCCCTGACCTACCCAGGGAGGCCAGCCCAGAGAGGAGAACAGCTGGGAAACAAAGAGATCTCCTCCATCTTCCCATCTCAGTCTGGGAAAATGGCTTTCAGGTAGGGTTCTGGCAGAGAGCTCCATGTGAGTGTGCTGCTAGGGGCTGTGGGGGAGCAATGAATGGAAAATTCCTATATTTCTGTTAAATCACATGATCCGTTTGGCATGGGGAAGAAGCTTCAATTTTTTTCTCAATGGTGATGAGAAATTGGTCCCAAATTTCATCCCGGTGGAGGCAGTCCGGGCAAAGTAAGCACGAGGAGAGCAAGTGTCTAGATGCGTTCCTCTGAGGTTCCCCTCAACTGACCACACGTGTTTCCCTGAGAGGGGACACCATGGCTGGTAAAGCCTGCAGGTACGTTGTGAAATCAGAGTCTCCATTCCTGCATCTCTTCTCTCTGACGCAGTCCCCGAATAGCCTCAGTCATAACCACGCGGGTCCTCCAAGCTCAGTCCTGCAGTCAAAGCCCACCAGATGATGAATGACTCCTGTCTGAATGCCAGCTTTGTAAAGAAAGCAGGTGAGTCCTGCCTGGTCCCGAGCTCGGTTAGGAACACTTCAAACAGCTCCAGCTAATGCCTCTTCTCATCTCTCGTTTATTTGCCGTTAAACAATCCTTCCCCAGGCTTTCTTGTGTTCTGCACAGTCATCCATTTGAACTGCCATTCTCTCTGGCAAGTCCCAGGATTTTCAAACGTTGGTTTAAGCAGGTATTTCCCAAAGCAGATAGCGCACACGCTTCTGGGAGCTCTTTGTAGCATGTATTCTACTAAGGTGTAGCAGCTCCGGTTTGCCGTTTGTCTCGTTTCAGTCTTATGATTAAGCATCTCATCTTAACCCATCAAAAAAGCACTAAATAGAACGTTTCACGTGAAAACTTCCCTATGAAGAGAAGGTTTCTGGATATGAGACGCGCAGTAATTAATGCTGCTTGGTAGAATCTATAAATGTACACTGCAGCAATGCTATTTGCTTTAAGTACTACTTTAAGCAGGAAAAGGCAATGAATCCCCCTTCCAGTGTCTGATTTTATGTTTAAGAGCTAATGAACTGAATTCTTCGTAAACATTGGCAAAAGATGCAAATGAACAGACAGATTCTCCAAATGCAAAGGGACACATGAGAAAGAGCTAATTTTACACAATTGACTCTCTAACCTTTTTGGATCAGTGGAATTAGAGGCTGATTAATCTGCCATGATTAGCATTTATTGAAGCTTTTGACACTGCTGCATTGTTTTTCTTTTCCTTTTCCTTTGTGTCTCAGAGAGTTAACAGTTTATAATACGTTTAACTGCCAGTCCATCACCCTGACAGGGTCATAGCTTTCCTTTATGGACTTTTAAAATTAATAACAGACAGATCTATTTTGACATGCCCTTGCTTCTGCTGCAGAACTCGGCTGTTTAATTGTAGAGCTGGCCTCTTGTGGCCAAACGCTCCCAATGTTTAGCAAGGGTTGAAAATATGGATGTTAGGAGAAAAACTGGCAGATGGCTGACAAGGCATTTTTACTCATAACACACCAGTAAAACTTTAACTCGGAAGATTTAGTGCTCGAGCTTTGCAGTCAGCAAGCTGCAGCCATATGCAGATTTTTTTTTTTTCCCAACTTCTAAACTGATGGTTTTGCAAAGTGTGCATAAGCAGCCTTCATTGATTATGATGTTAAAAATTGAAAGCGTCAGTATCATTTAGCTGGAGACAATTTTAAAGAAAAAATGAACATTCGTTTTCATTATGAATTCCTGATAGGCCAGGCGCGAGCGAGGTCTCTGGTCTTTATTTTTACAACTAGAGTGAGGAACACTCTTGCACTGCTTTCTTCTAAAAGAAATGTTGTATATATGAATCAAACAGCACCTAAGATATATACAGTAACTGTTGGTTCTTGCACATTCATAGACTCCAGATGATGTCCCGACCCATGAAAGTGACTTGTTAGCTGGATATAAAATCACAGACACCATAAGCCTGGGTGATAGCTTCACAGCCTAACTTTCAGACACAAGTTAGTATTTATAACACTCTCAGTACCTATCTATCACTGCAAAAAGCGTGTTAAACAACTTTAAAGGCCTGACAAACCCACAAAACTAGGAAATGAAGATTTATGGGTGCGCAGCCCATGAATTCATTCTATCGTGCCCAGGTGTTACGGCACACACTGCAGTGACATACGTTTGCTTTAGTTTAACTGGGAAGTGATGCAAGTGAGTTAGCAGAGGTACCCGGCAGCGGCCAGGCACCGCTCCCAGCCCCGCGCTCCAGGAAATGCAGCCAAATTTCGTGCTTCATCATGAAACATGGAATAAAGTAGCTGGTTACTCACATCCCTGCTCTGTGCTTCTATACCGCAAGACATTAATTCACATCCATCACCTAATTATAAACATAATTTGTGCTAAAAAAATAGGACATGTTTTTTCCTGAGAAGCTCAGGAAAAAGTGATCTTCCTTAGTCTTAGCTCAGCAAGAACGGAACCAGATAACTTTTCAGTGAGGTAAATCAAACAACAGAATAGAAAAATCTGTATTTTCCGTAGTCCTGTGGACGAGTTCTCTGTCCTAAATGCAGCCTTGGTATAAAAGAACCCAAACAGGTGCATTTTCTAGTGCACTTAAGACAAATTTGTCCATGTAAACCAGTGTTTATAGGTAAAAGAAGAATAATTGTGTACCTAAATATATGTGCACAAATGGCGAATGAACCTACAGGTAGAGGGGTGAGATGCAGGTTGGTGCAGCGTCTGCAGACATATCTGCTGCACTGGACAAAGTTCTACCTGAAATCCCTTTTAGTGAGAAACGGTGGGAATGGAATTCCCTTAAACCCTTAAGCACAGTGGTGCAATTATATCATAAATCAAATTAATTAAACAGTGTTTACATCTATCAGGGCCTCCAAGTGCTCTGACAAATTTTGCTCTGCCTGCAAGTCAAAAGGGAAGATAAATGGAAGGAGGCCCTCTCGCGCTGCTGTCTGCTGGAACAAGACCTCAACTTTTTGATGTTACAGGGCTGGAGATTGTCTCCAGTAACTCACCCAGGGCAGGTCTTCCTTATTTTCCTTTTTCCCCCCACCCTCTTCTCTCCCTCTGGTCTCCTCCTGGGGTCAGCTTCGGTCCTTCCTCCACCCTCTCACAGTGGTTCTCCGGCAGGAGAGGGCTGTGTGCTGCTGTCGGGCACTCTGCATCCAAACAGATCCCTCACTGCATTTACTGCACGTATTTTCCTAACTGCGCTCCCCCGAGCCATCCCATTTGGGGGCATCTGATACAGATATGTGGAAGCGTCTCTGGGATGGATAGTTGTGGGCCCTGCTGAGGTCCTGCCACAAAGCAGAGCGGATGAGGAACCTGCTGCAGACCCACCTCTGCTCCCCCGAGTCCCAAGGTCAGCCTTACAGGATATTTCTGAGGATGGTATCTCTCTCTCCTGCCAGGTTTTTTGTCTATGCTGAAGCCCTCCCAGCCCCCTCACACCGCCAACCACCCAAGGTGAGGATGAGGAGCCCCTGGGCACGAGAAGAGCTGGTCACCAGTCTTTTAGTTGGAAGCTGCTGTGGGAAGAAGGGTAGGAGAAAATGGGGTTGGGTGGGAGGAAGAAATTCTTTGTGTAAAGCAGTCAGGAAAACCAAAGGAGAACTTTCCCTGTGAGACACCAGAATGAAACAGTATTTTGAGAACACTTGGGGCTGCAGTGGCCGTGGAGATACCATCAGCAGATCACCTGGCTCCACAATTTCACATTACCAATTACTGCAGTTGAATTGATTACATGATCTAAATCCATGCGTATTACCTGAGACTGTGGCCCCTGGAGTTTTGAACGCTTGTGCATGAAGATTGCTATAATTCTCGTTAATAGTCATTGCAGTTCATCTATCGCTCACCTATAATCTCTGGAAGATCTAACAGGAATAATTACTGTGAGGCACAATGTGGAAACGGCGTCTGACACCCCGGCTGAGGCTGGATCGCACCAGCGCCTGCGTTAGCCAGGCTTTGGATGAGGAATGCCCGAAAAGCTCCGAGTGAGTCAAACCTGCTGAGAACCTGGCCGAGTTCCCTCCGTTATGAAAACTTTCCAAAGTTTTGCCCTGCTTTTTGCCACCGAGCTATTTCCTCCGAGGAAGACGCTGCGAGGGCAGGAGTTCATTTGGCCAAATAAATATTATCCAATCCTAGGGAAGTATTGGCATGTCCGAACCTAAGGCAACAAAATCCATTTCCTACCAGGAGCCGGGATTTCTTGCTCCCTCAGCGCCCTGCCAGCTCCAGGCTGTGCCAAAGCCGCTATTGCCAAGGGGATAATGAGGTAACGTGCCTGGCTGATACAGTTCTGCCGCTCTGGCTCGCCGCCTGAGCCCCACGATGGCACACACCTATGTTCCTATGAAAAGGCTGTGTGGGATCTTTTAGGAGGCTTTCCAGCTTAAAAATAATGTATCAGAGGGAGAAGAGAGCCAGGAATTAGAAAGATAAAAATATCTTTTAACTGCTTATAAACTGGAAGGAAACTCCCGTTGTGGAATACTGACCCATGCCTAATCCGAAGTCTGCATTAACTAATGCTTGTTGGATGTTGAATTACAACAGAAAGCCTATGTTAATGCATGTGAGAGCCACATGAATATCAAACAAATTCATTACGATCAGTGCTATTACAGTGAATACCAAATGAGTTCATAATGATGGAACAATGAAACTGTTACTGATAGATTTTATTTCTGCAACAAATCCTCTGTATAAGGGTCCACTCCTGCAGTATTAATTCTAATGTAAGACTGTATCTGAATATTAGCATCATCAGATAAATTATACCTTTCGATATTCTGAACTATACAGTTCAACCTTTTTTCCCCAGCAGTACGTAATTTTTCTTTATCTCAATTTGTCCTTAAAGTTTGATGACGATTGTAAAGGGGTAACACTTTATTTTAAGTATCCAGTCATTAGGAATTCATTTCATATTCATTGCAATAACACTAATACAATAGAATCGAATGAATAAGAAATTCATTTAGTATTCATACAGATGTGATATGTACATCTAAAAGAGCTCCACTCTAATCCAGCAATAGTTTAGCATTATTTAATGGACACTTTATTTTAAGTGTACTGGTAAAGATGACTTCATTTCTACACTTAGATATTTAGATATTTATTTTATTTTTTTTTTTTTTACGAGAAGGCTTAAGATATATGGTGAATTCATCAGAACATGATGCAAGCGTTTCAAACCTGTGCAAGAGCATCAGCTTTATGAAAATGGTTAGAAGAGAATCTGAGCGTCTTTGTTTTCTGGATTGGTATTGACATATTAACAGAACGCGTTAGTTACAGAGGTGGCAATAATTCTTCAATAACACAATGCGTACCTGTGGTTTGGAGAACTAGTTGGAACTTAAAGCACAAAAATATTTCTTAACATGAAGGACTTCTACTGTTTAAATTGCAATTGCAGGAACAAAGGCCAGTCAAGCTTTCTCCAGATTATGAACCTCAGAGTCAGAAAGGAGCTACATCCATGTGCAACCGCTCCATACGGTGTAAGTAAAAGACGTGCCCCTATCTGCCTTTTCGATAATCTCACCTTCCTCTTTGAGCTTCCTCCCTACCACCCATTAGTGATGGTCACCAGCGAACTGCAGCCACATCGCTGAATCGGACAAAGTTATTCTGAACCCAGAGGGATTGCAGTGATTTGCCTGTAATTTCTGGACTTCAGCAACCACACAAACGCATTTATGAGGTACCAAGCATCCTTTCAGCTAACTCTTCATTAAAATGTATTTAGATGTCCTTCAGAAAAAAAACCCATCATCTTACAGTGAAACTTAAACTGGCTGATTCCCAGGCTTACAGTTACTTTCCTATCAAGAATTAATGCAATATCATGCACACACCATTACTGAAAAATTCTACGCTGTTTTTTGCCAAGTGTTCCTATATAACAGTTTTATCACAAGTCTGACAGCCGCCATAAAAATTCCAGGCATTCTATATCAACAGCCCTCTTTGTACTAAGTTATTAAACATTAAATTTTTATTCGTCATTTGTATTCTGTTATGCAAAATAAGCTCCTTGATAAGATGTGTCTTCTTAATTGGGCCCTTGATGCTTCTTGGATCGGAGTTGTCAGATTAGCTGGAAGAAGAGGCTCTGCGTTGAGCCAGCTCGCTACCAGGAGACCAATAGCTTTGTAACAACGATATTAAGTTAGAGGGGCCAAATGGAGGGCAGCACTAGGCTCAGGTGAGACTCTACATCTGTGCATGTCTTATGCTCAGGCACTTTTCTCATAGCATCAGCAGGGCTGATGGAAATAGATTTGTTTGTTGTTTACAGCATGCAGCTGTGGATGCTGGTGCCTGGGAGTTGTATAAGATTGAAGCAAATTTGTACTGAGACTAAAATATTGAGCTTTTCTCCAGTCAGCAGTCTCTGGAATCTTATTGTCAAAAACTTTATCTAGTTGTAACCTTCCCCAGGGTGATTTTCATTTGCAGCTGCCCTGCTCCGTCTCCCGCTGCCCATCCCACTCTGCCTCTGCATCAGCCGGCACGGGAGCCGCTGTTGGAAGCGGTGGCTGGGCCAGGCGGAACTAATGACAAGTGGGTCAAGTGTTTTGTATGCCGGGTTTTCCAGAAAGCTTTCTGATTCCCACAAAACCCCCCGACTGCTGTCATTATGAGACATCATTATTTCTTTCCCTTTTAGCTACAATTTGAAGAAAGGGCTCAATGTTTAGTATGATGCTTGGTGACAAAGCATAATAAGAAATCTCTAAGCACATGGAGGAAAGAAAAAAAAAACCCTCATGAAGGTGTAGGATTTATTATTTTCATAAGGTAGACTAATTCTAACAGAAGTATAGAGCATTTCCAGCCTGGTGCTAGAAATTTAATTGATTAATGCTTTGACTGAATTCTCCTGTAAATCTGAAAAAAAGTGACTCCCTCCTTTTATTTGTTATTTCCTGCATTGCAGCCAGATGTGGAGACCTCACCGAGATCAGGATCTGCTGTGCGGTGTGCGGAGGGAACAAGGCTGCTGCCCCGCTGGAGCAGAGCAGGAGCGCCCAGGGAGTCACGGGCCCAGTCTGCAGACTGGAAACAGCCGGTAAATGGTGTGACCAGAGTTGCACTTGGAGTCTGTGAGGGAGCAAAACATTGAACTGGAACTTCCCACGTTTCACAAGGTGTCCTAACCACAAGACCTTCCTCTTGTCGTAATTGAAGAAGGCTTATTAAGTATTTAGCAACATGCTACGTCTCAGGCTGGTGTCTGACCTGTCGGGGCACTCTGCTTTTATTTCCTGAGCATCAGAAAACCTTCCATAGTTTTCATTTGGACGCTTGGTGATTTTTTTTTTTTTTGACACTAAAATAGCTTAGAAATATTGGCACACATTATTACATGGGTTTAATAGCCTATTTCTGTGTGATTCTTTTGGATTCTTATCTAGTAGAGGTTCAGAGTTTTTGATACCATTTCTTTCGGTAAGAAATCTTTTAAATGAGGACAAGCCCTGATCCAAGGTATCAGTGTATATTCTCATTTCAGTACACCTGCTGCAATTTAGTTTATGGGGGACACCACAGAATAGCGATCAGTCTCCGCTCTTTACTATCTTCTCTTTAGCCACAGTGATTTTTTTTCTTAAAGCATGTCATCTTTACGGGGTATTTGACTGAAATTTTGCTATCCAGCTGGAGAAAGCATCTCTTTAGAAGGAAGGCATAGCAATGAACGGTGTGTATTGACCCTACGCAGACTCTGTCTCACTTTGAAGGCCATCTGTGACTCTCGCCGTGTTTGCTGATAGGCGTCCCCACGCCGGCTGTGTGACTACAAGGCTGTTGTGGATCACTGGGTATTGCGGCAGCAGGGCTGAGAATATTAGTTTGCACCTAACATGGCTTGTGCTTTTAGCTGGGGCGAGGGTCAAACAGCGGAAGAGCAGTGGGGGAAAAAAGGCAGCTGTAATGTCCAAAGACATTACAAAGACATGTGGAAACATCCTTTCTTTGTGGTACGTGTGTGAAGGTTGGCTTGCTTTCTTTCACAACTGTTCTTCTTAAGGAGACTCAATGCTTGCTTCCTCTCCTCAGTGCTCGCAGCCCAGAAAGAAACTGTGTCCTGGGTCGCACCCAAAGCAGTGGCACCAGCAGGGGGGGAGGGGATTCTGCCCCTCTGCTCACACTCCACTGGGAGTCCTGCATCCAGTTCTGGAGTCTTCAGCACTGGAAGGACACGGAGCTGTTGGAGCAGGTCGAGAGGAGGCCACAAAGCTGATCAGAGGGCTGGAGCACCTCCTATACGAGGACAGGCTGAGAGAGTTGGGGTTGTTCAGCCTGGAGAAGAGAAGGCTGTGGGGAGACCTTAGAGCAGCTTCCAGTCCCAAAAGGGGCTCCAGGAAAGCTGGGGAGAGGCCCTGGATCAGAGAGTGCAGGGATAGGATGAGGGGGAACAGTTCTAACCTGAAATAGGGGAGACATAGATGAGCCCTTAGGGAGAAATATTTTCCTGTGGGTGGGGAGGCCCTGGCCCGGCTGCCCAGAGCAGTGGTGGCTGCCCCGTCCCTGGAGGGGACACCGTCTGCACACACGGTGTGTGGTTGGTATCTGTCTGGCTGTCCCTCCCTTCCACCCCACGGTTAAGGACACGTGGCTGGGAGGCTGACAGTTAACAGAATTATGTGCCCCAGTGGCTGGAAAAAAACAGTGCGGCAAAGTGACCCACCAAGGGTCACACTGCAGTTAGGTTTGGTGGCAGTTAGCCCTGAGCCAGGACTGTCTCAGACGCAGCCTCCCCTCAGAGCAAGCTGGTTTAGCTGCCTTATAGCTTAGAAACCTCAGATTCCTTCCTTAACTCAGAAGGTTCTTCCTCACAGCACTTGAAACAGTTTTTGCGGCTTGTTTATAGAAAATTATGAAGATTTCAAAAGAAGGGAGAGAGTCTTTAAAGTCTGCTCTTATCTGCAGAATTAAACCCCACAATCCTGACTGCCTATATAGATACCTTACATCTATAATAATTCTTTCAAGAGATGCCAGCTAACCCATGTGATTTCAGCAGCCATGGCTCCAGCATCTGGCTGTGTTTTGACGTTTCTAAGATGTAGAGGTATTGTGTGGAATGGCAATGTTTTTGCTCAAACGTCAGTGATAATATTCCTGGCATGCTCGAGCAGTGGATATTCCCGTGCCTACATACCTCATTATGTGCAGATGCTATAATGAGAATATGAACGCTGTCAATCACTTCGAGACACTTGTAAAAGCAATAACATAGGAAATCTTTCCTTGATTTTCTCTTACTGCTCTGTGTTGGTTGGCTGGGAAAATCATTGGGATGTGAGGAATTGGGACTTTGTTTGGCCTGTTCTTTACAAGCTCCAATCTGTCAAGTTCTGAGCCACACACTTTAAATACCTCCAATCCATCTTCCCTTCAGAGGGGGCTAATGGCACACAGGGAACTCTCCTGGAGCCTCTCAGGCAACTGTTGCCTGGAAGACAGATTGTGAGGGACGTGCAATGGTTCATCCCAGTATGACACCACTGGTACCAGATCATTCTCAATTGTACCATGAAGGTTTATGGACTCTCTGCCTCTGTTTTCTTCAAGACTACGTAGACAGCCCCGCTTTAAAGCAGAAAAATCATACTTTACAACCCAAAAAAATACTAGAAAAGCTTTGAACAGGTTATCCCTGGAAACCACCTTTTCATCCAGAAGGGCTTTCCCAAGCTAGATGTGTGAAGGTTTTTAATAAGCATTATGAAATCCCTACAGATGTAGATACAAAACATCTGCAATAGATGACAGCTTCACAGATTTATTTCAGTTATTTCTGAAAGGCATAGTCGGTAAGTAAACATCTTCCTGTTCCTAATTATCAAAAGGAGAAAGAGTTTGACGAGTCTCTCTCATTTTTTGTTCATTTCAGTTCGATACGCACGGAATATTAGGTAGATACTATTCATCTTCCTTGACTTTGGTATCTAAAAGTCAGACAATTAAGTCTGAGCTATTTACCCTTTAAAGTCAGTGGAGTGTGCTAAAACAAAGTCTTAGCATTGGTCAAATGAATTGGCTTTATAGTCCTCACTGATGATTAAAAAGGATGTAGCTTAGTGATCAGTGCAGGCGAGATACCTGACTTGACATACTTAATGCCAGGGGAGGATGATTCTACCCACCACTGGCAAAAAGGTCATCCCATGCACTTGTGTTTCCTACACAGCTGACAAAGTGGCTCTCCAGGGTCTGGCACTACTGAGGCCACACCATCGGCCTGGGGCTCACCTCACCCATTCATCCTGCAAGCTAGCCCAGCAAAATCTCCTTTTGCCTTGGCAATGCCTGGATGCGCCCCTCAGTTTACTGTGTGCCGACGGTGTAGTGATAACTGTGATAAGCTCGATAAAAGTCTAAATTGGAGGTAGGGAAGCATCTCTGTTTCCCTGAGCAAAGATCACTGCATCCTTGACCGAAGTCACCAAATGAGGCCCCAACGTTTGGGTCTGTTCTGCCTGTGCAGGAGGAGGTGAGGGCCAAAGAGCGCGTGCTTCTGCCTGACCATTCATGGGGGA
The DNA here is from genome assembly GCF_017976375.1 of Cuculus canorus. Taxonomy (NCBI): domain Eukaryota; kingdom Metazoa; phylum Chordata; class Aves; order Cuculiformes; family Cuculidae; genus Cuculus; species Cuculus canorus. The sequence continues at coordinate 1,415,363 of NC_071413.1, read as the reverse complement.
TGCTAATGTATTCCTCTCCTCTCTTTTAATTAATAAATTAATGAATTCAGTGCTGATTTTGCATTGCCCTTTTGAATGTTGGAAGGCATGATAAACAGTAATCATTAACGTGTTGGTGGAAGGCTTAAAATGGCTTAGGATAAGGGCTCTTCATGGATGCTGAGGAAGGTGCCTTGGGCGGCCACAGGCAGGGAGGTGACACAGCTTGGCAACAGCACAGAGGTGTTGGGCTCCATCGCTGGGTGGCTCCCTGGCCTGCTGGGCAGCTTCTGGCGTGTCAGGATTGGTGTTGCATCCCTCCTGGACCAACCGTGCTTGAACAAACCTGGTGAGCTCTTTTCTGCAAACCAGTTGGACTTTCGTTCTGGACCCACTTGAACCCCATTGTGTTTTACACCGCTCTTGCTACACATCTTTTGAGCACAGCTCCTCCCATCTTAACCTTGCATTTAACATAAAGATAATGTAGCATAAAGGTGAACTTGATTTTATCATTTCATCAGGGCTCCACACTGAAATTCAACCACAGTGTGTGTCTGTGTTCACTGAATTCATTTTACCTGTATAATCTCACATTATAACAGTATTGCCTTCCAGAGGGTCACTGCAGACTTGCACGGAGATCATTTTGGCATCGCAAACTTGTGTGATAATAGGATTACCAGAGGCATTTTTTGAAATTGTTGTAAGATTGCTGTGAGGGCATTAAGTCTCTATTTAAGACCTTGCATCACTAAGAGTAGCACAAACCAAGCTAGAAAACCCAAGAAACGTAAATGTGTTACAAAAAGGCAGGCACTTGGCGTATCTTGCTCATGAAAGGAAAGCATTTGTGTTTCTAGAAGTTTTGCAATGAGTATAAAAGTAAAGTGTGCTTGAAAGAAATTAAATATTTATTGCAGGTCAGATTTACATTTATACATGAAAGAACGTATGCAAAAATGCAAACGGAGTTCCTACCGGTGCCTGTAGAGGCAACGCTTGCTTCCAATCCTAATTAAACAGGTGTGTATGGCACCGTGTTTCACCAGAGCAATGATGGTGTCTGGCTGCCAGGGCTGCCCGGTGCGTCAGCTGTTTTATTCCTGAGGAAAACTGTCCTTTTACTGCCGTTACCGCTACCACAGTAAGTAACCTGCTATCCACACAATCGCATATGACTTCTTGTTTGAAATGCTGGTAACTATTATACGTAGAGGTTCTGATCAAATAGAACAAGCCCGTAAAATTAGTGTCACAGAAATAAAGAGTTATTACAGCATAATAAACAAGTAGTGGGAAGTATTTCGTTTCTGCTGTTTGGTTTTGATGCTGTTTGTGTTCTTAATGCCTATTTAATTAAAGAAGAGCTTGTGGCTGCTTTTGGGAGAATAAAATAACTCCACCCCAAGAGGTGTATTGTATTCTATTCCAATTCTGTCAGCTCCTTGCTTTTTTTCCCTTTTGATTACAGGGCATATTTGCACTGTGAAGTAGTTTAGCAGTATTATTTAAAATACGGCTATTAAGCTTACCTGCCGTTCTGAAAGCCAGGCAAAGCTCAGATCATCCTCAACGCTTGCCCATCCGAACCTCCGTCAGTGACAGATGAGCTTAGCAAAGGGCCTCGCCTGGCCGGCCCAGCTGGCTTCTATACTTATTTCAAAAATATGTTTTCATCAAAAGCTCTTCAGCTGACAGCTGAGTTGGGGGCAAATAAAACAGAAAAACTCCTGGCAATTTAATTTTTCAATGAAAGCTTTGACAAAAAAAAAAAAAAAAAAAAACCAAAAAACCCAAGCAAAAAAAACCCAACAAAGGTTGGGCTTTATTATTATTATTATTATTATTATTATTATTAAATTCTGATAATCTTCAGCATTATTTTCTGAGTAGCTCTTAAAGGAACCTCTAGATTTTAAAACCAATTCCAGGCTGGAAACCACCAACCTTTCAGCGAGCTCAAGGGAATTTTCAGCTGAGGAGACTCCAGCCTGCAGCTGCCTGGTTAGAGGGGGTCACGACAGCCTGAGCTGCATCCAGAGGGTCCACCGACAGGGCAGGTGAGTGAGTGGCTGGTGGTGGAACAATGGTCTGGAGTGGTATTTTAAAACCAGTGCTGCCAAGGGCTGAAGTCATTGAACCATAGAGTAATTCAGGGTGGACGGGAACCTGGATGCCATCTACTCCAACCTCTTGCTCAAAGCCGGGTTAAACTTGTAAAGCATATTCATCACTATCTTATCACTATCACATTCATACTATCTTATCTAATTACAAAATCATCTTACCTGTCATTCGAGGTTATAATTACACCTTTGAAAATGAAGCTTTATACTCTTTTTACAAAAGTTCAAGTTGAGACCTTGAGTAACCCACTGCAAAGCCACCGGCTGAGAAAGATCCACAGATTTCCCATGGTGTCTCCCAGGTCTGTGCCTTCCCTGCCAGGCAGCCTGCCTGTCCACTGTGCAATTGGCTATTATTTGCATGGAGGCACGAGATCCTTGTAATAAAATGCCCACCAAAGCATCAAAGTGGCCATCAGTGTGGGCTCATTTTTTTCCTTAGCATCATTCAGAGTTACATACAAGCCTTTCCCACAGGCAGAATTTGACCCTTACTGCACAAATTAGAAAAAGTTGGTTATTAAAGCAGCGTCATTTAAATTTGCTTTGGTAGTTGCCAAGTACATCTGTGATTATGCCAGTTCAGGTTCACCTAAAAATATAAAACTTCAAGTGAAACGTTGGAGAAGCAAGGAGAAATAATGTTTTCATGTGTAAATGACACAATGGACAACGAGAACAGAAAAAGCTGCACATGGTTCTACGTTAGGCTCCCTTCTATTTTGCAGCTCTGTGTATACCAGCTCGAGCTCTACAGTTGCTGACCACTGCTTTGATTATCTCCCTGTAGCACATAATGCTTCGTACGCAGAGAATATATTCCAGCAAGCTCCTAAATTGTATTTGGACAAAGAATAATTGAACGCTGGACAGAATAACAAATGCTATGGTCAAGTTTGCTTCATGGGTTTATCGTGTTGTATTAACATGATAGAAATATGAATACTTAAATCTTATCTCAGGTATAGTTTATAACTGCATTAATCATTTACTGTATTATATATTTTTCATGTCACTAAGATTGTGAGGAAAAGATTCAATTTTCCCAGTGCAGTCAGTTGAATGTGGTTTAGATAAGTTAAAGGCATTGCATTAAACTGTTGCTACTTGGCTTTCTCTTCTAGATCCTATAAAAGGATGGGCAACATATATCAAACAGGTATATTTTACGTCATATAGCAGTGCATTTTCCATTTTCATTAAAATCAGACAAATGACGTTACTAAGTTTGCCACTTACAGGTAAATGTATTCAAATAGACACAGGCATTTTCACCTACTGTATTTGCTTAAAATAGTTAAGGAGAAATGCTCTCCTATCAATTAAAGTAGCAGATTGATAGACACTGAAATTATCCTTAAAGAGCAACAACAGCTAGTCCCAGTGCACCCAACAGCATTTCACTTTCTGCATATTTACAGGTGATGTGGAATATGACCCTTCCAAAAAAAAGAATGTGACTCACTAGCACACGTCTTTGACATCCCAGCGCACCACAAATCGCTCCTGTTTTACTCCGCGGGAGAAAGGAGTATGTACCAGCGTAGGCATTATGCACTGCTAACTGCCTCTTTAGATCATTATATGAACATCGCACATCCATTGCCCATGAATTATACGGAGATTCTAATTTGCAAGAGAGATACTGATTCATTTCCTCGAAAGCAAGAGGTGGCCAAAAGAAAGCCTGCGGATGAAAAAGTGAGGGATGCCGGGGAGGCCGTGCTGGCTGCCACCGGCAGAGCGCAGGCAGGGCAGTGTGGATGCCCATGACGGTATGAAAAGACCTAAGTGGTCAAGGCAGTAGTGTCGATGTGCCTGAAGGAGCTGTGGACCTATGGGTTAATCCTGGGTGGTTTATTCCTTCGCAGTGCCTCTGAAATATGGGCAGTGGGGCTCACACCAAGTGCTGCTCATCCTGCTCTGTGGGGAAAGGTGCAGGGGATGGTATCCAGGCTTGGGTTGAGTTGGAATGGAGTCCAGCCCCATGCCTGGGATGGCAAACACTGCGTGGAGTTTGCAGCAGCGACACAGAAATGCTGGAGCTGGGGAGGGATTCACTGCGTTTTAACAAACTTTGCAATTGCTCATAGTCATGTTTTGAAAAGTCCCAGTTAATGCCAAAAAAACCCCACAATTACCCTGCTCCAGCTGTCATGCTTTGCCATCATTCACTATTATTGCGTTTCAAACCTCTGGTATCCGGGAAGCCAACTGAAATACCAGGATCCTTACGCTGTGACCATTCTTTTGCTGCATAACTCCCCATAATCATTTGTATCTATCTGTTCCACTTCAACATTGTGCACTGTTTGCTCTACTACTGTAAAAATAAATAGGATATTTTAAATATATTGTACAATAATAACTTTTTTTCCCTCTAATTTTCTCTTTTTTTTTTTCCTCTAATTGAGATCAGCTGAAATCGTCTTGATGAAGTTGTACGATGTGGAAGTTTCTCTGCCATGGAGGATTTATGTGCCTGGGCTGTAAGTGGTGAGTGAAGTGTGTGCCAGCACTCAATTAGTAGTTCCTATGTCATTACTGGATTTTTAGAGGGTTTTTCTTAAACTGCTTTGAATTACAGTGTCACAAAATGTGAAATCAATTACATATGCGTCCTTGTATCCGTCCCATAAGGATACCTGCCATGATTTTTTATGGTCCTTTCAAACTTCTTGTTTACTTCCATGGTGTGAAGCTAAGGTCGTAACACAGTGCAACTTATTCCTTAAAGTTTAGGGTAAAAAAGCTCAAAGCAGCAGGCCGCAGAATCGAAAGGTGAGATTCAAAGACACAAATCACTTCACAGTCACAAAAATTGCCAAAAAATAGCAGCTTGCAGCTGTGCACAGCAGGGACAGAAAACATTAAACACATGTTAAATAACAAATAGGAGACTTAAATATAGCTAAAAGTGGACCTTATTCTGAATAAATCATGTAAACTGCATCTTAATGTTTCTAAGGAATGTAATGGATCATGGGAATTATGCTAAATTTATATTGTTAAAAAATCAATAGCTGCCCCCTCCCTTTGAAAAAGGGGACTGTGGAGTCCATGAGTAAATATTTTGTCTTTCATTTCCTTGCTCTACGTACAGCCGGATTTGTGCAATTTCATTGCAGTTAAGGGCAAAGCAGGACTTGCATTCAAAGCAGTTTGGGGATGAAACTATTTAACATTCTCTTTACAGAGGCCAGACTTTTAATGAAATTGTCCTTTTTCCTTTTCTTCTGCTACAAATGCAGAGAGCGTGGATTATTCCATTTTTTGATACAGTCTCGGTAAAGTGCTTGCCTTGGCCCGTCCCACGCTCATCGCTGGTGCCTGCTGAAGGGCAGCCCTCGCTCTGCGGGCACGGCGCCGCTCTGGGAAGGAGTGAGCCCGGGGCAGAGGAGGGGAAAAAAAAAGATCTCTTCTTTTTATGAGAAGAATGAAAAATAAATTGCCAGTTTGAGTATTCAAATCAATCCTGCTGGCAACTATCTTTCCCTCAAAACATTTGTTGTCTGCCCTCGGAACATTTTCCTGCCTGTTTTGCTTGCCTTCCACACCGAGGGTCAGGTTTTAGTTTCTCTATACGTATCTTTTTTGAGATTAATGCACCTTAATGACATCACTGTGCACGACGATGGGGAGGTCCCCAAGTTTGCTTTTCTTCCCATCTCGGTTGCGCTTCTGAACAAATCGGCTCTCAGGCTTTGATGTGTTTTCCTTTAGGGCTATCTTTCTTGTAGGCAATATAGCTTACCTATACATTTAGCGAGCCTGTAGTCCCTCATTAGAGGCATTTTTGTCATCAATAATAAGTTCCCAAGGAGCCCAGTGTGAGGGGTAACGGATACAGTGTGGAATGGAGCCATTGTTTGATAATGCAATATCTCTCATAACAATGTAAATAAGAGGCTGAATACATTTCAGGGCTCCTTTGTGTTCCACATTATTAGACGGTGCTCTATTTTCAATCTGAATATTCATAATATGCTCCTAGAGTGCGGCATCGAAGTAAGTGGCTTTGAGGAAAAATTATTTTTTTTTAAGTGGAAGGCAGAAAAAAAAAAAGAATGAGGAGTGTTCTAATGAGGAACAGTTGAGTATGATGATTTAACATACTTCTGAGGTTTCTATCAGCCTGGAGCCGTTCTTTCTTGGCTTGTACACAGTGCATTTACATGGAGCTCTGTTTGGATGAGTGCCTTCCAAAGTACTAAATGCTCTAATGTACTGAAAAGTGATAAATATGGAAAACGCGCACATGCATAGGCGCGGACGCCCCCCAAGAGCAGATACATATGCGAACAGATACACACAGATGCGCTCGCCCTCCCCATACAGATGTTTTCACCTCCTCTCTGGATGGATGGGTGGGTGACATTCCAAAGGCAAAAATAATAAAATTGTACATAGTTTATGTATTTACTACCTAGCAATGCATGATCCTGAAGGGCTGTGCTCCTGCCCCTTCCGTGTGGGACCAAAGAGTAAGGATAGAGAAAGAGGAAGAAAAACAAGGGGAAAAAACCCCATGGATATAAATCCCTGTGAGTGTTGACACTTCCTGCCTGACCCTGCTAACCTGAAAATGCAGCAAGGAAGGGTTTGGGTTCAACCAGCCCAACAGGCCGGCAATTGGGTACTGGAAAAGCAGACAATGAGCTCGGGAGAGCCGGTCCCTGCTTACCAGAGGGCTCGCAGCCGTGACCTGAGGAGCAGACAGCAGTGATGGCAGCAGGAATGGTAATTGGGATTTTTACAGCACAGTCTTTGCTAATTTCTTTCAGTTCATCCCTAAAAAAAAACTTAGACCACAAAAAAGAGAAATAAGATTGTGAAAACAAAGCTGAATAGGTTAATGAAATGACAATAGAAAAGTGTCCTTAATGGGGATACAATTGCTGCCTGAAATATTTATTGCTTACGTTTATTTAGATCCTTTACGGAAAAATGTGTCTGTTTTCCTATACTTTGATTTTCACTCTGAAGTTTCGAGGAGTTTTTGTGCTTTTTCATCTAATATTCCTCCTCTAACTCTCCCAACGTGATTCATTTCTCTAAGATCTTGTTTTATTTTTAAGTCATCAATTACTCAAACTTTGTTGGCCTATCTATTCTCTGCCATCTGGACCCCATACCTTATTTTAAAGCATGTTCAAATAATGACAACCTTCTTTTCTCAATTAATTTATGGGCTGTGGGGACCATTTTTCATTTGTTATCATGCACTTCCATTTGATCTCTCATATCTTTCTTCTGCATCTGCAACCATAGTGTATAAATCTTCCTCTCAAGCATTGTCATGGTGCCCAAGATATATAGGTGTAACTCCCTATTAGTTCCACAAAACTGACCTTAATTTCTAAAAATGGTATCAGATGCGAATAAAGTTTGGTAAGATGATTTGTTTTGATTTACTTTGTACTACTTATCTTGGAGTTTTCTTCCTACTTTTCTTTTATCTAATTTAGACAGTACAGTCTTGCAAGCCCAGTTGCATGTTTATCCATTACCTCCCTGCCAATGCTGCTCCTTAGAGAGATGGTGCTCTAAGATTTTTTTGGATGCTAGGAATAATAATGTGGCATTTTCCAGGAACCTGTAGTAAGCATGCAATTTCTTTTTTTGCATTTAAAAATGGTAATTTTGTTTCCAATAAAAGACGGGGATTTTTTAGGTCTGATTGAGGTGACATCAGTCTGCTGAAATGCACAGAAACAGACAAATCCAAATAGCTTTCATTTTATTCTGCTCTACTGACAAATGACAAGACTTAAAAATCCAATTCTCCCACAAGAAGCTGTTTTAGGCTGTGGCTCGCAAAACAAAAACCTCTCTGTTTTTTTTTTTTGTTATTGTTTTTTGAGGGGGAGAAAGAGGAGTGCGTGCACACATACGTGTGTGTTTTGTTTTACATAAACAGACTTCAGTCCAAGCTAGGGATTGCTAATTAAGCAAAAACCATGACCAGATGTTTATTAACACCTCTCAGGTTCATGGGATTTGGATAGTGTGCAGTTTTCACGGACTAATTTGAGGAGGGAAACACCTTTATTGGAATAATGGCCAATTATAATTGCCTACTTTGCCTATTTTTCTTTTATCTGGTGTACGGATGGGGGGAGAAAATAAGCCCAAGCTATCATCCTTGTGCTGTTGATATTAATTCAGCACAGTATTGGGTACATATTATTAATAATAAATACATAATAATGTACAGATGAAAAATTCCTCAGCCGTTTACTTTACGGCAACTTTTTGTGTGTGCGCTGTTATTAGTTTCTCACACGCCAGCGCCGTTAACCTATTTATATGGAGCTTGCCACTGGGCTTGCCTCGCCGGAGCAGCCATGCGTCACTTGGACGCCAAAAAGCACTGAAACAGGAAGAGTTGCTGTTGGGTCCCAGCATGGTGACTTCATCCCAGGCCTCAGCTTCAAACTGTGGAGTAATAAAACTGAATAGCACGATATAAAACTCCATGTTTCATAAGACAAATATTGCTTTACGCATTCATGTCCCTTGTACTATGTTAACTGTAGGAAGAAATGGAATACAGTTTTAGTGACCCCCTGGGACCTATAAAGGCTATTTCTGAGTCTGAATCTTGCTGTTTAATTTAATCATTTATTATATTAATATTCAAATGGGCTGCATCTTATTAGCTACTGCAAAGATGTTAGTATGTCTGAAATAAATACCTAATTATGCTTTTGAAGAGAGAGGTTCTAAAGACTTTTGTACGTTTGTGCTAATAGAACAGTTCATTTGCAGATTTTTTCTGCAGAAATCAGCAGTCTGAGTGTTTTGGGTTTTTCTCCCCCTCCTTACTTTGAATAAAATAAGAACGCAGATCAAATATACCATTGTGATGCCTGAATAGCACATGTGAGTTTCCCCCTTTGTACTGCACGACTTCATTCTCCAAGCGAGTGAGTTATACAGTAGCAAACTGACCAGTGCCCTCAGCCTCCAGCTCAATAACACATTAATAAAAATAACTGCTTTAACCAAATGACCATGAAATTAAGGATGTTCTTATTCAAATTAAACAAATGGACATGCTTTTGAAAAACATTTTGGAGCCTGACATGGTCATGTTTAAAATACATGGGCCTTTTATTGTTTTAAATCTCGTTATTTTTTTTTTCCCTTGAGTGCAAACCAGAAAAGATGAGGACTTTGAATTTCACATCTTCAAACAATGGGCAGCAGTTTCTTGCAAAAATACAGATTGTGATTCTGTATCTAAGGGGCAGCAGGATACAGGGACATGGAAGAAAATCTGTCAGTGGGTTTCTAGGGCCAGCTCATCAGCAGGATCACCAGGAAAAGCCTTTTGCTAAGTCTGCATAAGGATAACTTGAACTGCAAATACTACACCCGTCAAGGGCACCAATGCATTTTAAACTAAATGTGCACAGTGCATTTAAAGCAGTACAGAAAATTACTAATAAATGCAAAAGTTACAGTCTACAAAATGAAGAATCACAGGTTACTCTCTTTCAAGAGATCACCACAACCAAACTTGGGGTGATTTATTTTTTTTTAGGTCTCTAAATCATTGATTCATACTAATGCAAAATTATTTCTTTTGTTACTATTTACTGAATAAATAACAGTGTTAATAAAAGGTTGGAGGGTAGAGACTGCTGAAAGCCAAAGTCCTCATTTCATCCACAAGCAGCCAAATTAGTGAGCTGCAGGATGAGGTCCTCTGAGCTGACCTGCAACTGGACTTACCTCACTCCACTGCGGCCACGCGAAAGCCTCACCAGCACATCTCCTGCAAGCGAGAACAACAATCACAGTTATTACTGCTGGGCAAAGATCGGGCTGCTTGAACTGGAGAGGTGAGATGGGTCAGCTCCAAAGTTTACTTAGAGTTTTGTCCCACGCCTTTAAGTCCTGCTCCCGCTCATATTGCCTGCAAAGGCTGAGGCTAGACCCTACGCTAATGTTAATTCCTTAATTCTCCCAAAGCTGGGAGGGGCTGCACAGTGTCCCATTGACACCCCCAGGTTCTTCAGTGGGTCCAAGTCATCCCTAGAAAACCTGTGACTTTTGCTTTGGAGAACCTGAGTCAGTCACACCTCACCACTGCAGGAGATGCTGATGACAAGTATTTGGTTACCTGAAACCATCGGCAGGATTGCGAGGGGATCGGTGTGCGTCACGGCACGCAATGCAGAATATTTTATAACCACTATTACCTTAGCGATCAACTGAAATTAACAACAATGGTCATCTGAACTACCCTGAGTATAAAACAATAGCCTTGGTAGCTTTCTAATTAATGGCGATAATGTTTCTCTCAGTAAGCAGTTGATGCATTTCTCTGCTGGAAAATATTTAAACCCATACATTGTTATCCAGTTTTCCCTTTTTTTTCCCCTGCAGAGTACATAAAGATTAGATTTTTACCGTCAGTTTAACGAGTGGAAGCAAAGCTAGGGCATCAAGAGTTAACCTTATATTACCCTCTGCTGAACAGACACAGTCTCAATGTAGGGGTTTAACTACCACACCACTAAAAACACATATTCCTGCAGTTTTAGACTAGCCGTAAGAATGCTGTGTATATGTTTTCCTCATTATTTGGATGTGCTGTTTGAATGTTGTGATCAGTGATTCAGAGCACATGATTCATCAGGAAGACATTTGCTAGGCAGACATGTGAGGAGCTGTCTGCCTCTTCAATCTCACTGACAGGGCAAAAATGCTGATTTATAGTAAATCATTAAAATCTGCTTATTATTGCACTGCTTGTTCCTCTTCTCCACTTCAAGCCAGCATCTTGATCTGCATCATGTCTCTTACAATTTTATACTACAGCAAGCAGTTATTTAAACAAGAGAGAAATGATCCTTAGTCTTTATTAGTGCATATGAAAGGATATTTTGTTTAAAGAAGACTAATTAAGAAAGCAGACTGTATTTTCTTGCTCAGTTTAGGGAAAAATAAAGATTTAAAACACGTAAGTGCAAAGAATTATTACAATAAAACAATATTTTAAAATGATTATTTGAATAGCTTGCTTTTTTTTTCCCCAAACCAATCATAAAGAAGCAGTTCAAACACCAGCAAAAATATTTGGAAGGAGAGAGGTTGAATGGTTATTCAGCTCATGACAGAACTCGGTGAAGACGCAGCTAAACATGATGGGATTATTGGTGGAAGGGGAGATGTCCCTCGCCACATGAACTGGGTGGCAGTGACAACAGGAACATGCAAATAATTTTCAAGAAAGGAGTGAAAAAAAGTTTTGTTTACTTGGAAAGAGGTGTTTTTTTGTGAAGTAATACAGTGTGTAAATACACTGTCTGATAGAAAAACAAAGCAACGCTACAAAGAGGTCCATATTGTGTATGTGTTACTTACAGTAAAAATTTTAATTTGATGCCTGGGGACAGAAATCCTTGCCACTGAATTACAAAGAAGTGAATAAACTGACTAAAAATTAATCCATACAGATCTGTCCCCTTAATAATACTAATTCCAGAGAACAAAGCAGTGCATAATGCATTTTAAATTAACTTGGAAAATGCATAATTTATATTTGTTTTATTTCTTAATATTTGAACACAGGTACATGTTAGAATGCTAAGGACAAGAAAGGAGAGGACAGATTTTGTCCATATACGCTCAATTTAAAAAAAAATAAACCCCGACAATATTTTGCAAGCTCTCTTAGAAAAGGACTTCAGCTGTGAAATATTACCGAGAAAGGATAAACACAGTTAAGGAGAGAGAAAATGATTTTTAACATGCTGTGAAATGAATATGTTTGGTTAAAATATAAAAAGGGTCCTAATTCCTAATAAAACATTTTGAAATAGATAATTACATATTAGTTTGGATCAAAAATAATGTCCTTACTCATGAGAAGCAATTGAGAGCTACCCGGCAGGGTGCCCTGGCAGGCAGGCGGCACGCGGGCTGGGAGAGGGGCAGGGGGACGGCGCCGCAGCGCAACACTCCGTGACAAATGGGAAACCACAAGACTCAGACCTGCTCCTTTATTAATGCTCTTCACCTGCATATGTAACATTGTCACCTGTCTTTTATATACATGGTATTACTTACCATATGGGTGTGCAAGTGGAAAACCAGACATCCTGTGTCTAATCTGGAAAAGCCGGGGCTGTAATTCAGAGCTGCACTGGCCCTTCCTCTGCTGGGGGAGCTCAGCAGGTCGGCTTCACCCTCTCCAGCCCAAAGGGCGAACCTTCAGCTCCCCAGGCACCACTTAACCATGGGGGAGAGGAAATAATTTCATATACTGGCAGATCAGTCTCCTCCCAGGAGCAGAGGTGCTTCACTGCCCCCACCGTCCTGAGCCTGTGCTGCTGGATGGGAAAGTTTGTCGTTCAGTTTAAAGAAAAAAAGAAAGAAAGGAAAGAAAACAAAAGGATTGCTGCTAGAGGACCAGCATTGGTAAAGATGTTAATGGAATACAAGGAGGGACCATCTAGACTTGAAGACCCTCAGTTGGGAAAATTAGTCCTCACTCCCTTCCTCTCTCCTCTTCCAGAGTAACTTTGGATCTAAGAAATAGGAGGGGTGTTTGGAGAGGAGCAAAAGGCAATTGGGTAAGTGTGTGCCTTTTGCCCAGCTGTGTATGGGGCACGTCTGTGTGGGACACACAACCATATGCATTTCTCCTCTGAGGGACCAGCCTGAGTGCCTCCTGAGAAGAAAAATAAGTTTTCATAAAGAAAAGAAATTTTGCAAGCATTTCCATCGTTGTATCAAAACTGCAGTGCTGAGAGAGGATGGAAACCGGAGCGGGAACTGCCAAAAAACTGGACCTGCTCAACCATTCTTACTCTGTGGAACGTCGGCTCACCTGGTATTTAAAACAGAGGTGGTACACGTGCAACCGGTAATCAGTAACAGTTTAGAGTAATTTCTCTGGTGTAGATATCAGTTATTAATACTGGTGATCGTTAACTTGCTCTGAGTGGTTATTGTAACCACAATGGGTAAAGACCGTGTTTCATGGAGATTTCTATAAATAATCCTTATATTGTTCAAAAAATGGGTAAAATTTGCCTGAGACCAAACTTGCTTACAACACAGAAACTTAGCCCCTAGTTGCTAAGTTATAAATCTTGCTGCCAGATTGGGAGGAACATCGCATTACCTTGAACTAAATTTGTAAAGAATAACCATTGTCCTCACAGGTGTAAAAGAAAAATGTAGAGCTTGTCCCAAACCACGGATTTTAACAGGCTGCTGGCATGAAACTAAAAAGTAAGGAGGTAAAACCCAGCCAATGCAAATTTATCCAAACTGATTATTTCCATTGTGACAATTCGTTAAATAATGACTTTGCTAGAAAACTAAACTAATCATATTTTGCACACTTTTAGTATTTTAACTACCTGGGGGAAAAAAATTAGCTTATGTTTATAGGAAAACATTCCTAGTTAATTCCTTCCTTGGTGCTATGGTTGCGAGTTATTTTCAATTACTCAATTTACGGGCTGGCCTTATCGTGGGCTAATGCAAATTAATGCTTTGAGTCATAAGTGTTTCCCGTGGAAACAGTAATTTCAAGTTAATGTCTCTTGATGTGAAATGGAGTGCAGTGTCACAAGCTTGCGCTCACCAACCTACAAATTAACTTCTGTTCCCTCTGTGCGAAAAATATGGATGGCATCCTGCTTTGCTTCCCGTAAAAAGTTATATCCATATACGTGTGTGCGTCTGTGTAGGGGGTGTGTGTCAGGTCACTCTTAATGACCAAAACTGTATGAAAAGGCCATATGCAGCCATTGGAAATAAAAGAGAAAATCAAAGTACTGAGATTTACTGCATACAATACAATGATAGTTCACAAAAACCAGTTCTTGATCCCCACATCAGGCCTGTTTGGGCAGATTGGTTTGGTTCATACCAACCTTTCTTACCAGGCTGGTAAGCAAGAGTTTGCAGCTAGCAACTAGGAAAAGGCAACCACAGAGTTAAATTAAGACAGAAAACAAGCAAAGGAAATAGTGAGCAGATGAAAAAAAACCCCGTTTCTTCATTGCATTAATGACTTTTTTATGACATATTTCATGTGAATAAACAGTTGAACATTTCCCCAGTCCAGCATGGCTCCGTGTCCTGCACCTAGATTTGATTTTGGATTTTCAGTCCAATGTTTTTAACACAGCCTGCAGAGCTTCAGCTTTATGGCATTGCAGAGGGAGAGGTCACAACACGTCTCCCTATTTTCTGAGCCCTTCACAGACGCTAGAGCACGGGCTTTTTATTCTCATAGCTGGGTGGGACCTGGACCAGCGTAAAGTCTGAACTACTGAAGGCAAATTCAGTTACCACAGAGCCAAAGGAGACAAATTCTCCTGGCTGTGCGCGTGATGGTGCCTTTCTCTGGACCTCTTGTATTATTAAGAGTACCTCTGGTTTGGACCGTCTTCATGCAAAAACCCTCAAAATTTTTCTTTTCCTTTTTATTAGTCAAAGACATTGCATATTCAGGAATCAATAAATCTTTCTTTAGTTGAAGAAGTCTCTTATTGTCTATGTTGATTCATGTCATCCAACTTTAAACAGTTTTACTTCATCACTTTTTTTTTTTTTCTCCTCCCCCAAATGTTGGCACAAATAATAGATTCTGATCAGGAAGCAGAGATTCAGATATGAGCAAAAAGACCAGAAAGACTATTGGTGATGACTCCATCTAGTGCTTTGATATAGAGATTTGAAACCAACTGAAAATATTTATTTTTACATTTCCAGCATAAATGGTATCATGTTTAGAATTATATTTGCTATCAAATTTCTGAAGTCCAAAGATTTCACTTTAATGCAGAAGCATCACTTCTACCTTTTGGAGATTTCTTTTTCTTGCATTAGGTTTTTTGAGGCTGTGCAGAAACAAATCCTGCCGATTCAGCACTTAAGAGGAATGATAATCAGACAGGATCACATTTAACTCATAATGTTATATTACATTGCAACACCTTGTTTTTCTTACAGTTCGTGGCAATTCCTTAAGGAATTTCTCTTTAGAGAAAATAAGTCACTTCATCAGTACCAATCCCCAAAGAATTCTTGCACTTAGGAGTGTTTTCTTTCTAAATGAAGGCAGTTTAGGCACGAGAATATGGCTGCTGATGGGATAATCGAGACTCGGTTGGCAAAAAACATTGTCCTTTCACTATTACTCCTTTTGGGCTGTAACAAAAGTCTTGGCAAAGCGTCTGTGGTCAAGTGGTGGAACAAGAGTGGCTACTGCTTGAGGGACCACAGAAGATAAGCACAGCACAACGGGACCTGTGCTGGGAAAAGGTGCCATAGCAATATCGGGAGCATTTCTCTCTACTCACAGATTTGTTATCGGCCTCCTCGCTCAGTGCAGGGCAGGGCAGAAGCACCACGACTGCCACCAGCTTCATGGACGTCCTCTCCGCTTGGAGCCACATCCTCCAGAGTGGGTCCAGCCAGCCTGTAAAAGCCCGATTTCCTCCGGAGCGCGCGCCGACTTGGTTGTCCATCTGCAAAGCCTCCAAAAAGGGAGAAAGCAGAGATGTAAGCAAAAATTGGCAGAGCCTGAAAGACGAGTCTGTGCTACAGCGTGGGCGAAGGTGGTGGGGAGAGATGCTGTCACTGCCACGTGAAGGGGCTGGCAAAGCTCACGGATGCACACGGGAATGGTCGCCTGCCTGTGCATCCTCCTCTGCTGTAGCCCAGTGTTTGCTGGACACCAGACACAGTGGTGGGGATTTCCCAACTCCTTGGAGTGGAAGCATCACCTCAAAGGGTGAAAAGCAACATTAATAGGGAACAGCTTGTTTCAGGGGTTTTGTTGTTGAGCAGAACAAACGGTAACTAATCGGTAACTGTTATTTTGCATGTGCATATCTCGGTGGATTGCTCCAGCTCCTGTAATGTGATCTCATACATCAGAGTCAAGAGGGATTAACAGCTCTGTCAAATGTCATCAGTGAAAACTCTGTATGTAAAGTCAGCTCCTGCGGAAACACTTTTGAGCAGCCTAAGTTTAATTCAAATAGTTTTCAAAAGCATCTCCAATTGTCATAAATAGGAGAGTCCCTGGAGAAGCAGATGCTAGTTCAACAAAATGCCATAAAACATCTTAAGAAAAAAGAATCACAAATACGGGCAAAATTTACTGATCAAGTATTTGCTAGAGAAAGACCCAAAAAATTTACTGTGGATGTCATTTGATGTTTTAAAATACTATCAAGTGTGTCATTAAAAAAAAAAGACTATTCTCTTAAATGTCTCTTACTTAGTTTTGGAATGAAAAATACCAAATAGTTAAACTTTATTATGTGTAAAATTGTTTTTAGATCATGATGTAAATGTTACATCCAGGAAAGCAAACTTGAAAAGCAAGGAAAGTGCTTTTCTGCAGAAAGGTTCAAAACACTCAGGCCAAACAGATGTTTTTAAGCTGATCTCCCTGCAGCACGGACCAGATGCCATCACCCCTAACCAAGCCCTCAAGGAGGGAGGCCAAGCTGAGAAAGGCAATGAGTCCTGCTATGGCTTGTGGTCTGTTTACTGTCTGTGGGTCTGTGCATCCACCCACCCGTCCTGAGAAATTTCAACATATGTGCCCGGTAACTTATAGTACCACAGCAGTTTTCAGCTTCCAAAGCAAGACAATTTCTTCCTTTTCACTGGAAAACTATGTGTTCTCTCCGCTCCATGGTCCAAACCAACCTGCAGGATATTAACAAAACTCATCACTGGCAGATTAAATTTCTTTTGTATTAATCAAAACCTGGTGAGATTTCAGGGCCCCAGATTCTCAGCTATAAAGGGCAAGTGTCCCCTTGCGAGGAGATAGACTTGTAGGAACGTATCTACTGTTGTTCAGCAGTGCGAGAGATGCCCCACGCCGCACGGAACTTGAACTGCCGGGTCAGGCCCTAAGATTGGCTTATACTGGGCCAAAACCCTAAGTACTGCCTATCACAGGTGGCCTCTCTCTTTACCTGACAGTTCACAATTAATTCATCTGCAAGGCTTTTCCTCACATCCTGTACTCCACTGGTGTTTAAAAAGACAACCTCTATGTTCCTATTAGGTTCAAAGAGTTTAATTACTGTGTAAGGAATTAAAATGGTACTGGGGTTTTACCTTTCTGAAGATTAATTAATACAATACATAATTAAACCTTAGCTTTACTTTTAAAGGACAGAATTTCTTAGGCTATATGAATTCAACCTTCAGCATTGACCTTGTGGCCCTATGGACAGAGGAGAGCCGGCCTCCACAGGAGAAACTGGGAGAGCAACGGCTCGGGAACAGGAGTGTCGCTGCTCAGAGGAGAAAAGCCAGGATCATTTTCCATTTAGAATAAACTAAACGGTGGATAAGTCTTTCTTTGGCTTCTCTTTCATATATTGTGGCTTATTAGGTTAAAAACTACACGGGGCAAGCTGTGCAGTCTCACTTGTGGCCCCGAGTGCTCCACAGTCTGGCGCGTCAGGTTCTGCTCCCACTGGGGAGGAGGTTTGGTTTCCACTGAGGAAATCGTCTGACTAAATCCATGTAGGAGCCCAGGACTCCGGGGTCTGCAGATCAAATTAAGCTGGTTTGGGGTTTCAACGATCAAAATGCCCCGTCTGCACCCTCAGTGTCACACAGCCAGGTCATCCAGGAATGCCTCTGTGACACCACTCGGTGAGGTGGCATAAACACCTTTTCTTTGGATCCCTGATATCCGTGGTCAGAACGGTGCTAAAAAGAGTTTATTCAGCCAGGAAAGACAAGCTCTCTAAATCCTCCTTATTTCACAGAACCATGCATTATTTCAACTATTAATGAAAACACACGGGTTACTGTTATTTAAAATGCATTTAGGATAAAGGCTGCATATGAAACAACATCAAAAATAAAAAATAAAAATCATCCTAAAAGCCATCTTTCTTGGAGAAACATTGCACTGGATTTATTTAAGAAATAAAGCCTCGATATTTTCTGTTTGGGGGATTTTAATGAATAAATGTTATTGCTATTTATTATTTACTACTTTCAAAATTTAATGAATAGTCCTGGTGATAATTTCTTTATTTCTATATTTATAGAAATACAGAATTTCATACATACTGAACTGTGTTATTATCTACACATGTTCTGCCTCTCTGTAAATACAGAAATTTGGTGTTTGCCAGTAGAACTATTCATTACAATTTGAAAGTGGATAAATAATGAATAGTAATGCAATTTCTTCATTAAAATTCTACAAAAGGAAAATATATACTCGTTATTCCTTTCATGAATTCGGCCCATTGAAGGTTCATAAATAATTGTGCTTCACAATTGTGTCTAATTAGCAATGAACTTAATCCAGCGCATCCAAAAGCCTGAAGCAAAGGGAGGGATTTTTTTTGTTGTTGTTTTATTTCTCACTCTCTGTGGCAACCGCCTGGTGTTTGAACGCACCTTTGCTGATAAGACAAAACGACACATCTTCAAAGACCAACGATAAGTATACTTGTTTTTTTTTACCTCAAATTTGCTCTTTTAAGTACCAAGTTCATGAAGACCACTCCCGTCGAAGTTAAGGCTGGCTCAACAGGAGACCAGCAACACAGTAGCTAAGAAACAAATCCTAAAACTACTTCTCTCTATCAAAGTTCTCATAGCACGCTTTTGTTCCCTAAGATAAGCTCCCCTGCCGAGCTGTGCTACTGGAGGAATGTTTCGCTACAGAAGAGTTAGATCTGGACCGAGCTTAAGCTGTGGCGTCTGCCGTGGAAACCCCTTATGGAGGGGTGTGCAGAAGGCACAAGGTTGGGTCTTCCCTACCCGGGAGGCTGGGAGAGCCTGAGCACAGGCACAGTCGCAGCTCTTTCTTTCCCTGCACCGGCATCAAAGTCAATATACAAAATAAACTGATGATATTGTTAGCTCGTGTTTCCTAACAATGCACCCTGAAGAACTGTTAGAGGATGATTTATATTGAGCCTGCCCTCTTTTCTGTATAATCTGTTTTACTAGAGACCGGCTGGTGTAAAAATGGAGCTAGGCGTACTAAATGTCCCATATGCCTCGGCTCGAAGCATCTCCAGTTTCCATGATGCTTATCACATGCCTATATAGCTGCTCCCATCGAGATTCCCCAGCAGGCTTGATAAAAATCCTAAATATATTCCTTGTTTCCATCTCCCCCAACTAGCCAGCCACCAGTAACGCTGTGGGCTTTGTTCTTTGTACATTTTCAAAGGAGCGTAAGCTCATACTGTAACCGATTTGATGTTATCTGATTCTTAAACCATCACCAGCCATGAAACATCTAAGCCTGTTATGAATAGTCGTTTAAACAACCAGTACTTCTTTATGAGACACCAGCAGGTTATTTGATTATATTACAATCACATGCCTTGCAGTTGAACTTTACTGTTGCCAACGAAAAGCAGAGGAGAGGGAGAAGGAAAGGGAAATGGATCTTTGCTTTTCTTAGAGTCCTTTGTAACTCACACGGCTCAAACAGTGAGGACACCAGACAATGTCTTCATTGAATTTATGCCATCAAACTATTTAACACAAAACATGCTATATTTTTATCTGACCTTGCCTTAGAAAACAAAGACAGACTCCTACAGATTTCTTAAGTGAAAGCCTCTAATATCACAGCTTCAATAAAATAAACATCTCTTTTGTTTTCCTCCTTATCCTTTATAAAGACCAAAGGAAGGTCTGAAGACAGACTCCCTGACGGAACAAATGTAACTAAAATAACACCATAGCCTGGTTTTAAAATTATCTTGGCTCTTTCCAAATAGAGAAAAAAGAAAAATAAATGCTGTTTTGTCATCATGCTTCACCCCTGAGAAATTAATATCCTCCAACAAACAAAACTATGAATTAAAATGATCTTTCAATACAACTGCTGGAGGAAGTTACCTAGGGAAGAGGCAAGGATTAAATATATAGCCTGGTTCCCATTCCTAGTTCTGCCACAGACATCCAGAATGGCACTGGACAACTCGGGGGTTTTCTAAGTACCTGCTCTCCCATAACAAAATCCATAGGCATGAGTTAAATCCTGATGGCTTATAAAATGCATCCAGAGAGTTAGGCACAGAGAATAATAAGTGAAAAGCTGCCTAATATAACATAAATCTAAAAAA
Organism: Cuculus canorus; assembly: GCF_017976375.1. Classification (NCBI taxonomy): domain Eukaryota; kingdom Metazoa; phylum Chordata; class Aves; order Cuculiformes; family Cuculidae; genus Cuculus; species Cuculus canorus. The sequence continues at coordinate 1,395,136 of NC_071413.1, read as the reverse complement.
CGTAGTCACCCTTGGGCATAATAAAATGGGCATAATGCTATTCTCCCACCTCACAGAGTGCTATCAGCATACATTTACAAATCATGGGTTCATAAAGACTACAGAAGCGGTTTTGGAGACCCTCCTATCACATCATCCCGAACAGCCCCTGACATTGCCTGTCCCTGGCATGGGGGACAGGCCAGGTAAGGCAGGCGAAATTTATTGTTCTTGCCACATACTCTTTGAACAGGTTTTTCCTTGGTATTATTTGCCCGTCTATAAGAACGCAGGAGTCCTATCTTATGAACCAGTTGGGGTGAGAAGCTTAACCCTTCCCCGTGCTTTTCCCATGCTGTTTTTTTCTAAATCTGGAAATTATGCAGAATACCTCAGAAACCAGAATCCAGTCACGTCTTCCCATCAGGCCTTCAAGCAAAAAAGAACATGCTCTAAATGCCTGGTGATGTCTAAATTCTCAGAGCAGGAATGTGCATGCCTTCACTTACACATCCTTAGCGACCACAGGCAGATAAAGCAAAGCAGTGAGAGCTCTGCAGAAGTGATTTCCCACCTGAACTCGCTGTCGCCTGGATGCACGTGTAGGTATAGTGATACAATTTTTGCAACCTAGGTGCAGAGGTTTGCAAATGTGCCCCCAGTGACCAGTCATTAGCGAAACCGAAATGAGGACAGCTTCACGTAAGAGGCTTTCTGAACGCCTTGAAATATACTCAGCATATTTTAAATGGCTTTAATTCTACAGTACTTTTAATATAACCCCTTAAACATGAGGGAACACAAAGGGAAGGTTAATTGGAATGGCTAATTAAACATAGAGAAGTTAAAGAACTGGAACTCTGGGATTTTGTTTTGATATTTAGCAACATCTCATAACCCTAAGGACATTGATTTAGCCTAAGGTCTGGTATCTTTATAAATTGCAGTGTAGCCTGGAGACCCCAAGGAGAGACAAAAGGGTTGAGTGCTTGTAACAACAGATTCCCAAAGGAAATCTAATAACAATTATAACCAACATGATTATTTGCATTAGTTAAAAAATAAATCCATCTCTCAGGTTTTAGTCATTTGGTACTGATCAAATTGGATATAGAAACAGCGAGAGAAAATCTGCAACAGAAACACAGCCACGGATCCAGAGGGGAGGGATTCATACTTCACAACTGTTCCTTGCGGATCTGCAGCCACAATCTGCTTTTTGCCCTGGATAATCCCAGAACAATTCACAACGCTCTCCAAACGTGCCAATGAATAACAGCAAAGTAGTGTTTTTCTAAACTTCTTCACCAGTCTGGAACAACTTCCAGAGTCTGGGAGGTGTAGTTATACCCATTTTATAGCAAGGAAAATGAACAGTATACCCAAGCCATAGCAGGCAAAAGAGGTGACTTGATGTCCAGATATGCTCCTCACCACTGAAACTGTGCTGATACACCGGAGACAAATCATTTGGAGCAGAAACTGACAGATAGCACTGAGATTCCAAATAGCAGAGCCACACCAGTAAGATCCTGAACCTTACAGCCTTTCTGGTCCGGGGACCAGGCTCTCTTCTGGATGGTGCACAAATGCATGACGCAAACTCCCCTGGTTGCAATATCTCATATTGTTACTAAACTGGAAGCACAAACGAAAGCTGTTGAACCTCTGTTGGCTCTGTTCACTGAGTTCCACTTCCACGAGAGCTGACCTTACTACACCAAATAAAACCTTGCTTTAATGAAGGTATCCAGATGGCCTTCCCAGACACAGCTATACGCTGCCGCGTGCTGAGAACAAATCAAAGGAGTTGTTTGGGGTTGTTGTTTTTTTTTTCTTTGCTTAGGGTTGCCTTCCCACAAACGTGCACATACCACGGGAACATGAAGAGCTGGAAGCTTTCCTTCAGCGTTTTCTTTCCTTACCTCACTGAGGAGTTCCCACAACAGAGCACACTTTGCTCAGTTGTTTACCTTCCGCATTTCTGATATCACCGTTCAGCTGCTGCAGTCTCATAACAGTGTGTGGATTACAACGGCTGCTGAAAAACATGATTTTTCAGCCTTAGCAATGGCACCTCAGGAATTAAGAGACCTCTTTGGGATTGAAGTGAGCCCCTAGCCATACTTACATTACCTGTGTACCCAGAACGAGGAAGAATCTGTGTTACCATTTTTCACATTGGTGATGCAAAGGTGTATAACCATTTTAGGAATGCTGACTTCTATTAATTTAAGGATACAGTGACCAGATTACTAGAATATTAATGGCATAGATGCACAGAAGATTAATGAACCATATGAGCATGTTATTTTAGTTTAGTAGCTGGGCTGATAGAAACAAGCAGAAATACAGAGGGCACCTATAAAAGCTCCAGTAACCAAACCCTAAGAAATTACCTGCCATGTCCAATGTGATGTGTATATTTTGCACAGACTCAGAAAGGATGAGTAGGTTAAAGCTTATTACCTGGACCTGACAAAAAGACCTGAAGAAATGAGGCCCTTTCTAAACCAGCAAGGCAAGAGAAGTGGTAGGAATGGGCATATTTCAGCTAATTTTATGATGATAAGCAACCTTAAAAACAACATTGTTTGGCCAAGTTCCTGTTATATTTGTCCATTTCCGTGGACAGTGGCTCTGCGATGCTTTCACGCTGCATCAAGGACCGTTTACATGACCAGCAGTGAGACTCAGTGATCCCACCATGAACATCAACATTGCCAAGCTCACCTTACAGCTGATCTGCACCTCTCCCGCTTGCTTTTCCTTCTGCAGGGATTTGAAGTTCCTAGAATAGCTCATGCAATAACACTTGTAATCCATCACAGGCAGCTGTCTTTCCAAAGGGCCTTCAGCCTCAGGCAGGAGGAGACCAAAGAGCAGGCAGGTAAATGCAATCTCCAACTGGTAGGTTAAGCACTCGCCTCAGAAGCTGTTAAATCCTGGGGAATGCAAGTGTCAGATTATAGGTGCATATTTATTTTATTCTGCAAAACCCCTTTCAGCTGACCTCCCAGCCTTTCCCAAGCCCTGCACACTCCTGTATGAGTCCCACACGTGGCAGCACTGCCAGTGGAGGCAGAAACCAGCAGAGCACGGCCCGACCTTCTCACACATTCAATCCACCACTGCATAATCAGCTCCTCCCAGACGCGCCCTGGGACCTGTGCAGAGCTTCACCGAGGCCAATGAAGCTTTGCATTTAGAGTAGAGAAGGAAATCCACGTGGGTTTTTTTTGTGAATTTGGAAACTATTTGGATTTGGGTCGTACCTGCGAGGCTTAGAGCCATCTCTCCAAAGATTTGCTGACAAGCTTGAGATACATAATTCTGATTTTGTGAATATAGAGCCAACGTTAAATGATTGTGTGAAGCTGCAATTCAGCTCTGAAACGATTTGCAGCAAAAAGTATCCAGGCACCAGATAAATCTCCAAATTCAGTGCTTTCATTAATACTTGCAGAATGCTCGAGAGCAGAAGAGGCCTTTATGCACTATATGAAATATTTAACTGGAAACATATTGCCAATAATCAAATATTATGCTCGGAGAAACCCAAATGCAGTCTAAAAATTGGGAACTTACTGCTGAGATAGCAAATAAAAAAGTCTTGCAAAGTTCCATCATTGCTTTACAAAAAATATCTGTGAGAACCGTGAACCCTCCCTGTAAAATCCAGCGGGAAGGGCTCACTTCCCAGCTGTCTTTGTTGCCCATTTAGAAAAACAGAAAATGGTTTCACAATGATTGCTTTCACTTTAATTCCTTCCCCCCCCCTCCTCCTAATTCCAGCAGGAAGAGATATTCTGCTCCTAAAAAGGTGGTGCAAGTCTGGAACTACTCTGCCTGCTTCACAGAGGTGTAAATGAAAGCAGAGCAGAGACAATTGCTTTTAAATGGATTAATCAGAGCAAGTTAAAGAAAAAGCAGAAAATTCTGTCCTCGTTTTATACTCAGGTATGAATTTGGGGATTTGTTCTCATTTGCCTGTGTTTCAGAACTAGGAAATAATATCTGAGAATTCTTTTTTCTTTCTTGACAAAGAGCGCTAGTCAAAAATTGGGAACCAGATGGCTGCTTATATATTTCTTTTTTTTATTTACTGCAATACTAAAGCAACCATAAAAAAGCAAAGTTGAACAGACAGAGCTAATAATATAATCATTCAAAACACCTGCAAACAGTGCAGATGGGCAATTTCTGTCTGCAAAATCATCAGTGAAAGACCGCCTTCCCATATGGGCAAATCTAGCTGCCTTCGAGCTTCCTAAGCTCTGTCCCTTACCTTAAGAAAACCTGCATGAGCATATGCGGTCTTTTTATAGCAGAGCAGAAGTGTCTGTATCTGCCTGTTTATTTTAGTTAAATATAACTTACAGCACTTATAGCCGGGTGCCAGTGTGTTTGATTTGCCCACTGCTATGTCCCAAAAGGGCAGAAACCCTGAAGTAGTAAAGCAAACAGCTTTTACTCAGGCAGAACATTTACAATTGTTAATGTGTATTAATGAACCCCAAACAGACAAATCTTATTCCTTTATGTAAGCAAACAGTGACAGAACCAAGGTTGCTGCTGCTGGGATGTGTGAGCACACGTGTCTGTCATGTGTGCACGCATTTGATATCAGGTTATGAAATTATTTCCCCCCTTATTAAAAAAATAAATCCTCCTTCTGGCATCCTTTTGGCATTTTGTCTCCAATGCTAATACGCACCGAGAGATGGGAAAGAATGAGACCCAGGTTGTGCTGGAGCTCATGCCGGTGCTGCCATTGATCCCCAACCACGATGGGCTGATTATGCACAGCAAGATCTTTTTCACACCCCACCCTCTTGTCAGTTGAAGTGTCCGACCTGCTTCAAACCCGGCTGGTGGGAGCTCCCCAGTCGGCCGGGACGAGAGCCTCTTTGGAATTCAGCATCATCTACACACAGCGGCTGTGGCCCCGGCCTCCTCAGCCCACCCTGCACTCTCAGTAAGGTGAACTCTTCAGATCTGGTATTATTTTTGAGTTGGCATCATTAAGAAACCTCCCCACCTAAATCTCAGTGTTTTACATGAACCTCTTCTCCATAAATTTGATTCCCTTCCAGGATACATGATATTAGTTAAAAAAAAAACCCTTGTTAAACACTGTGAAAATGCAAGTAGCGAGGATGTTCCAAGCCAGGCAAATCATCTGCAACACTACTTTATTCAATGAATTCACTCTCTGTTGCCTCTTTGCTCTCTACAACACATAAAGAAACCACAGACCTAACACTTTTCTGTTTTGTTTTTTTTTTTTTGAATACTAGCTGTGGACAAAAATAGAAAGCTTAACCACATTTTTACCCTGCTGTTCTTGTTAGGTGTGGGCACCCACACCAGCTGCTAAATAAGAAATATCTCTTGTTCAGAATACGCACAAGTTTACTTCAAAATGTTTAGTTGTTCCTTATAAATGTTATTTTTGATGTATTTATTCTACCCAGAGTGATCTCAAAAGCAAGTCCAGCTGAAACACAACGGCCAGGAAATCATAATAAGAATTTCAGGTTATTTTACCTCTTAAAAACCCACCTTAAAATGCCGCAGTAGTGACTGTCCACTGCCAGGGCTCCACAGGGGCTGTGAATGCAGATCCCGCTGAGGCAGTGACCTTCTCCAGGCATTTTCTGCGTTCGGGGTCCACACACGAAGCCTCTCGCGAACGAGCTCATCACTGTGACGGGGACTGAAATTTCATTTTCTTCAAATATGTGCACAACATTGAAATTTGCTTTGTATAAATACTTCCTGGCAGTGAAATGCAACTTCTCAAATAGCCAGTGAAAGAATGCAAAGGGAGCAGAAACCAGGCCACAAGGAATGCATGCATTCCCAGAGAATACGGCACATTATGTACCTAGTCCTGGTGAACATCATCATTAGGCTGCTTCACCGGGATGTTCAGCGTTAGCAGCTCACGTCATTCTTTAACAGAACCTTTAAAAGATAATACGTCATAGGAAATGAAGGAGGGGGGAATCCAGGTGAAGACAGACCTAGAATCTCCATTCTATATCATTAAAATGCATTAGGTATCAATGTAATGCTGCAGAAGAGCATAGCAAGAGCCTGGGAGACTTCAGCTCTTACAATGCCAGCTCCTATAGGAGAAAAAAGAAAGATGTAAAGCCTTTGCCAGGGCTTCCTATAGCACAGTAGCTCCATTATTATTATTAAGTACCTTCCTTTCAAAGTTTCCTGGCTTTCCTAAATATAACAATAATTTTAATAATTACAAACCCAAGAATACTACTTCTACGCCCGACTGTGTTCCCTGTTTTCCTCCAAGCTAAAGCTCTGCTTTCATGTAATACATAAAAGAGCAATATTGCTCTGATGAACTAAGACACATGAAATATCTAATTAACATTAAAATATTGTCTCTTGTCATTAGCTTCATTTGCACTTTAAGTGTCAGTTCTTGAGAGAGAGGTTCAGAAGCAATGACCTGGCTCTTGAATTAAAAAAAAAAATGCAAGGCAGAAAAGAGGAAAAAAGACACTGTAATGTACCACACTAGATACGAACAGAGCTGCCCTCCTCAGTACCAGGGCTCAAACCAGGTTTCTCAATAAATGGGAGAGCCTCTCCTCTTTCCTCTTTTTGCTTCCCAATGCTTCAACCTCCTCTGAGCCACCACAGACTTCGGGCCACAAGAGGGGGTGAAACGGGGATGTCCATCTCATAGAATGGTTTATGTTGGAAAAGACCTTAAAGATCACGAAATTCCATCCCCCTGGCATGGAAAGGATCACCCCCCCACCGGATCAGGCTGCCCAAGCCCCATCCAACCTGGCCTTGAACCCCTCCAGGGATGGGGCAGCCACAGCTTCCCTGGGCAGCCTGGGCCAGGGCCTTTCCACCATCATTGTGAAGAATTTCCTCCTCGCGTCTAGTCTAAGTCTGCCCCTCTCCACGCCATCCCCCCTTTTCCTATCACTAAAAGCCTTTGTAAAAAGTCCCTCCCCAGCTTTCCCCTGTAGCCCCTTTAGTACTGAGGTTGGTGTAAGGTCTCCTCAGAGCCTTCTCTTCTCCTCCCTTTCCCTGTGCACCCACTGCCCCGCACCGGGCACCACAGCTCGTGCCGCCCTGTCCAGGTGTTTCTTTGCTGGCTGAGAGCTGGCGCCGAGACCTGTGCTCACGAATCGGAAAGCGCCTTGGCCGGGTCTCTGCCTGGGAGCTACCTTTGCGGGGGACGGATCCCGGGAAGTTGCCCTCAGGTTGCAAAAACTAAACCCTCCCACTGGCAAACAAACCAGCCTGTTGGGTCTGATTGATTTATTAGAACAGTAACCTTCTGCAATCATCCTGATGGGAGCAGGAAGGCAAGGGAAGATCATTATTTTAATTTTAAACTGACCACTTTGTTAATCAGGTTTTGATTATTTACGTTGCTAGGAGGTTTGTACTAAATGAGAGCTGCGTTTATTTATCTATTTCCTTGTGTTTGTTTGGTTTGTTCCTGGCACTGAAGTGCGCCAAATCCCTTCACAGCATCTCTCCACCACCACATCAGGGCCCCAGCCTCACAGAACAGCATGGAAGTGGATGTGGACACTTTCCAGTCGAACAGCTCGAGGTCAGGTGGAGCTGCTTGTTCAGAGCAGAATTGTTCGGCTCTCCAGAACTGTGGGAAATTTGTCTCATTAGAGGGGAAAGCTTAGCTGAGATACTCGGAACAGAGTCTCGCCTCCAGCCGCCACCAATTAACGTGCGCTCAGACAGGGGTGTTTATTTCTGGACCAGCTCTGGTAACAACTTTTTAAATTAAAATCTCAGAGGTCTCAAGCAAGGAGAGAATTTTTACTGTGAAAAGAAGGGTGAATATTATTTATACAATAAAACCCCAACTCCATAAACAAAATAAACTTTCCTCCCACCACCCCTTTAGAAAGGCCTCTCAATTCCTTTGGAGGGGGATTACCTTTCTCTTTGTGCTCAGGTTGGTCTACAGAATCTATTTTTGGACTTGATTATCTTGGACTGTTTTTCCAACCTTAACAATCCTATGATTCTATTGATTGATAGCTCTTCACATTATTCCTACTTTTGGTCTTCCCTACTCTTGGGAAGGCAGGAGTTTCGAGAACAAACACTGCCCCATCCCTGTTTCCCTGGCCAGGAGAGGTCCCATGTGATGCTTGTCCCTGGGATCAGGGTGAGCTGCCTATTGGGGTGCTCAGCCCTCTGTACGTTAGCCAAGGACTGCCACGGCCACCAACTCCTGCTGTCCTTCTCTCCCCAGAGCTGGAGTAGAGCTTGGTCTGATGCTGCAAGGGGCAAGAAAGAGCAAGACAAAATCCGCACATCACCAGAAACACCGTTCCTACTGTTATTTGCAATTTCTGTGCACTCTCTTTTGCCTAGAAATCAGGATTATATGCCAAAACATGTAAAACATATGACATCAACATAATCCCCTTAGTCAGCACACCTCTGCGTTGCGTTGCTGTTATTCCTTGCCAGTTGTAGGTCAGGATCTAATGGATGAGCTTTACAGGTCCGCATATTTCTTTTTGGAGTTCATTAAAGCCCGAAGCAACTGCACCTTAACGTTTCTATGCAATTGCAGATCTGACCTCTGGCAATAGGCCTTGCGAATCGATTCATTTCCAAACCAGTCAGGATTTGTCATCACTGGAAAGTTTTGGTGCAGGAAGCATCCGCCTCTGAGCCCCCTATGAACCAACAGCCTCGAGAGACAGCCCCAGAGCAGGGCTCTGCTTGAGCTGCAAGGACAAAGGGAAGCCAGGAGACAGTTTTGACGCTTATTGAAAACAGTTAATTATTTAAGAGTCATCGAGTTTTCAACATGCTAAAAATTGATGGCAACATAACCAAATGCATCCTATGTTTGGTTAACACATAAAATTTGACTTTGACCCTCTGGTACCGAAGCAAAGAAATTCACAGTTAAAGCTACATGTCTGGGCAATGCTCTGTGCTTAACTCACACTGTTTTTACAAAGGGTCTGTGCACAATTTCAAGTGCCATATGTCCAGGGTAAGAGAGAAAAACAACAACAAAAATATAAATATCTACTTCTATTTTAATACAGGAATTTAAATTTTGTGGAACGTAATATAGAATAATGGCTCCACCTGATTATTGGTTTTCATTTTCCCTGGTGGTTCAGCTAATGCTCTTTTAAACTATTATAACGTGAGTTAAAGGTTGTTGAGTTTTGCTTCTTTTTTTTTTAATCTGTTGAAATGTTTTGAGTTTGTGGAGCACAGACTCGTAAATCAATGCTGATAGCACATTTAAGCTGCAAGTTGCATATTTAAAGGATTTCTTTGGTTACAAATAATTAAAATTAGGTATTTTTACATTTCTTTAAATGGAAAAGTCCACTTCTCTTGAAGTCCTGATTGCGAGCATTTGTACGTGCAAACACGTAAACTCAACAGGAAATTGCATTTATTTTTGGGCATAGCATATCTGAAAATCTGCCTCAACCACAGAGGCAGACTGGGAACAACTACAAGAGCAGGTCATGAGTTTGGAAAGTCTCTTGATGTTAAAAATCACTGCTTCAAATGTGTGAAGATTTGGCTTTCTGCCACAGGGATTTGTTACGCTTCTGTCTGGTGAGTTAAAGGTGCCTTTAATTACACTCCCTGTGTAGGTGCTTACAGAGGTGGTCATCTCAGGTAACTTCAGCTACCACAACACCAGAGTGGATTTCTAAAATACAGACGTAATCTGATCATGATTTTATTATTTCAAACGAATCCTTTAGCACCATCCAGAGAGCAGCCAGCTGCACATGCATCATTCACTCTTCTGCCAAAGTCCTCCGAGGAGTACTTTACTCCTCACTGTTCAAAATAATCAATGACAGTATATCACTACCTTCCTCCGCATGTATTACTCAGTGCCCTACCTTCAGTTCCTCAGGTCTCAGAGCATAATCCCACCAACGGCTTCCAAAAATCTAGGATGCAATGAGAAACAGCAGATAAAGAACTAATAAATTCATATACCTATTTCTAAAACATTCGCTATATCTGCATTTTGCCGACCAAACAAGCTCCCCAAATGAAGTTTTTGCCCTTTTTATGATTGTTCCAGAAGAATAAATCAACTTCCACATGACTGAGCAAAATAGTTCATCAAGAGAAACTTCCTTTAATGTGTGGCCATGACAGCATTACAATTCAGTTAAAAATGATGAAGGCAAGCCTTGGTCCATGTCTGTGAAACCACAGAGATCTGTCCTCCCCTATCCGCAGGAAAATTATCAGCACTGTGGCTTTTCTGATGTCTTTTCGTGCAGGATGTCATTTTTCAGGAATGTACAGTAGTTATCTTCTAGTGAATGCAAACAAAGTTATGAAGCCTACGAATTAAAGTACAGATGAATATCCTGGGTAATGTAAAGTACAATGTTCTATGCTTCCACCTCAACATTTCATCTATTTTAATATAAAATAATTATACTAGATAGGATTTCCACCTCAGACCGTGAGAAATGTCTTACTGCTACGCAATGCAGCACCTCCGGTGGTCCTGATCGCAGTTTGATGAGGAAATGAACCTTGCTGGCTGTTTGCACTGGGTGGTTCAGAGGCTTTCCCTCCGTCCCTTCATTAAATAAATGCAAGGTAGCTTTTAGGTGTAAAAGCATTGCATAGATTTCTGACTTGATTTTACAGCACTGAGAACTCTCAACAGTCCCAGCCTGGCTGGCTTTTCACTGTCTCACTGCCCCCATGTGTGCTGGTTGTCCTGGTTGTCCTGGACAGGGAGCTGGTGAGGAGAGACATATATATATGTTCCTCATTCAGAGAAACAAAGAAAAACTTCTCTGCAAACTGCACTGTCAGCTGGGCCGCTCCTGTCTAAAAGCTTCTGGGTTTGCAACGAATCATTAGCGCGAAACAAAGGGAAGACTCCTCAACGTAATTCAAACTGTAGCCGTGCTGCTACAAAAGAAGCGGCCTTTTTGTGCACATGTTGTGCTGCTGCTGCTGGGAGCTGCTGGCTGCAGGCCAGTGGAGATTTGGGTGCATCCACAGAGCATGGTGCAGTGCCATGAAATCCTGGCATTGGTCTCCCTGAAGCCCTGGAAGCAGCACAGCGATCTCAGCAGGGCAATCCACTTTGGCTCGTTTCCTGGGTGCGGCACTGATGCTGCAGATACCGCTATGCCTTACTTGAACAGCCTGCTTGTTGAGAGCTATCTTGGGATCTTCGCATGACACTGTCAGGGGCTTGGACCAGGCGTATTTTGCACAAACAAAATCACTGCATTTTGCAGACTCTTGGTTTTGGACATTTTACAGCAAGAAAACTCAATTATGTGAGGAGGAGACCAGCATCCAAATTCCTGTGGTCCTTTTTCTAGTCTTTTTGACTTACTGTATATCCTTTGGTCAGTGACTTAACTTCAATGCCTCACACATCATTTGTAAAATGGGTATATCTGCTCTTACCTACATCAAAGGAAACATGAAGTACATCAGAGGGATTTGGAGACAACAACTGTAAACTGGTGCCAATACAAGAGTGGTGCTATGAAAGAACAAAGTATTTCTTCAGCAGGTGAATAATTTGTGCTCCAAAGCCATCCTGAGCTGGAAGTGACCTCATGTGTCAGCTTAGCTATCTTTGTCCACTGAGCTCTGAATGCCATACGAATAAATAAAGAAATGACAGGTAGAAGCTTTTTAAATTTCAGAACATTCAGACTCACCTTCCTGAGGAAGTGAATTGCATAGTTTAATCACAACATAAGCAAAGATGACACCTCCTTTTACCAGCCCACTACCCCATTAGCTCTAACCATGGTGTTTAGAGACTACATGGAGAATGGCAACTCGTTCATCTTCAGTCATCTTGAGCACCTCTGGTGTGTTTTCTCTCAATCTCTTCCTCTTAAGCACGAACCCTCCCGCATCGGAAGTGGTTTTTCTAAGGCAGTGCAACTGTGATGCAGTCTGCGGGATGTGGCTGTGACATTGGTCCCCAAGAGAAAGCACCAAGTCATGAAGAGAAGTCAAATTGTTGTTCCTGCCTCTGAAGGGAATAACTAACTGGCTGTCATGTCACTAGCAAAGACTGAAGGGACTGTGATTTGAGGAGTGGATTTCTGAGTGAGTACCCTCCCTTGTCACTACACAGTATTTCTGTCTTTCTTTTTTATTAACAGCAACTAAATGAACCTCAAAAATTATCTGGACTGAATGACAACAAAACAAACTAAAATTAGTAACAGCATATTCGTTGCCTAGGGCAGTGCTCAACTGATGGCTGATGTGATGGTGACAGACAAATCCTTATTCCCATTCTAAATTCTGTCTACTAAATAAATAAGTAATGCCATCAATAGCATTTCCAGCAATTGCATTCACCTCCTGGAACTTTTACACTGTTATTGTATTGCCTTTGACTAACTCTAAGACACAGTTCGGTACCTGGGCTGACTCAGAAGTTGCACTGCAGCCAATAAACTCATGACAAGAGAGATTGGATCTATTAGTTTGAAGTGTTTGATGGATAATATCTTAGACCAGTCCTTAGCAGAGATCCAGTACTTGTCCTGTCTTTTATTATTCTATGCAAACATTTGGCAGTATGGAAATGTTTCTCCTCTATCTCCTTTTTTCTCATCTCTTTTTATCACATCAGCCCTGATAACAAAGAGGAAAAATGTATCTAAATAGCAACCTATCTCTGCAGAAAGACAAGCAAAAACCAAAATGTAACAGGCCGCATCAGGAACAGCTGGAAGACCTGGGTAAAAACTATGTCTGGATCTAGGCAGAGTTACCCAAAACTTTCAGGCTCTTTAGGCAGATAAGCTGAGTCGTCCTACTTGGATTTTTGATGGAGTTCTTAGGGACTGAAGCCTTTTTTTCTCCTTGTGTTCACTAGAAATCCCAGGGCACTTTTTATAAGCACAGGGTGGAATCTGGAGTGTTTGCACACAATATGCTTCTCCCATTAACATGAAAAATGCCACTTGCCACCTGACAAGAGCCTGTACAGCAGTCTGGCTTCAGTGCCACTTCTGAATCATCCCCTATTGTCCCAGAATGAAAAGCGCTATATATTATATAACTTGCTGTTAGTACTTCATATTTTTAGCAACTTTTGGAGTATTTATCCATTTAACTTCCCCCTCTGGCACCTCTGCTTTTCTCTGGCTCATGCTCATCACTACCAGTGTTGTTCAGCAAGAGGATTGCTCACTGAGGAGCAGGAGAGAGAGCTGAAAACAAGTCTCACAGCTCAGCTGTGCTTCCCTTTGCCCAGCATCCATCAGGATGCAGTGTTGGGATCCACCCCTGGGTACATACCCCTCTAAGACTCCCCTCATATAATTAGGCTGCAGTACACTGGGGAGTCTGCAGAGTACAGACTTCCCCTCTGAGCTCCTTTCTACAGCTGATACCTCCTAGTGGGGTTTTCTGAAACCCCAAACTGGGGGTTGAGGCTCTAAGGTGTTGCAGAGCTTCTTCTCCCAGACATTGAGCTTGTCACACTGTGTGTCACACTCTGTGTCTGTGACAATGAGATATTTAAAATAAATAGAATCATCTCCTCCTGAAAGTGATTTAAATCCAGCACATGCTTTGCATCACACTTTGAAATAAACAGTCACATTTCCGAGCAGATAGGTGGACAGATTCACCCTCCTCAGGCAATTCCTCATCCAATCCTCCTATGTTAGGACAGAGCGTGGTCCTTTAAGACAGAAATGCACAGAGCTCTTACCTTACAGCATTTGACCATCCTGGTGAGCCTCAACCAGCAGTCGCTGTGTTACTTGTATAGCAGCTTGCCAAGGTGATTTTTCCTTTGTCCAGGCCTGCCCTCCAGTGCAGCCATCCAACAAGGTTTGATGGTAGATACATCTATGAGGTATATTTGGGACACCTACAACATCAGAAAGAACTCATTAGCTGTACATAGACTTTTTTCCCAGGCTATCAAGATTTACAGAAAAGGCAAACAAGTTCCAAGGCCTTCAGCTCATGGTTGCCTCAGTCAGGGTTACTGAAAGGCAGCTGGCTGGTGTCCAGAAATTTTTGAGTGCACGAGGTTTTGCAGCTTTGCAAAATCAGTTTACAACATACCTAAACGCTCCCTGGGAGATCACACCAGGCTGTAAGTAGGCTGCGTGCTATTACAGAATTCAGTGGCAGTATCAACCTCACTGTAAAAACATGAAGGTCTTCATCTAGCCATGGTTCTAGCAGAGTTATAAGGGTCTAATTCCCTTTCACAGTGGATAGAAATGTTGGGTTTGGGTCACAGAAGTGCTCAGTGGAATTAGAGTCCGAGGTGGTGTTAAAAGGATAGAATAAATTACATACACACACACCCCCCTCTTCTGCCTCACTTTGCACAGGTGTTCGGGATCATTTGTTACACACTGTCCCTAAAGGAAATCCATGAGGGCCAAAAAACTGATAATGAAATACTAAAATGACAAAGAGGTATACCTTCCAAGAGGTAAGGGGGAGAGGGTGGCCAACAGGTAAATCATTGAACCAATTTATTTCAAGACTACATGAAAACTTCACTAAAAATTATGCTGTAGAAGACTTCTCAAGTCCACTTACTCACACCTTGAATTTGAGGTAAAAGAATAATTCCAGAGAGAGAATTCAGTTCCCAGTTGCACACAGAGCTGATGTTTCTTGCTGTTACTAATACCTTCATTACATTCTTGTGCGCTAAATGCGTGTCTATGCCTGTACACATTCCTGTCTGGTGCTGGAAAAAATAATTTCTGAGTTTGGTCTATTTAATTTAAAGGGAAATTAAAGGGCTACAAAAACAATGAAATCAACACAAATGAGATTAATGTGGAGGGCAGTCCAAAATTACTATGCCAAAATTGTCCACGTGTTTCATTTAAGAATATTATATTTTCAAGACAATGTTCTATTAAATAACACAGATTTGGTAAAATTTCATGCTACTAAACTGCTTAATGCTAGGAAGTCAAATGGATAAAGCACTTTTACTGTGCTTTCACTCCATTCTACAAATGCAATCAGGTCGATTAAGGTGAAGGAAAAAAAACTCACATGATGTCATCACCGTGACTCTTACTTTGGTTTCCATATACAACTGAGAGGTTTGGAGGAGACAGTTGTCCTTGAAGCACTGTCTTGGCACTTACCCTGGAACAGCTCCGGCTGAAGAAAGTCTTACAGCAAAAGTATCAAAAGCTGAAGTGGCTTTGGGATGATGCTTGGCCTATTGCTTCTCCATGCACAGCCCTTGCTTATGGACCCCAGAGATTTCAGGGGTCACATCCAGGTTGCCCTCTCCATTCAGGAACCCTGTGGATTAAATTCATAGGTTTGTTTTTTTTCTTTTACCTGTCTTTGCGTTGTCTTTCATTACAACATATGGTTACTTCTCTGTAAGAGATCTCTTAGAAGGGAGCAAGAGCTATTTTCAGAGTAACCGGAGCCATATCTGTAGAAATCCATAGAATGAAGGGACCCACACACATGGGAGGGCGAATGGATGCCCCAAAGACAGAATGAAGAGTGAGGGAAGAGATGCTTAGCTGTGAATCCAGGAATCTTTTTACCAGCTCAACTATTACACTGTTTCATAACAGTTTGAGACGGCGTTTGGGCTGAAGCACACTCGGTGTCGCACTCTTGGGTCCGGATCAGGCAGAGTGATGCAACAGTCCATAGCGATAGGCTACTTCGTGGCAGTTTTCATCTGTAGGTTCTCACATGCTGTCAGGGAAGCTTGGGCATTGCACAGATTGTGTCAGATTTGCACATCTCAGAGGGCTCTGATGGGAAATTGAGCATGACCAACATGCTCAGAAGAAGCACCAGACAGAAATGGTGGCTGGGACAGCTGCAGTGCGCATCGCACAGCCGTCCTGTGGGGGTGGAATAGCTCTTATAATGAAATTCTGTGGCCAGGCTCACCTTGAGAATGGCTCAGGCTCCACTGCAACCTCTGGGTGTGGGCACTGCTCCTTCTCCAGGATCTGGCCCTGTCTAAACCAGGCTAATTATTAAGTTGTCTTCTTCCCATTAATTTCTAAGGAAAATTACCCTTCTGAGTTTGAATGGCAGAACAGCATTAAGAGTATGCATGGGTTTATTTTCCTTTAAATCAACCAAACAGAAAATTCACAATGAGGATGATCTTGTAATTACACACACGTCAGAACAGAGAGTGTGATGGTTTGCTCAGATTTCTTTGAACGATTCTTTAGAAGAATTTGGGAGGAGAGAGGGAGGGAATGGTTTATTGTAAATCAACTTTGGCACAGAACTTTTGTAGAGAGGTGCCCAACATGCATTACATTCTTTGTTCTGTGTTTTTCCTACATATAAAGCCTTGACAACCTCCTATTCTATGATTGATGCACTTATTTCTTCTAAAGTATCACTAACCAAGCATATCATTTTTATACAGTAAGTGTATATTCAATTTCCTACAGTTTGACTGCTAAACAGGCTCAGTAGTAAAACAAATATATACTGTTGCAGCGCACTGTTTGGGGGGATCAACTGAAAACCTCAGAATACTTCTCATTCACATTCCCTTCTCTTTTAGTGAAATCACAGCAGGGGCACATGCTAAATAGCCATATTTTTATAAAAGTTGTATTGTCGCCGGGCGCAGTTTGCAACTGCTGCAGACTTTGTACAATGTTAATAGGAATATTATGATTCATATATTCTTGCACAATAAGACAGAATGACATATCAGGTTTGCAGGCTCTCCAGACAAGGTATGAGGTATTTATCTGGGGTTTTTATACCACACTCTTATCAGCCTGGTATCTGAACGACTATTGACATCATTATCATTCATGTATTCTGAAAACGTGTAGGGGTCTCCCAGTTATGTTCTACAAAGTATGGAGTTCCTCTTTTTTTCACACTTCCATAGTGTGAAAGAAAATATAAACTGAACAAAAGAATTCAAACTCCTGTTGGCTTAGCATTGGATCCCTGGCACTGCTGGACCGGGCGGGAGGATAATGGATCCGCGAGAATTCATGTATGTTTATGATGTACGAGGCATTTCGGCTGACATTGAATCAGGTCAGTGGGTCCATTGGACAGGATGCAATGTCAATGGAACTGTTATGTATTATTGATGTCAGTCACAGCAGAGATAAAAACATTAGCAAAATAGCTTCCATTGCCATTCTGGGCTTTTTTTTCTCAAATGAAAAAAGGCACCAGTCCATATTAAACACAAGCAGCCTCCAACATTTCAGATTCTCACACAGTTTTTGGCTCAGAGGAAATCTAGGAAACGACAAACTGCTGCCAAAACAATATTTTTACATGGAACAAAATGCCTTAACTTGTTTCACCTACATTTTCATTTGTGGAGTAAGTTTTGGCCTACAAAAGAGAAACATGCCTACACAAGGTCCTTTTCTGCATATTGTTAGGTATATGAGTGCTTTAACTCCCTCTACATTTTTGCTTATCTCTATGTTATGTATAACTAGACCAATTAATTTTAAAGGACTAAAATTATTCTTATTTACATTTAAAGCAACTTTAAACTGCCTGGTCTGTGACATTAAAGCACATATCAGCACTTCTTCACACTGCCTACAACGTAAAAAGACCGTCACACAAATCACACCCAATGGACTATGCATATACTTAAAGTAAGAGGACATATAAAAATTAACTTAAAAGCTTTCAATGAGGATTATACCCATTTTACCTAACCTCAGGCATCTCCTATAGGCATTGCTCCCTAGAGATACTCCTGGGCTGCTACCACAACTGACCCATTCGTAAGTTAGATGCCTTAAAACCCACTAAATAGGTGGTAAAAACTGAGCTGCATTTGAACTGCCATGTTAAAACCAGCAATGAATAAATATTTATAGGATTTAACACCTTATGAGGAGGGAAATAAGTGCTGTGGGGCAGACCACACACAGGTTCTTTGCATCCCAGGTTCTCCAGATCACTTCAGAGACATTTCAAAACTTTAAGCAAGTAACATCATAAATTTCAATAGGGCTGTGTGGGCCTAAATATAAGCACTTAGGTGTTTTACAGCTTCAAAGCACGAATCCTATTCTTGCATTTGCCAATTAGCTCCATAAAGGGATATGGAAACATGAGTTTACTTAACTTACACACTCAAAGCTGTTTGGTGTGTGTACCTTCCGCAGGGCCATCCGAGAGGCACAGCTTAGCTCCCTCACTCATAGAAGGTGGTTTTGCTCAGAGCAAAACTTCAGAAAATACAACATGGAATTTCAGTAAAGGGGGTTATCTCTTGCTATCGTACAGGTTTGTCCTGTTGCTTGGTTTCACCACGACACTCAGAGCACCCTGTGCCAATTTGTGATTTATGGGCATAACAAAACCATTGACTTCAACGCTAAACACCCAAGTTCTGGTCAGTAAGGCCACTGCCCTCACCTCTGAAGCTTCAGGAATTTACAGCGTAAGGAGTCTTCCTAATGACCTGATATGCAGTCTGACCGACGCTTTGTTGACTTTCACAATAATACTTTTTTAAAATTATTTTTTGTGCTCCTGTCCCCTGCATCTTATCTTTGCTGCCTAAGGCTTTGTTTTGAACGGGGAATGCTTGCAGGGTGATTAAAACTTTAATTTGTATACTTAAAGTGTTGGCAAAGATAGGCTACCACTATATATAAGTGTTATCTTCAGAAGTGAAAGCACAGTAATGATCTCGGTCTCCCTCCCCACAAAGAGTTACCACTGATTAGGGATTCCTTGATCCCACCCTCTCTGAACGGACTTCTACAGGAATGGTCATCGGGCCCCTGGCAGGAGCATTTGACCTCTTTCACGTATACCAAGGTCCCAAAGTGGACTGGGCTTTACAAAACATTGTCAACAGCCATTTCCTTTGAGTAATCGCTTACAATGGACGCTCTGCCCATCCTGGGTACCCACCCTCTATCATTTACTACATTTGGTGACAAGTCCACAGTTCTCTACTAGTTCAGAAACAGAAATAACAATCAATCGATGAGCTTTCTGTGGCTTCAGCAGGCACGTGGGGGTGCAACGTGCTTGCTCCGGTCCCGGTGGTCAGAGCGGCACTTCAGGACACGCTTGCACAATTCGAAGGATGCGGCAGTCCCAGGGAAGGGCAAGTGTGGGGCAGGGGTTTATCTCATACTCTCAACAATGCAGAAGCTGAAGGAAGCTACAATGAGTGATCCATCTCTGTGTTCAGGACTGTGTCCCAGGTGGGTGAGGAAACATTTGCCTTTTCTCCCCTCCGCCCCAGCGGCTGTGCACAGGGTGAGGTCACCCACCGGGAATCACTCACCCTTCTGCCCCATAAACTGGTGATGCAGTGAACCTCACATGCCATTTCTTCGTGAATATACATCTCTAATTAACAAAGCCTGCAAACTATTTGTTCCCTTTCCCAGGTCTTTCCTTCCCTGACAGCAAGTGGTTGCTGCAGTTAATCTACAGAAATCCCTCCTAGGCTCTCTGCTCAGTGTTTCCCTCTCTTCACAAACCAAACCATCTTGCACTGTAAAACAGATAACTGAAATTTTTTATGACCAGGTTCTTAAAATATTTCTAACCTTCCCCTTCCCCCTCCTCCCCAAGGCTTTTGATGTAAGGAGCAAATCTCACACAGTGCCTACCCTTATCTCCCCAAGAGAAAACAAAGAGTGTTAAAGGAAAGAGTCTTCTGCAGAGACTGCCTGTTCTGTGCTGCTCTCCCCACTGTGTGCCAAATAACGGCATCTGTTCCTGCTGTTCTTTAGTTCCCCCAGCCAGTGCATTTTCAACCTCCTGTGAAAATTCGAGGTTCTTAAATCCAAAGGTCACGTTTAACACTTAAGTTCAGTTTGGAAGGATTTGGATTTGTTTCTCTACCATTTATTTTTTTACCCCAGCTCTCCTTTGAAAATTGAGAAGAGGCTTTCACTCGCGCTTTGCATTGTGCACGTTTCACGCGTACATCTCTGCGACTCGGGTTAATACTCTGGGAAATATCTATTCATGTATTGATAAGCATTAAAGCATCGCAGTTTCCATGCCTTCTAGCGGGGTTACACGTGCCGTTAGCAGCACAAGCTCCTCTCGCACTGCCCTCACTGTACCATCAGTTCACAGCACACAGGAATCCTTTAACCCCACCTACAAGAAAATTCAAGCTGCCTGTAAACCAAACTACGCTTCTAAGCAGAGGTCGTTAGAGCAAATAGCCAAAACTTTACTGAGTCACGTATGATGGTTTTGTGCAAGAGCAGCTGAACTCAGATCAGCAAATTCATTTTTCTTTTTGCTTCAGGTTGTATTCAAACTTTGACGCCAGAGCTGGAATGCCAGTGCTCTGTCCCGTCAGCCCATCTGTTTGCCGCCTTTGCGCACTTGACGTTAGGCAGCCTGAGAAGGTTTGACCACGCATTGTGGTCCTCCACTTATTCAGTATTTTCCCTAAAATATAATTCTTAAAAAATGAATATTTGACATCTGAAAGGGTGTACTGAGAGATAGGGAGGAATAATTTGTGAGAGAGAAAGGGTTGGGGAGCTAGAGGCAAATACATAACGTGTTACATGGGCTAAAAAGAAAGACCTTCAACCCAAGACCTTCATTATTTCCTTTCTAAAATTAAAAATATGGAGTGTGTATGTTGCTGAACATTTACCTCAGGGCCAAGGAGCTGGGCTGCTCCACGGAGCACTGGGCAAGAGCCCAGAGAGCGGGATCTGGGGTCCGGGCAGCCTGCGCCCGCCACCCATTCAGCCTGAGAGCCCATTCTCCCTATCTGAAAATTCACCCTGCAAATGCCACCGTAGACATAAAGGGGGGAGGAGGGGGGAGGACCCAAGCGGGGTAGGGGCTTAATGAAGTAATTTTTAAAAGGTTTCATATGCTTAATGTCTGTTCATTTGAGAAAGGGCATAACCCCCCCAGGTCAGATGCCCTGCGCCGGCTCCCAAGATTTTCCCTGCCCTCGACTCCCAGGAGCAGGCAGAGCCTCCCTGTCCTCCAGCCTCATCCCTGTGGGTCTGGCAGGGTGTCCGTCCCTTATTTGGTGTGAGAATCGGATGCTATTGCTAAAGACATTTGTTCTCAATTGCCTACAAAGTTCCATATGATTTTAAGGTACATTTGTTAGGGATTTCAAAGCACCTAAAGAGGCATCAAGTGGAAGGGTCAATACAAGCTCAGGGTGTGTTGTGTTACGCTGCCTTGCATTATGTGCTATGTCTCAATTCTCTGTTGGAAACCAGATGTGGCAGACGAGCCCAGCTCACTTTTTTTTGGTTTCTTTTTTTTTTTGACCATTTGTAGATAGCTTTGAATTACAGCATCAATGTTTAAAGATTTTGACAAAGATTTCAAGAAGTAGGTTTTCCCCTAGTCTTCCCATCTGCAAATTCCTTTGGATAATTTAAACGCTCTATCCCAATCCAAAAAATAATAAGCGCAAAAAGAACTCTTACATCTTTCTTCTGTAATATATACAGAGGACTGTATGAATTTGCTACCTGTAAGGTGTATTGAATTTTTAACCATCTATATATTTATAGTAAAGAGTAACACATTACTTCTAGCACACAAAAGCTTATGGCATACGATTATCCTTAATTAATGGGTAAGTGCAAAGCTTTATTATTCAATGAAACTGATTTATTATCTTAATTCTCTGATGTTCTGCTCCAAGTTTCCATTGAAACCATTGTTTGCACCATGGTAACCAGCAACCACCATATGTACGTGATGTTTTTTATAACCTATAGGTAATTAGATTTTATTGTTTTCTTAAAGCTGAAGCATAGCCCGTGCAAGCAGTCCAGCTCTACCTAGAAATGAGGGACGGGTCACTCGCTGCTTTGTTTCTGGGCTAATCAGGTCACGTTTTGGTGTATTATTCTAGCCCCAGCGGTCCTGCAGGCATCCCTCCCGAGCACGCTGGCGCGCTCGCCTACCTGTCCGTGTCTCCTCTGCCAGGCACAGCTAGTTAACTGCGAGGAAGTGAAGAGAGCTGAAAGCTAGTGGGTGTCTGAGCTGCCTGGTGGAGAGATCCCCAGCTAATTGCTAGTCCTAACAGGCACAATTAGCTGCTACAAGCCCTTTGAGATGGCCCTGGGCTTCTCTCAGGTAACAGCCATCACTAGATAAAGGCTGAAATACGCTGCATTTAGAGAGACACTCTCAGACAGGGATGTCACAGGCTGCCAATTATGCTCTGCCTGTACACAGTCACTTCCAAGAACCAGACAAGACACGTATACCCGAAGTTAAAGGGACAAGATGTGTACTATTTTGAACTACACAAGTGAGGGGCACGTGAAGTATAACCCTCCTCAAATTAGGTCATGTCATCTTTTCAATTATCAGTTCTTGATCAAGTTTTACGGTGTTTTTTAGCGTTTACTCCCAGCAGGAATCCCTGAAAACTCAATGGAAGAGGGCTGCGTGTTTTGATTGCTGTGTAAGATGTTACTCTAGGCAAAGATTCACCATTGCCACACAAAGAGGGCTTAACAGGCCCCTTCCAACCAAAAAGTGGTGCTCTGCCCTGTTTGGGCTGTAATCCTATAGCCATCCACTCCTCACCGAGGAGAGATAAGACTAAGGTATCCACGGATTACTTTGGAAATCAGTAAGTGGTCCAAGCTCCTTATAGGTAAACAAATGGCCCTCTCTGAGCATCTCTGGCAGGACACATCCTTTCACTGAAGCAATGATCTGCCATATAGAATAAAGCAGCCCAGAAAGACAACCTTAAAAAAACACATCAGGTTTTCAGGACAATTAGAAGGAAATGGGTGATTTCAAGTATCTGGTACAACATGGGCCACCAACCACGTCATCCTATAGAAAATCAGTGCATAAACATTCAAATATTTGACTATAAGATTTTTAAGATCTAGTTTGTGGTCATTGGTATTAACACAGAATTTCCAAGACAGGTAAGAAGCCCAAATTCTGACCTGAATTTTCACATATTGGTAATCTAAGTTAGTCACCATCTCCATTCTGGTGCTTTGGTGATTCAAAGAAGTGATTCAGTAAAACAGTGCACTCACAATTTCCTCTGAAAAAGACTTCTTATTTGGATGCTCTGAGAACTAAAATTATTCCACTTACCTTAAGGAGACCCCGAACCTCCTGCATTCTCTGTTAGAACATCAAATCTCCATCATGGCTACATCAGGAGCAAGTTCTCATGGCGTTTGTCACAATCTCTCAAACTACCTGTTAGAAATACAACTAAAATTAAATATTAATATATTTCTATTTATCTCTTACTTATTTAAATATCTTAAATAGTCATATTTCTTTAGATTAGATATTACAAAGGATTTTTTTTTTTCCTGTGATGGCAGTGAGCCCCTGGCCCAGGCTGCCCAGAGCAGTGGTGGCTGCCCCATCCCTGGAGGTGCTCCAGGCCAGGTTGGATGGGGCTTGGAGCCCCTGATCTAGTGGGAGGTGGAACTGGATGGGCTTTGAGTTCCCTTCCAACCCAAACCATTCTATGATCAATATATAATTTAAAAGAGAAATTATAACTATAATGCAGTGCTAGTTTTTTGGAGATGATGCACCCAAGCCATTCTATGATTCTACAATTTCTTTTTTTTTAATAGTGTCTCGAAGACCATCTTCCAAATCACACCACAGCTAGTGAAGCAGGTTAATATTCACAAATCAACTTCCCAAATTCCAGCTGATACCACATGGGAACGGCTCTTTCTGTTTAGGGAGCTAAACCACAATTCAAGGTATTAAATATAAATTTCTGGCTTTTAAGACTTAGTTTAAATTTTCCCAAGAGCTTTGTGACCTTAATGCGAAAAGTATGCAAAGATCATAATTGCTAATTACGGAATAGTTAAATTCTGCGAAGGGATAAAAATTACTTGACACAGTTAGTTTCACCTCCGCAGAATTAGCAACGTTGCTCCAAATGAAGACTGGTAGGTTTTGTTGGGATCTATGCCCGACTGCTTACCTACATGGAAGGAAAGGAAGACCATGGAATGGATCAACCACAGATGTTACCTGCACTCAGGGATTTCTCATAATGATCTCCTGTGATAGATTTGTCAACCAGATTCCAAGTAAAAGGACGCAGGGAACTTGTGCTTACATTATAGCTTCCAGTGTTCATTTTAGATTCCAGATGCTTTTTATTACTTGGCTTGTTTGTTTGTTTGTTACAAACAGGTTTGTTTTCCTTATTAAAGAGTGGACATCTTTGAAATATATGCAAAACCGGTATGCTAATATTTGATTGCAAACCAAGTAACGATCAAAAAACTAAAAGGAAAGAATGAGTGCTCTATTATTAAACTAAAAAAATAAATAGATATACATTTTTTCCCTTTTTACAGATACATTTGCAATGAAATTAGTAACAACATCTCCTCCAGTACAAATAAAAAAGGCTTGCATTTACCTATTAATTAAGAATAATGGAATGCCATAAGCTTTTGTGTGCTCATGGTACTGTAATCTGTTACTCTTCACTACAATAAACATATAACTGATTAAAAATGCAGTGCCGCTTACGTATATTAAATTCATACTGCATTGTGTATTGATTCCGTTTGCTCATCCTGGTGGCCCACGGAATTCAAGCGGTGTAGGCTTTGGCCCTCTCAAGTACAGAAGAAAAGCCTCTGGCAAGGCAGAGAGGTTCAACAGACCGATCTACATCATGGTGTCACAGAGCTGCAAATCTCAAGGGCTGAGCTCATTCATCCCAACCCAATTCAGGTACTTTCTACACTGTGAAGGGTCACGGAACCAAACCCCAGTGCCCCAGTCACTCTCCCCTGGCACAGAGGTTCCTACCTCACCCTGAAGCTGTCAGCTTTGGAGGTTTCAAGGACCAAACAGCGTTCTCCGAGAGCAGATTCTCCTTCCCAGCTTGGAGGCTCAGTCCATTGCTCTGGTGTCCCATCTCCAGCTGTGAGTTACCCGAGGGAATTATCACCTCCAGCTCCCTCTCTTTCCCTCCTCCTGATCCTCAAAAGTAAGCAAAAACAAACAAACAGAAACAACTGAGTACAACTGAGTGAATTGCACAGTAGAAGGGAAACTAATGTACTAAGAATAACATCCTGGTCAAGATGAATTAAATTTCCCAAGCAAATTAACAGACACTGAATTTGTGAGCTCCACGGAGGAAAAAGGGGGGGAAAGAATGAAAGAAAGAAAGGAAGAAGAAAAAGAAAGAAAGGGGGAAAAGATGCTGAGAATTACGGGGCTTCTTCAAACTTACCGCTGTGTATGGCTTTGGGTCTTCCACAAACTATGGAATTAGGCACCATTCGCTACAAGGTTTGCCTCATCAGTCAATAGCCCAGATGTCCTTTTCATGGCGACCACTCTCGATCGCAGAAATTAGTATTTACCTGGGTAATTTAAAACAGATGCATTTAAATTCACCCTAATCTATATGCAGGAGCAACATAAAGCACGACGCCCTTGTAGCAGATTAGGCTCGTCCAACACAGTCACATTTTAGACTCTTAAGAAATTGAATTTGTATTCTAAACAGTGTAAAATTCTCACCGACGTGGCAGAAAAACCTCTATTGGTCACCTCGTTATAAATGGCTATTTGTTGGGCTTTTTCTTTTGCCCGCAAAGCCAAATTCTTACAAGAGCACCTGTGACAAACTGAGTTCTTCACCCGCGCTGTAGTCTCTTTCATCTCATTAGGGTCAATTATAACTCCGCATATGTTAACGGTACCTACTTGACGGCCACTAATCTTCGCAGATAAGAAGCGAAAAGCCGGTTCTGCCCAGAGGAAACAGTTTGCCTTTCCTCAGGGAAAGGTAGAAAGGGGAAAGGTAAAGAAAAGCAAGGTCCGCCCGGCACCAGAGCGCAGCGCGGGGGTCCCCAAGGGCCGATCCGAGCAGCCGAGTGACCTCCGGGCAACGCTCCATTAGTGTTGAGCGCAGAAAAGGCACCGCAGGTGACTGCACCCAACGTCGGGTGGGAAGAAAGGAAACCCATCAGTGGGATGGAGCCGAGACTTTTGGATTAACCTGCTTCCTTCAGAAAACGGGTCACCCATCTTTGGGAATCCAAATGCCGTGTTATCCATAACCACGAGATACGGTGTCTGCAGGCAGTGAGATGGAGCGTTTGCCCTTTACCGGCTCTGAAAGAAGAGCGATGCCCACCTATTCTCCAGCAATGTTTTCCTACGCTTGGACTTGGAGGGTTTAAGTGTTGGCCGTTCTGGATACAGCGTGGTTTGTGACATCTGATAGGATCTTAAACAGGAGTGCTATGGCTGTAGGCCATAAAATAAGATATCAGAAAACAGAGAGCCAAGGAGATAAATTTTGTGAGTCCACCTGACGGATCCAGCTGAGCAGAGCACAGGTTTCCTGAATTCCATGAAGCAGGCATGTAAAATATCTGTTTCTTGATGGGCCTGGCAGATGCGATGCCAGAAATAATTCTACTCTGATTTATTTTTGTAGCTTTATCTAGTTCCCTATATTAAACCTACAATCCTAAAATAATTTTAGGGCCATTTATTTTTATGTCTACAAACAGTAGAGTTACCCAAATGTTAAAAGCCTATGCTCATAGGCCCATAAAAGCACTGTTGATTAGATTGCAGTATTTCAGTTTCTAGTTATCAACACTGACACTTTTGGAAAAAATGGAGTACAATATACTTCTGTACACATTGCAGTGTTTTTAACCATTTAGTCAGGACCACGTACATCAAATAGACACCATAATAAAACAGAAATACATTAAACATACATCTGGAAGCACTTTGTAACTGACTTCTGCTTATGAAAACGACTGTACATAATTTCATCATTCACTTTAATTCAGTCACATGCTGCAGTCAATGGAGTCAGATGACACACTGCAGTAAGATTCGAGCACAGATTTCTCCTTGTGCTAAATTCCATGCTTTATCTGTCAGCCCACACTTGCCATGGCTTGTGAGCCCATACCGCGGCACCAGGGTCTGCAGCGGCGATACCGAACACAGCAGAGGCGGGGCGGGATAGCATGATATCCACCTTTCAGAATGGCATTGCTCTCCTTAGACTCTCTCTCATTTCGTGGGTAGTTACAAACAGCAATTCCAGCGGCTCTAAGTTACCCTTAAGCAGCTTGACCAGGAGCTGTAAGGGGAAAACAGATCTCCCCTTCTATTACCAGCAAAGCAGGATATTTGCATGGGGTACCTGTTCTTTTCTCCCTTCACCCTTTATTGTTTGGTCTAAACCATTGCCTTATATGCGCTCCAGGATGAAAAGCTGCCACATGTGTAGTTATTTCCAGACTGTATATTATTCGTTTTCAGCCACAAAGAGTGCATTTGCAGCAATAGTGGAGGCAATAGCAGCAGATATGGCAAAAAGCCCTCTACCACAGGATGACCAATAACATACCCAGCAGAAGCTCGCTCTCAAAGGAGACGTGTTTAAAACCAAAGGTACCTTACCTTATTTACTAGTATTCCCTTACTAATACCAACCA
Source organism: Cuculus canorus (assembly GCF_017976375.1). Lineage (NCBI taxonomy): Eukaryota > Metazoa > Chordata > Aves > Cuculiformes > Cuculidae > Cuculus > Cuculus canorus. The sequence goes on along the minus strand of NC_071413.1, from coordinate 1,367,654 downwards.
AATCCCATGAATGGGCCATAACACTGGTGAGTTGGCAAGCTGTAATGCCAGCCTTTCTACTTTTTAAAAAGCATGTTGATTCTCTGTCAAAGCACAGCTGAAATGATTAGTACAACAGATATATTACAGCTAAAAGAAAAAATAGAACATTTAATCTACACTTGTCTACATTGTTAAAATCAACAAAAAAACCCCACAGAAATGTCATGATCTCCATGACAGAAGCATTTCTAGGGACACCATTGCTTATCCTATTTTATGGTTGGCACCTGTGCCTCAGCAACACATCTTTCCTATAACTTGTTCAATTATAAAACCAACCCAACGCCGGCTGATTCATAAGCACAAAACTGCAACCACTTCCTTGTTTAAAATTTGAAGAGACATCCTTTGACAGAAACTAGAGATTTCGTTAAGATTCAGTAGAATAGAAAAGGTTTCCAAATTGTCCACTACTCGATGATCTGAAAATACTTCATAAATATTACATTATCTTAGTTTCAGTGCAAAAATCATTCGTGCAACGATCCAGGCAACTATATAGAGGTATCCCTTTTATAAGTGGAGGAAATCAAAGCTCAGAAAAACTAAATGAGTGCTAAAAGAAATTACAAGATTTCTGTTCCAACACTAGAAACAAACACAGAGGTTTTTTGAGTCCAAGTCTATGCTTTAAATTTCAGCTACACTGACATTGCTTCCCTTTGCTTTGCTGGAGTAAACAGAGTATTTTGAGACTTCATCTAAAAATCCACCGCTTTAAATACAGCCTGGCGAGCTCTCGAACAGCAGAACAGTGTCCCTTACAGACTGACTAGCTGGCCAGTCCAGCTGGCCTGGAGGAAATTTTTTCTTGATTGTTTTGTTTATAGGATATATTTTGCTTGGGCACTTCTGCCACCTGCTCTTGTTTTCCGTTACTCCATAGCTCTGCAAGCGCTTGCCCACTTCAGTCTACACTTACCCCGAGAGCACAAAAATATTCTCTTTGAAACATGCTTTCGTCAGTTAAAGCTGCTGCTTTGCATTTTGGTGCTTTATGATGAAGAAGGATGGACGGCAGGGAATCCGTGTGATAGGATCAGTCTCATACAAGAATAACCGGGACAAAATCATCCACATCTACATCACCATCCATGAGCCCAGATAGAAGCTTTTTGCTTTGTAAATTACAATGCCTCAAGATGTCAAACATGGCGAATTCTCGTTAATTTGTGGTGGTGACTTGATGTAGACAGGGTAACCAGTTCAGCAAGTGGAGGAGTAAAACCAGTGATGTCATATAACACAGAGGACCAGAGCATCCTCTACTCCTCCCTCCAGCAGAGCTATTACAAGTTGCTGCCCCAGCGCTAAACAGATGAAGCCCCATTACCTACGGTGGTGGCAGGAGAGAAATGGGACGGCCTCATTTCCCTCTTCCCCGCGGCTCTGGGCCGTGTGTTGCCAAATGAAGATAACTGCAGAGAGACTCAATGCAAATCAGCCGAGGGAGCCATCTCCTGCTCCACAGCTGCAGCAGAACTGCAGCAGCAGCAAGACACTGGTTCAGTAAAACCACAGATTAAGAATGATTATCTTTTACTGGGGTTTGCAGTGATCAGCAAGGCTGTAGCCAAGAGGCAACATGCTTTCACCAGCCCACGGTTCCCAAAGTGGAACCACTGCTGCTGCTGCTCTAGATGCCAACGCAGCAAACTCACGCCTTCATTTTCAGCGTGGCTTTGACGTTTGCTAAGCGATGCTGGTCAGAGCCCTGTTACTGTTAGCCAATAGAACAGCAAAAAAGATTTCTTTTCCCTCCTCTTTAAATGCAGCTGTATTTTACTACAAAGGAGGGGGGAACTGAAAATAATTTTCTGCATCAGTATTATCAATTATCCAAAGCCCATTTGCACCATTATGGCTTTAATGTTCTCCCAATAGAAATATAATTCTCATTATTTTTATTGGGTTTTATTTTTATATTGCTATTAAATGCCTATCTCCAGATTCTCTGTTTTCTTAAACTACGTGGGCCAAATATCCAACCCAGTATGAAATCCTGACTTTGAAACTGCGCTCCTGGGCTTCGGCATGCATGCAACGTGCACAATGGTGATGCTGAAATTGCTTCGGCATGGGACCATTCGTATAAATAAAGCTATGCAAACAAATGTTCTACTCTTGATTTTTACCATAGCAACCAAAACATACTCAGTAGTAATTATATTTCCAAACAATCCTCTTTCTTGACCAAAAAGGACTACTATCGGGGACCAGGTAACGATGCCCTTCAGCCAATTTATTAAAACATGCTAGGCTCTTCACCAAAAAATTCTGATAGAACAGGAACTGTTTGAGAATGTGTCTTATTTGATATTTTTCTATAGGTGTATTATAGTCAAGGGAGTTCCAGTTCCCTCTTCTCCAAAGGCAGAAAGGGAGAGGGTAAGAGAGATGTGCATCAACAAGGGACAAATTACTGTTGCAGTTCTGTTATAAAAGGTAGCAATTTAGTCTTTTCATGTGGCTTTGCATGTTTAGTAAGTAGGGACACCCTTCTCTTTCTCAAGCAAGTTTTTTATATGTTACTACTAAGATGACATTCTTTTAATATATTAAATTGAAAGACTAGACATTTCCAAAATAAACCACACTTTTTCTCTTGAAGGTATTCACAAGCCTCAAACTATAAATCCAAAGCAGGCACTGAATAAGTGTGGGAAAAGTTTCCCCCTGCACTTGGCCTTGCTCTAAGCACACTCACTAAATACAGAAATAATGTGTTAGAATGCAAAATTTCTCCTGCTCCAATCCTCTTATTCCTCATATTTCCGAAAGCATCTTTCCGCCTCTCACTCTTCCCCAATTGTTCCCTCTGGTCCCTGCCCGAAGCCTTGGAGCTCAGTGGGGCAGCACAGCACGGCAGGCAGCCTCCCTTGATGCCGTCCCTTCTCCAGCGCATCGCACTGATGTGGGGGCCACAGCGCTGCCCCGCGCAAGCCTTGATGAGCTGCTTTGGTCAATATGACTAATGGAGCGCCTGGGCTGAGTCAGGTCTGAGCAAGCTGGATAAGCTCTCTCCCTGGACCTACATGATGGTCCTTAAGCAGGCTCCCAGTGTAATTTTAAACTTCACTTCATCATAACGATAGGCTACAAACGAGCCTCCCATGAACGTAAAGAGCACAGTGAGAAAGACACGCTACTCTAAGAAGTGCTATGGCAAATACCAACTGGAAACGGGACATGAACCAGTAAGGCAACCTATTCAGCTGCCTCCTGAAACCACCCTCCCCCATGCACATGTGCCCGGCAAAGAAACTCTTGCACCCAAGCAGGCATGAAAGGGTGGGTGAAAGGCTCCTCTGCTGATCACCTCCTTCTTAATTTTCAATTTTACTTCTGATCGAGTGCTCTTCCAGTATACAGATTTACAAGGTTTCCTTGTTTCATAGGGTAGTAGCTGATACATCAAACATTTTTTTACTTTTTGCGTCACAATTCCAGCTCAGAGACTCCTGTTTGCCTTAATGAATTTTGTTTGTATAGTTGACTGGCATCAGGTTAAGCAGGTATTGAAATGTGATATAACAACCTAATCAACCGTTAACAGGTATAGAAGAAGCCCTGACAAGGAACAGTCTGAAACCAGTTGGTGAGGAGATTCTTTCTGATAAGTGAAAAAAAGAGAAATGTAGGACCAATTTATGCATAAATTGGTCACATTTTCACACCTAGCCCCAATTATCTAAAAAGGGTTTAACATTATATTTATATTGATAAGCTTAACAATGTTGAACCACGACTCTGGGATGATCTGTTACAATTCACATCGAAAGCGACCAGAAGGAATAATTGGAAACCCTCCAGCATTTCAAGAAATAGAAGCAGCCTTGAAAAAGATGAAAACTGCCGTACAAGGTCTGGCTTTTGCTGAAATTACAACATAAATTCCGAATGAAGGATGGCCAAGAATAATTCAACAATTACAAATTCCCCTCTAAAGACAGAGAGAATGCTACAAGATTAGAGAAATTGAGTCATCCAAAACGTCTCCAATCGGAAAAAAAAAAAAAGACAATAATGACTACAGGCTGACTGAGACATTTGATAGACTGTAGCCCTGATTGATTGCACGGGGAGTTTAGTGGAATAACCAGTTCTTATGAATATCAGTAGTTGTCTACATAAATAGAGAAGACACTTGCCAAACAATTATGGAAATCCTCATACTCATCACCAGCATGTAAGTTAACCTCAAGGCATATCAGACTATCTTTGATGGGCTACAATCATTTTGACATCCTCTCCAAGGTAAGCACACCCGTAAATGCCTAACTGATTTCCTGTACAAGCTCGGCCAGCAAGGCCAGCCTATCATGTGCAAGTATCTCAAACAATCAAACCCAAAATATCTACCCTTAAACACCCCGTTAGCTGATGAGATTGTGATTCCTCCTACAAACCGTTTCTGTTTCCCAAAATCAACTTGTTCAATAAGGAGGAGGAAGCTCTCCCTGGAGTACTTCCTACAGGCAGTAGAGACCAAGGTGAAGGCATAGACAGGCTTTTAAAAATACACAATGAAAGAAGACAGATAATAAATCAAGGCTGTATCTTACAAGAGGCACCAAGATCATTTCATTTTCCCCTCCTCCAAAATTTAACACAGAGGCACAGATGTCAACAAACACCGGGTCTGGTTACAGCACTCCATACAGCAGCACCCCAGCTTTTATGGCAACAGCATTTCTGAAGGTCCCACCATCAGCCTTTCCTTTCCTGTCTCAGGACACAACGAAACCCACAATGTTTAAACACTCCTGCTCAGCTTTGAAAGGCAAAATCACAACACTGTGCTGTCTGGACATGGAAATAATCCAACATTGACTGGAAATCAAAGTTTCAAGGAGCAGCAAAATTCAAGCAAATTTTTCTTTTTTTTTTTTAATTTTCATTATGAAATAAAGCATATAATGATTTCAGGTGCGGATAACCTTGGTCCTGGTAGTTACTGTGTGATGACGCTGTACAGCAATGAATTTCTTACACTTGCAAAAACACTTGTTGGGTCTTCGAATAATCCAAAAATATGAAGTAGGGCAAGACATTCCCACAGTTCATCTTCACAAAACATGATGTCATTTATGTACAGACTCTTAATCCTATTCCTCCTCCTATTTTCCTTTCAAATATGTGTTTTGTATGGAGTTATCCATCAGACAGCACACTGTCAATGAGAGGTGTCATTGCTGTGTGTGCATGCTGATAAAATGAACCTAATGCATATGTAAATCTGCCTTCTCAGGAAAAGTATGCGGAAACACATTTGACTTGAAATCTCTCACTGCAAAAAGATTTAAGATTGGTAGAGATGAAAATTTCCCAGTTTCAAGACTGAAGTGGCAGCCCTTGAGATCATAGAATCCCTAGATTGGAAAAGACCTTTGAGATCATCCAGCCCAACTGTACCTGTCCACTACTAAATCATACCCTTAAGCTCTTCATCTACCCAGCTTTTAAACACCTCCAGGAATGGTGACTCAACCCCCTCCCTAGGCAGCCTGTTGATAGCCCTTTTGGCAAAGAAATCTTTCCTAAAGTCCAATCTGAACCTCCCATGGAGCAACTTGAGGCCATTTCCTCTTGTCCTATTGCCTATCGCTTGGCTGAAGAGACCAACACCCACCTCTCTGCAACCTCCTTTGAGGTAGTTGTAGACAGTGAGGCTACAATCCATGGAGAGACACCATGAAAACCCTGGTGCTCATCCAGCCGTGTGTCCTGCCAGGGCAGCATTGCCCTGCACCCGCGCACAAGGCTGGGGAGCAGCAGCGGTGGCCCCAACTGCTGAGGTCCCTTCACGCTCCCCACCGCTCCATTTTGGCCATTTTGGGGCTGGTGGGAAGGAGAAGGCCCTCGCCCCAGCACACTGCGAGTGTGAGCAGCACCTGAGGGCAGCAGCCGCGTAACCTTGTAAGAGCTCTGGGCAGCCAGGCTAATAAAATCACACAGACGGCCATCACATGCAGCTCTCCGAGTACTGCGCTGCTAGGGACTGTCGGAAAAGTGATCACAGAGAACTCCACGGAGAAAACCAACTAAATCCTGGTCATGGTAACACGGATCTAGCTCTCTAATTAGTTTTCAGTTTTATTCTTTTTTTAAAGACCATCAGCTCATTCAAAGGGAATCTTAACTACAACCCTTTAAAATACTTTCTACGAAAAACAATCAAAGGATTTAAAGATCTAGCAAACTGCTTTGTTGACAACGGAGAGCTACTAAGCGTAGTTTATCCTGGCCACAATTAGGTATCAATTTCCCAGTTTTGGGATCATAACAGGGGGATATAATTAATATTTTTAAGGGTTTAGAGCACTATGGCGCTAATAGACACCTGAAAAGAACAAATACATTAAAGAAAAGTTCACCTGAAATTAAAAAAAGACATCCCTCTCACAAGTAACAAACTCTCACACAAAATAAAATACCTATCCAATTTAAACACAAGGCAGCAACGTTACTCGAGGGGCACAAGTGTGAGCCTGTGCCCCTCGCCATCCGAGCAGCCAGGATTTGCAGGCAGAAGCATAAGGATCCATGAGGGGGAAGAAAATTCCTTTTTTATAGCGTTATGTACCTGCTTTTCTGAAAAATAGTATTTCTCAACTCTTAACCTAAAATCCGAGTTTATATCATATATCTTAAATGTTACAGACTGCATATACAAAGAGAGGTTTTCTTCTTGGTAACATGGGTTTTAGGAGCAGTAATAGCTTTGTGTAAATCCACTGCCTTTGAGAGCAGGGAGGGGATCCGGTCCAGAAGAAAAGTGAAACCCAAAGCTGCTGGTTTATAGAGTATTTTTATGAGAGCTCAACTGTCTCTTTGGTTGGAAAGCGGAAAATATAAACACAAGACCTCTGTGAGCTGAAACTATGGTAGTTTTTAAGCTGTGCCTTTTAAAAGAATATCTCAACCCCCAAACCTGCTGCTGTATTGCGTTGTTTAAAGTAACAAGGTGCAACCTTCCCTACAGCAAGTAATGCACTCCATCCCTTGTACCGCATCTCTCTCAGAGGGTGTTGGGCCCGAGATCAGTGAAAGGCTTTGTTTTGGTTTCTGAGTGCTTCCCTGTTTATTTGAAATGGCAGTATTTACATCTCATAGCTTATTAACTCTAATCACCCAGTTCAGTAATTAAAAAAAGGCAGAGTTGTCTGCTGACACTGATCACAATACAAAAAGCCGCGGTAAAAAGAGTCTAATGAAATATTTGTGTGAATTGTAAAAAGGAATAATTATGGGAGCAGGAAAGAACCCCCTGACTCTATCGCTCCTCTTAATGAAATCAATCTGATATCATTCAATTAAGTAGCGACATCAGGCTGGGAGATTGTGGAGTTTGCTGGGACACTGACAAAGGTAATAATGCACTTGTACCTTGCAGATGACTTCATGGGATGATACCTGAGCTTCAAAAATAATAATAATAGAGTTTAACACTCACCCTTTCACAGAAAGAGTTGAAAAAGCGAAGGCAAAGCAGCCACTTGCTGGAAATGGAGCGGGCGATGCTGAGATTCATCAGCTGGAAAAGGTGACTTTCCTTCCTTCAAAGGGACCTCTTTTCCTCGCAGTGGGAACCATCTGTTGATCATTTCACTTTATGAGATTATTTTCTGAAAGAGAAATGCTATATATTATGGCTTTTCCTCCACAGACAGTATTGTTCAGATTTCAAAAGATACTGGATTTGATAACCAACACTCAGTACTTACTGCCCCTTGCAAAATACTGCTGGCAGAAGGTTACGAACTGACATTTCCAGTTGAAAATAATGCATTGTCAAATAAGAAAACTGCAGGCTATAATTTTTAACACATGTATCTATTATTTTAAACATGAAACATTGCATCAGCTTGACATTAATTTATATAATAGGGACAGAAAAGGATAATGCAATTTTCAGGGGCTATCTACATTTAATTAACTGGCAGCAGCCGCCTGTTACAAAAGAAAACTCCGCTACAAAAAATAAAGCCTGTTTGTACACTTTCTATCATGCATTATTGAAACACACAATGTCATTATATGAAATAATAAGTGCTTAAACAGAGCCAGCAACTAATAAATGCAGACACCAAACTTTCATAAAAGTTTGTAAATACAGAATTGTATGGAAATTCTGATGCATATTAGCTCTCATACGCACTGTAAAATGTTTTATTATGAAAAAAGTGGGTAAGATACTTATCTTTTAAATTGGAGTTTAATATTTTATTAGTGCCAGGCACATAATTCTCATCAAATGGCAGGAAACTCTTTTTTGTATGGATATAAATGTCTAGAGTTTAATATTTCAAAGATAAGTACCTACTACTGCATCTATCACGCTGCTGCTTAATGGAATTTACTTTTTCTTAAATATTTATACTCTATGTATGTTTGGTTGTCAAATGATTCTGTAACGACTGAGGCAGAACTGATAAGCCGGGCAACAGTTTTGCAAATGGCTATTTTTCAAATTTGAAATGTTTAAAATCTCAAGTACAATAAGGCAAATAGGATTTGACAATTTTCAAACATGCAGTTTTCTTGGAAAAATAGTATTCTCTGACTGACAAACAATCAAAAAGTTCTTCTAAGTGAACCCCGGATTGCAGAAATCGCCTGACTTTTCCCCAAACAAATTACATTTAAAGAAAAAGAGAATGACATTAGTGAGAAATATTTCCCGAGAATCCAAAATACACAGTAGTGAGCAAATTAAACCGAGAGCAGTCCCTGATATTTCCCGTGTAATGTACAGCGAGCATCATTCAGGGGCTGCAATACTGCAAACTATTTCATCAGTTCTGAGAAATGCTTTCTGATCCATGCTGATACAATTACCCAGCCTTTATTGGCAATTTAGACCTGCTTTTAGGGACATTTTAGAGCAAATGATGTTTTCTTGATATTTTAAAAAAGCAGCGCTATTTGCTATACCTTTGGGATAAGGTAGAAATGGAGTTAGAGGCTCATTAAATATCTGATTGGTACAATGTGGGTTTTGTTACTGTGGACTAAACTACCAAAAATGAAGATGTGTTCCTGGAGGTTCTGCTCCCCCTCGCAATCAAAGGGTATTTTTATTTGGAATATTGCTATAAAATATCAGCTGGCATTTGCTAGCACTGTACTACTTACAGGAGTCTTAAAATCTGCCTATTAATTAAAAGATGCTGAAACTTGCCTAATAAATTTTTAATATGAGCATGTGTGAAGGGCACGCCACGTCTTTCTTTGTTCCTAGAAAAACGTGATGTCCAGACTGCGACCAAGTGAGCCTGAATTCCTTTTGATCTTTTGGTAAGTAGAAAAAAGTGAAGCGGTTACAAAGATGAAAATAAAATAAAATGAGATACTCTGAAAAGTTTGTTTTCACAGGGCTTTAACAGAAATGATGTCTGAATCGCTTCAACGCTCTACTGAATGACACAAAGTCCAAAAGCTCCTCCCGGTTTGTCTTACCACTGGTACAGCTTTGACTTAGAGACTCAAAGACGGCTGCAGCAGCTCTAAATTTTAGAATTTCATTCCAAACCTGCCTTCCTAAGCACTGGCAAAGCTGCTAAATTAGATCTGCTTATCCTGATTACTGATAATAACACACATAGTTGAGAGTAGACTCAGAAGCTACATCAGTTAACGTTTCTTTGAGATTTTTCAACAGTGTTCAAGTTTCCCCCCATTTTTGGAAAAGCCACACGAGTGTTTCTGAGGCCTCTACATTGCACAGCAATTTTTATGCCATATTGGTCTGAGTAAATAACATACAGAGAAGTGTGATAAATCAGGAGCGTACCATTGCGATAAATAAAAGCTGATAATTTAAACCTCTTTTAGACAGAAGTGAGACATCTCATGAGAATACTGGTGTGGTAAATAAAATCTGCTAATTTAAATCTTTGGAAATAATGCTTCCTGCTGTTTGCATCCACTGCACAATGAAACCAGGCAGTTACTAAGCAGCTCCATCGAGGAGAGGCTGCTACCACTGCCACCGTTACGGGGAGGAACCTTGTACTGCGAGGTTCTCCAAGGACATCCACTAAACTCTACAAATACTTTCTTAGCTGACACATAGAAACACTTCAGCGTAAAAAAAACATATAAACAATTTGATTGAATTTGGACTCATAGGTATTTACAGAGCCAGCAATGCTACCATTATAGTCTGTGTCACTGAAATGAGGTTGAAGCACGCAAAGTTGTGCGGTATCTCAGTTCTGAAGCAAAGCCGCTTTAGTTCTTTCAGTCTGAGTGGCTAATGGGCAGGTGGAGAAACCATCTGAAGTTCGCCTATTCTGAATTAGATGATCATCCACCAGATTAAAAAAGGTTCTAAAGGCCCAGTTTTGGAAAAGTAGTTAGACATGTCCTTGCCTAAACATCGTCTTTGTTGTTTCAGGCCCCATTGAAGAGGTTCTAGCTGTAAACCAACCAGCTGCTGGAAAGCCCCATGCAGTTTGCAACATTGCTAGGGGGAAGTAGGCAAAAATAACAGGAAAAAAAAAAAGAGCAAAGTATCACAGAATCCTGGCAGAAAGCACAGCCCGTGGCTGGGACCTGCTGCAGAGGTAGAAGTCACAACAAAGCTGGAGGGAGGAAATTTTCCAGAGACTGCACAGAGAGGGAGAGAAATGAGCTGGAAAGCCCAGTACGAGATGCACAGTGCTCCTGTGACCAGACAAACAGATCCTGTTTCTCACCCTGTGCTTTTAAGCAGAAGACGTTCCGAGGAGAAACACCCCAGTGACCGAGATCAGTGGGATTAACAGCGCTTGCCCTGAAGAGCACAGAAATTTTCTCACGTGCTGGGCTACACAGCAGGATTGAAGACTCCACAGCCCCATCTGCGAGCACCAGGATGCGCCTTCCTTCGAGAAGCATAAATATCACAACCTTGTCTGAGGACCACACGGTTCCCATCAGCGTCTCTGCGAATCGGGGCCATCACTGCCTCTCTGAGCAGATATCAGACCACTGCCACAGCAAAGTTCAGCACAGTGCGGAGACAAAAACAATTGCAATTGTTGCAATGCCATACGGCATCCGTATTAACATGAGCAAATTATTTTGGTAGGGATTCAATTTCATAAATGTGGCTTCAAAGGCTGTTCCTAAAGCACTATAACGCTTTTTTCTCCTTCTCACCCAAATGAATAAAACCTTTACAATATGTTCCGCACAGTACTTAAGTATTTGTTTTGTTAATTTCTTAAAACAAATTGGATTCCCACTAAATACAAAACTTGGACAGCTGCATTAAGCAAGCAGTGGGGAAGCAGTCTCATAATGATTATCACACAGAAGCGCACTCCAGAAGAATTCCCAGAATTTCATCCAAACTGCTATTTGGTCTATTATAAACCTCCTATAAAACCCAATCTAAAAATTCCTGAAGGAAGGGAGAGCATTTTTAAATATTTGCAAATACTCTCCAGTGATTAAAGAAATGTGTGAAGGATGAGATGTTAACAAATGACAATAGAATTAGGAGATATGGTCTTTCTCCTCGTTTTACTGAGCTGAGAGGGAATCAGAGCAGTTGTTAAGGGTTTTCCTTCCAGCTGAAAGTTTGTGGGGCCAAACCACCTGGCTTTGGATCACAAACCCTGCGGGGCAGACTCGTCCCATGTTCCCGCGTGAGCTGACTCCGCACACAGCGGGTCCGGGGGGTCAATCCTGGGACATCAGCCAGCAACAGGACTTAGGTTGAGATATTAGAAGTGCTAGCCCAGTGGTTTCAAAAATTAGAGCACGTGGGACAAATGAATCTCAACACCAGCCTGTAGTGCATGGGATTTTACATAAGGATTCGTGTGCACTTCTTTAGATAAATGTCTTTACCTACGGCTGCAGGGCAGGAGGAGGCAGGGCTGCCTATCACTCGCCTGGCGTTCTTGCCAAGTGTCTGGCTGAGAGAGTTGGGGTTCTTCGGCCTGGAGAAGAGAAGGCTCCAGAGAGACCTTAGAGCAGCTTCCAGTACCGAAAGGAGCTACAGGAAAGCTGGGAAGGGGCTCTTTGTCAGGGATTGCAGGGATAGGATGAGGGGGAACAGTTTTCAGCTGAAATAGGGGAGACTGAGATGAAATCTTCGGAAGAAATGTTCTCCTATGAAGGTGGGGAGGCCCTGGCCCAGGCTGCCCAGAGCAGTGGTGGCTGCCCCATCCCTGGAGGGGTTCAAGGCCAGGTTGGATGGGGCTTGGAGCAACTTGATCCCATGGGAGGTGTCCCTGCCCATGGTAGGGGGTGGGACTGGATGGGCTTTGAGGGCCCTCCCAGCCCAAACCATTCCATAATTATATGTTGTGATTCTAAGTGTGCGGATACCCATGTATGGACCTGCACTGCCACAACACCACCATATCTGGACAGCAAACTCCTCAACTGTTGTCTTTCACCTTTTAAGTGAAATTTATCTTTTGGAAACAAAACAGCCGTGCACAGCAATTTTCATGAGGCTTCAAGGGGACCCGTAAGCTTTCGGCCGTGATGTATGAACTCAGTCCCCTTGGTGCTGCCAGGAGGGAGGTCAGCAAGGAAACATCCCATACAATGGCTTGGGTTAGAAGATCCACAACTCTAATTATCATTTATTTAACCTTGACCAGAAAAATCCCATTGTAATGCTGAATATTATTAAAAGAAATTAAAAATAAAATCTGTCATCCTGTGGAGGAGCCCTTTGTGGATTTAACAGCTCCGGCAGGCTCCCAGGAAGCAGGGGCTTGGGATCTTTCCAAACAAAAAGATTTGGCCAAAAAATGGAAATCTCTCTTCTGTGAGTAACTAATTAGATTTTGACAAGTCTTATAGCCACTAACATGCCTCCGCAGGATGCGTTTGCACATGCAATGCTATTTTGGCGAGCTCCACAGCCCCAGGGAAGGCAGGACAGTGTCCATGGGAGGCAGCAGCACCAGGCCATGCCTTGGGCAGGACAAAGCTGCTGCTAATGAAGGGGCCTCCTAGAAGAGCTGCTTGGCATGGGTGCAGCCCCACACTGGTGCTTCTCCTTGGCCAGACATTTCATCTGGAATAGCTCAATGATTTGTGCACCCTGCTCCTTCAATTTTTTGCCCTCATTGTTCTGCTTAAAACAGTCCTACTCTGTCAAGATGCCATGGTTGAGTTGAAGACAACTAACCATAGAATCCCTAGGTTGGAAAAGACCTTTAAGATCATGAAGTCCAACCGTACCTGTCCTCCTCTGTCCTTATTGGTTTTGCTTTTCCCAGTGGTCACAGCCAAACAAACTCCTAGAAGCTCTTGGGAAATCAGCAGGGTCTGGCTCTTACAGACCCTCACCCATACACAGGCTGAACAGGAACTCCAGAAGCCGCCACCCCATGGCTTCACAAATTCAATACACCCATCACCCTTGTAGCATCCAGCTGACATCAGCTGATATGATTTTTAATCCACTCACCATTCTATGGCAGATGATCTTCTGGAGTTCCTACGCTTCCCTTGAGGCTTTTAAAGCACAAGCCACCACATGGATGTGACATCTGATCACAGTCAGCAGCAGAGGACCATAGTACACAAAGCCATCCAAATCCCACACTATGCTCGTGTGCAGACTCTATAAAACATAATCCTAAATGTGTGTATACTTATACATGGAACAGAAAAATCTCACTTCTGCCAGCGTGGTAAAACTTGCCCTTCCTTAAACAGAAAAGGCTGCAACAACTGACAAGCTTCCACATTTCTCAGCCTAGGAAAGCAAAGCAGACATTTCTGTGCAGTGAAGCAAGGTCACCAAACGGGACGTCCTGCACCCCACCTCCCCACAGTCAGAGATGGAGAAGAACAAATTCTGCTCAAGGACCACAGAGTAAATCCAAGGCAATATCATCAAGTTAAAAACTACCCAACATAACGCAAGCAGTGCTTTAATTTACCCACAGGTTAGAGGTGTCTGCTGCTGTTTCATTAAATAGTAATTCTTGTAAATTTGAGAGCATAACCACAGTCAGCCCTAAGGGCACAGTGTTTCTATTGTCACTGTCACTACCCTCCATACACATTTATTCCCAAACGGTACAAGGTACATTTAATTTTCTCACGCACACACAACCTGCCTTCTTACAAATTCATAACAAAAGTTTAGGGGACCAGGCTCCCTGCTGGACGCAGCTTTGTGCCTATGAATGTGCACCAAGGCCCCATGGAGCTCCAAGCAGGGGCTGCTTTCCATCACCACTTCGGGAGAACTCGCTGCCAGCTGGGAAAATGAGCATTTTTCGAAACACTAAAATGCGTGAAGAGTGTTACCAGGAATAGAGACACCTAAAAACCACCCAGCAGCCCACCCACGGCTTTTTAAATGTTGGGTCTGGTTCCTGGTTGGGGTTTATGCCTTCTCCAAGCTCAGGAAACTTCTTTCATTTTAGCAAAGTTACACTACAGTAAAATGGAAATACTGGACAGATTAATCCAATCCATAAGTAGGTACCTAAAAGCAGTAGAATTCCTCCCAGCACTGCTTTACTACAGGCATGACTTAAAAAAACAGTGTGCAATTTTCACGCCTGGAGATCCCTAAGTACCACCTGTCTCCTCTATATCTATTTTTAAGACAGTAAGTGCTTCAGACTGAAACTGTCCACGCTGTTCTGTAACCCACAGCACTGAGACAATTGTCAAGACCAACCAAATAAATGAAGAAATAATAACGACCTTACTGATCCCAGCTCACATTTACACGGAACTATCATTTTAAACGATGTTTGATATTCACTACTGTACAACTATGGATTTACATATATTGTAAAGACTAAAGGGAAATACAAAAGAGGTGATGCATTTTTCCACCTGAGTAAAATGTCTCCAGACTTAAAGAGAAAACTGTGCAAAGTAGCATAGGAAATGAAAATTAAATGGGCAAATCTCTTTCATTTGTTCCTTCCTTCTGTCAATGAAGTTTTCTTGTTGTTTGGGGATATATTATCCATCAGGGAAAACCGATCTTGTGGTTGAAACAAACAAAGCAAACTTACCCTTAATGCAAACCTACAATGGCTTTAATCTCTAAAATATACTGAAAATACAAAAAAAAATATATTTTACATGATTTATCAGAAATCTGTATCTGGCAGAAGAAAGGATAAACCAGACAAACGCTCCATGAGGCACCGGTTTGCCGAGGAAGCAGAGTGCAAGATTACTGTGCAGGCTGTCTCCATCCCCAATGCTTTCTTTCTGTGGAGTCGTAGCCACTGAGTGTTTTAAATTCCTCGCACTGCGTCAGGGTTATGGTACTATGTTACAAAGTTATTCAGAAACCTGATTGGCCATGTTCCTGCAATACATTTTCCTAACCCCAAGATAAAGATCCATGCATCTCTTTACCCTTTAAACAAAAAAGCTATTGTAATAGCATGTAGTGTGATGCATGGTATGAATACCAAAACATGTACATGCACTGCTAAACTGTTTAAGTATGGAAGAAGTAGTGTCTAATAGCATCAGGAAATTGAAATTTAAAAATTTTTCTCACTCGCTTATTTGATGAGAACTGGGCTGCTGACAGGTGAAGCAGAAAGTCATTTTTCAAGTTAAATGCCAAGTGGTTATATAGCATAATATTCAGTCAAAATTAACCACCTCACTGCTGCATTGACATACAGCATATTTAATGGCAACCATTCCCACAAAGAAAACTATAGACCTTGGGGAGTTCTAAGAAAATGGAAAGAAAATCTTACTAATACTTAAGTTACTTGCTTGAAACAAAGAACGATAGTGAGCCAGAACTCGTGGTAGACGGAACAAAACACAATCGCGTGTCAAAACGATAAAGATAATGTTTTAGGCTCTTCCACACATATATTGCATGGGTTACGTCCTCAGACGTGCGTCTACCTAATTTATTAATTAGTTTGGATCCACAACACAATTTAGGCACCAAAGAAAGGTTTTTTGGAGCATTTCACAAAGTTCTTAGCAGTATCTCAGGCACAGTCTCAGGTTGTGGTCCTGATAATGACATCTATGAGATTTTGGACTCTTACTATCACCCCTGAGGTCTTTACACCTCACCTTCAAGACTGTGGATTAAAAGCACATCTCTCTCCAGTGAGATCTTTACTTCAGTCTTACAGATTTAATTTGGATTAATCTTTAAAGCATAAACCAGTAAAATACATTGTGTTCTGAATACCTTTTGAAGCTATGCTAAGTTGAGCACACAACATAGCCAGCCCTCAGCCCCAGAACAGGCTTTCTGGTTGAGGAATTTTGCTCTTTAATCGTGGCTTTTTTTCATTTCTTTGTCTGTGTTGCAAAACATAGTAACTATTCCTTGCATGCAAAAAAGCCTTACTGGGATAGGCTACAAGGAACTACATTTCTTCTTGTTATGCCAAAAAACCCTGACCCATACAAAGAAAGCTTTATTGCCCAAATAATCAGAGTGCATAAAAAGTAAATTTGGAGATAAAGGAAGCATAAGAGGGCAGTAAATAGAATTTGAAAATGAGAATAAAATCCTATGTGTAATAACAAAACAGAGGGAACAGCAGGCAGCGGCACACTGAAAAAAAAAAGCATATTTACTTCTTTTGCTGGCCTTTCCTCATAAAAATTTGCACTACAGGTGGTAAAATTAGAAGAGAGGAGAGCAGAAAAGAATACCGAGGAAATGGTATTTCCTTGGTGGGATTCCCAGCTTTTGCAGGAACACTTAAGTTGTATGTGGATTTTTCTTCCTGCTATCCCGGAGGGCCAGGCACACCCACCCAGCACCACCAGTCTGGATGGAGGCCAAGGGTGAGCCCCCATGGACAGACCCCCAGCCAGGAGACCCAAAGGATCTGTCCATGAGAAGCACCATGGGAAGGGATGGAGACAGCGCCCAGGCGTCAGGCGTTGCTTCTTGTGCCTCCCTTCTAACGGGAGCCGGGCTGCCAGGAGGCCCAGGCTGCAACGGGAACATATCAAGCATAAGCAGAGCAGGAAAAATCAGAGATCTAACCCAAAGAAAGTCCTTTAAAACAAAGGCAGAGAAAAACTCTTAAGGCCAAAGATCTGCCTGTCCCTTCTCATCAGTAAAGTCAGGCTTCATAAATGAGTATATTGTGAAGGGAGATTACTAAAGAGAAAAGCATAGATGGCTTTTTGTATATATCAAAATTCTTTCTTCTGCCTTGACAGGATCAAGCAAATAATTCCTCAGAAAGTCAGAGAGCTATTCAACAGGTGAACAGCTGCCAAGACAATTTGAAAACTCTGCATTACGGTCCATCATGTAACTCATCTTTGCTCAGTAAATATTATTCTCTTGGGACATCTCATGCAGAGAAACAGATGCCAGTTGATGACCCAACCTTATCCCGGTCTTTCACTATTGTTTATGTACAAGAAATGCAGGTAGATATTTATAAATAGAAATTACTCAAATCTCACCAAAGTGATGTTTCCTTGCATTCCCCTCCTCTTCTGTGCAATATATCTGAGGTTTTGCTGGTTGAACTCCAGGGAGATGTTGAGGGAGGGAAGAAAGATTGTAGTTAACGTGTATGAAACTATCTCGAGGATTTATGGTGTACGAGAAGAGTAAAAACCATAGATTGGTATAATTTTTACTAGAAAAAGATGTATTGAGCTGGCAGCAGCAGTAAGATGAAGGGAAATCATGAAATTCTTCATAGTATTATATGAAAATTGTCAAAGCATTGGGATGCCCTAATCATCCACGAGCCAGCTGAAAATAAAGTGCATTTATACTGGAATTTTTCAACATCTTTGGACAGTAACTTAGCTTTTTTATAAGTTGTAATGTTCCACAAAATATTGTTTATTTTTATCTTGTCATAGAATGCAGTAATAAAAGAATTGTAAACGTATCTTATTTATCAGCGTGTCTGCACGCTTGGGTTATCACAGGAGACGCACGTTGTTTTTCCTTGAAGGAACAGAAATGCCTGGTGGTTACTTCAGATGAAAACAGGAGCAGCGAAAAGCACTACAGAGATATTCCTCTTGGTCTTTGAATGTGATGCTTCTTACCAATTATATCTTATACACAGTTATTAGAATATGGTTTAAGGGGGTTTGTGACAAAAAGATAATACATCTGAAATGCACACCATTATTAGCAATACCCTGTAACGTTCTATTGCATGTTGGAATTTATGTAATAAAAATGTTAAACAGCCAGTGATTGGATTTGTTTACAGGATCTGAAGAGGGGAATTGGGATGAACCCGTGAATAACTTGCCTTGGAGGAGTCTTTCTAACTGGATACGGATGGATTGGATGTGGAAAAACAGACTGATTCAAAGTGACTGTAAAACATTATTCACTTGGAGTTATTACTTGGAGTATACTGACTACCACAAGTAGGTTTCGTCATGGTCAATCAGTGTTGCCCTGATATTAAAATATTTTTAATGTGAATCATGGAACCTGCTCTTGCAGAAGAAATGGAAGAAAAGGAAAGAAGGCATCAGGGAAAAAAAAATCCCACAATAATCTCTCTCCAGAGGGCTGGGCGCACCAGAGAGAGCAGACTGCAGGACCCATCCCAATGGTGCGAGTACCATGCAGGAACACTCCCAGCCCTGCGTGTTTCTGCGTCCCAGGACTTGCTATGGTGCTCCAAGGAAGGACCCTTCCCTGGGGAGCGGTTTTGCAGAGACACTTCACATTTTGAAGACACCTCTGTTGGGAAGACAGACCACAAACACCCTGAGCTCCACCCTTTGGCCCTCCCTCTTGCCATCTGTTCTCCTTCCCTTGTATTTTACTGATCAGATATACCTAACTGTGGTCCTGAAACTTCAGAACTCCACCTGTGTATTAGTGATCCTGACAGACACATTACGGAATCACAGAATCATTAAGGCTGGAAAAGACCTCTAAGCTCACCCAGTCCAACTGTCAGCCCAACACCACCGTGCCTGCTAAACCACGTTCTGGAATACCAAGTCTACGCATTTTTTGAACACCTCCAGTGATGGTGACTCCAGCACTGCCACAGGCAGCCTCCTCCAATGTATCACCACTCTTTTGGTGAAGAAATTCTTCCTAATATCCAACCTAAATCTCCTCTAGTGCAACTTGAGGCCATTTCCTCTTGTCCTATCACTTGTTACTTGGGAGAAGAGACCAGCACCCGCCTTGCTCCAGTCTTCTTTCAGGCATTTGTAGAGACTGTTAAGGTCTCCCTTCAGCCTCCTCTTCTCCAGACTAAACAGCCTCAGGTCCCTCAGACAGCCCTTGTAACACTGCTTCTCCAGACCCTTCCCCAGCGCCGTTCCCCTTCTCTGGACAGTCATGGACAGAATGATTTCTACTGCCATATTTGTAAGCAGAAACCCTCAGGATTTTCATATCGTTGCTATTTCAGTTAAGCAGCTCAAAGTTATTTCCCTGGAACTGATATTAAATCCTGTAGCGTGAATGCCTCTGTGTGTGGATATAAGGATGCGTATGCATATGAAGGATTTCTGCGGAACAATTAGCACTTATTAAAATCAATTATCTCTTATAATTGAATGAGATAACTCTAGAGATTAAGTAACGGGAAAATAATTCTAGAATGACAGAAAAGAAAACTATCGAGAGAAGAGCGCCTTATATAACAGTGATGCCCTATTCCAGAGGCAATACGTCCATGTTTTGCCACCTGGAAAGCAGGGTGGATGCATAACACCATTTAGTAGTAAGTTCTGAAAAACAGATTTCAGAATTCAGAACAGAACAGAATTCATTCAGCAATATTTAATGTCTTAATTTACTTTCAATGTACTTTGAGACAGTGAAATCTGTATTTTAGGATTCGATAAAAAGTTGAAATGAACAGAATTTTCCAGCAATAGGACTATAAAAACTGGAAAGATGCCAAATGAATGACGTGCCTCAAAATAAGGTTGCAATGATAATTTTATTAATTCAGCACCTATGTGCTTTGTGTTACCTGACTAGAGACAGAGGGGATGTTGATGTCCGACCATTTATTTGTTCTCTGAAATGTTCTTGTTTGATAAGTTAATTATTTCCTAGCACTAATTATATCATTACCTATAAATAATTTAAATTAAAGCAAGACTAACAGTACATAAATGTTGTACTACTGAGCCTTCAATAACGCATTTTTTTTTGCTGTCATTAAAGTCTAAAGATAGGGAAGCGCTAAGTTATTTCCAAGAATTTATAAAAGTAAATGTCAAAGTTGAATTTACAACCTCGACAGCATCCCTCCTGCTGTCACATATTCAGTGATGTGCAAGTCTATCAATAGCTATGATTATTACAGCTGGGTTAGTAAGTCACTTAAAAGCTACGGAGTACCTTTAGATGAACAACTTCTCCAAAAATAAGAGTTTCTGAGCTGTAGGTCTTGTGCTGACCTTTCAAAACAGTGACTATTACCCATAAGGAGCTTGGCCAAGAAAACTCTATACTAAAGCTTTTTCTTCCTCTTTTTTTTTTCAGTCTAGAACTTAGGTAAGCAAATGACCAGCAAAAATCTACTGATTAGCTCCTCTCGTCCTCCCTTTACTGTGAAAATACAGTGATTAGTTCCAACACACATCCTGCTCCAAATAACACTGCTGTCAGTACTAATGTAAGACTTACACTTCATTAACATGCAAGTCATGCTCTTGGATTTTTTAAAATTATCATAATTTGGTGGATCAATGGAAATATGAAGCATTTTAAAACAACAACAAAACAAAAAAAACCCACAAGAACTATCAAAACTCAAGCAAACACTACTGCAAAAATAGGCAACATCAAGAGGTTTTCTTCTCCCTAGAAAGTACTTCCACTTTGTTTCTGGCTTATGCTTAAATGAAGAGAATGGGTCAGGGATAGCACAAAGTAATTTAGAGGACTTACACTGCAATACATAGGATTGCCCACAGCTACACCTTGCAATCACCCAGTTCATATTTTAGGTCCTGACATAAGAGTTCATAGTATTTTACAATTCTATGTTCCATGTCACTGGCTGACAGTGGAGTTGAATATCAGTCCTATTTAAATCTGCAAGAAAATAGCTGCAGGTGACATAACCTTTCATGTAGTACCACTGTGTACATATACAAATAATTGAGGCTCTTGACCCTGTCTACGCACATACAACTGTAAGTACAAACTTGACATTTTGATACTGCTTGTAGCCTTTCCCGTTGTTATTTTCTGTTTCAATAATCCATTGCAGGTAGAAAAATGAAAGAAGGAAGCATGAATGATTAATGCTGTCAAGCTAAAATAATGTATTTAGAAAAATCTATAAATCTGTTATTTGTGGCATTTTAGAACTAAACACGACACTCTTCGGTGCCATTCAGCCTATTTTACGGCAGATAAATGTAAACGTTTTGCAGGAACAATGGCAGCACAGCCCTTTGAACACTGGTTTTGGCACCAAAAGTTAAAGGGATCAGCTGTAAACTTCCGTGTATAAATGAATATTAAACACAGATGAATATTCATACAGTGCTATTAATATTTAATATAGATGTATGATGCAAAGCGAATGCAAATAAATTGCCTCCCTTATACAACCTTCCTGCCTTCATCTTCCTGTGTCCACACATGGACTATGGCCATGTTATTTTTTCCTGCTTGCCTCTGTAAACAGAAAGACTATATTCTCTTAAAATATTTGGTGCAGCTGCCTTCCTGCCAGGCAGGCCAATCTGCTGCTTTACATCACCCACACTCACGCCTATATATAAATATTTAGATGTATATTTAGTAGCTGCCATTAAAATTTCAGCTACTGATGGGACAGCTGAACACCTGATGGCTGATTTTGGACAGTCAGAGATTTACAGGTATTTTCCTTAGACTATATTTGTCTTTTTGAAAATTGTGATGGAAGAATAAGTGCCACATCTGCCCTCCATTCTGGGACCAGCCTGGTGCTTCTTTGACCAGCAACACGGGTCCTTACCACGCACAAGTGCTGAGGCTGTGGGCATTCCCCGTGGATACCCTACACAGAGCGTAATCTATCCACATTACACGTGTTTGTTTGAATGAGATCTTGGCAGAACAGTGCAGGCAGTAAGATTGTATCAGCCCCGCAATCAGCACTTTGGCTCTTTCTCATCTCCAAAATGACAGCAAGTCAATCAAGGCAAACATGAGGGTGTGAGCAAGGGCATGTAGTGATGGGACAATAGGGAATGTCTTTAAGTTGGGAGGGGGAAGATTTAGATTAGATTTTAGGAAGAAATTCTTCACAATGAGGGTGGGGAGGCCCTGGCCCAGGGTGCCCAGAGCAGTGGGGGCTGCCCCATCCCTGGAGGGGTTCCAGGCCAGGTTGGGTGGGGCTTGGAGCCCCTGATCCAGTGGGAGGGGGTGGAACTGGGTGGGCTTTGATGTCCCTTCCAACCCAAACCATTCTATGATAACAAGATCTCCTCTTCTAAAGTCGTTAGGGGGCTGTCATGCTAACAAGATGTTTTCTCACTGGGAAGAATGTACACAAAGCTGCAGCTATCTGCTAGAACATCGCAGAGATGTTACATTCGTCAGGTGCTCTAGAAAGTCATTTAAAATTAAAGTTAATTAAATTAATTTGATATTAGCCCAATTGTTTCACTTGATGAATCTGTAAAACCCAAACTGCAGAGCTCCAGTTTCAGGAGACAAGGGAATTAGCAACGCATGCAAATGATCAGAGTTTGCAGATTCAAAATATAATTAAAGCAGATCTATAGCTGGCAGCAAATTTCACCTGAAGTCACAGAAACTGAAAGGCTTTAAGATGCTCTTGATTGCTAGATATCCACACTACCCTTAAGGTGCAACTTCAGTTTTAAGTGAAAAGTGGCTATAATTTCCATTTTATTCCACCCTATTTTGTGTACATTATTTTCATCTCCACTGTGCTGTGCTGATGTCTTTCCTTAAGTCTCAATATTAGATCTCACCTATGCAAAGACCTTCTCACCTTGCAGGTGTGGCTCTCTAAGATCTGTAGCTTTGCAATTGTTTCTCCAGTTACGTGCCTGAAGTAACTACCACCACTAATTCATGCAAAAGTTAGAATTTCAGCTAAATCCTGCTGAGTAAAAATGGAAAAGAAGCAAATATTTTTGGAAATCAAAATAAAATAATTTTATACCAAAGAAAACACTAATTAAGATAAAACTTTTAAAAAAGCAAAGTACATACCTATTGTTGACAGAAGAAATCAGTTTCTATAAAAGCAAGTTTATATCATGGACTTGTTAATTTTTCCTTCAGAAGAAGAGACTTACAATTCTTCCTGTGATTTTCTCCATCTTCAGTCTGCGGAGCTGTGCTGCCCAGGCCAGGCTGCTCTCTGCCCTGCTGTTAGCGTCTTCAACTGCTATTCAACTTCAGACCATAGGATGAAATCCAGAATAATATCTGCTTTATATAAGGATAAAAAAGCAACACAGGCAAAATGTTTTTAATGATCACTTGATTGGAATGCACCCAAACTACAGAAACTCACTCAGAGACATTGAATTCGTGCAACCAATGGGGTTTAATAATTTAAAATTAGCTAAACTCTTTTAGTGTAAAATGTAATGGCTCTGTCAGAACCAAAGTGCAGAATGCAAATTTAGGGTTTAAATAATAATAATTCTGAATAAATGGAGACATCATTAGAAGGATTTTTTTTTTATTTTATTTTAAGTCTGTAAAGGGACACATTAAATTAATATAATCCTTAAAGAAACTCCTAGATGGAACAAAGACTCACAAATGTCAAAACCCTGAGTGAGCTAGAAAGAATTTAGCTCAAAGCTGAAATATCCTGGGTCGTAAACATGAACACGGTCATATTGAAATTACTGTAAAACTCATGTATATATTGCAAACCATAGAGTTGACAGGAAAGTATCCACTTTTCTGTGGGCAATACTATTGGGAAGGTAATCCCCCTTCTGGAAATTCATCTACATGCACACTAGCGCTTGCCGTCATCACAAGCCGCTCCTTCACCTCCTGTTCTCTTCTCTCATGCTTTTGGATGTCTACGTGAAACTCGTAAGGAGCTCTCTCCCATCCTCACCGGCACCAGTGTACATGGGCACCAGCAGGAATTGTGACCAAACTGTTTCTGACCATGAGCAGTGTGCATGGCCGGTTCCAAGGGGACATCAGGTTCATTACAACGTTAGACAAATTTTTTTTCAGAATATTTGGATTAAAATAAATTAGGAAATGGAGTGCAAAATGTGCTGACTCAGAAGGACTGTGGCAGAGTTTAGCTCATGGTGTTTCCCATTGATTTCTAATGGAGATTTCTGCTCCCAAGCAGAGCACCAAGCGTGACTCCTGCTTTGATGGCAGCACTCAGGGCAGCAGATCTTGTGCTTTTAGCAAATCTAGGTTAGAGTTGCAGTCAATACAAAGACTTAAAAATCAGGAAAACTAGAAAATACCATCCCATGAAGACAGCAGGCCAACAGAAACGGATGGCAGAAGAAAGCCAGATCCTTCAAAATGCTGGTTTTATATTTCAGCCTCTTTCACCAGAAATGTAAAACACTGTCACACCACAGCAATGCTTTCACCCAAACATCTGCTATTGCTTGGCCACAGTCACTGGTGCAGAGCTGTAGGCCTCTCCCTAAAATCCCACAAAGGCTTGAAAAGTGGCTGTGAATTATAAACCAGAAGAGCTTATTCTATGATTGCAGAAAGAAGAAAAAAATCTCCATTTCATACAGAAAAACCCACCCCTCACATGCAAAGTAACTCATTCCCTGAGTGTACAAACTCCTGAAGCTAATTTCTTGTGACTCTGCATGTCATGATGAGACTTCCTGGTGCCTATCAAAGTGCAAACTCCCACCTGGGCTGTTGGGAGCCCTCTCTCCCACACGGATCCTCTGAAGCCAGTCCCTCAGTACGGGCATTCATTTGGATTTCCCTCCCCTACCAACTGCTTTCACAGCTTTCAGGAAACTGGTGCTTCAGAGACTTCTACTCCTTTGTCAGAAAAGGACTCGTCACCACAAGTGTTTGTGTCCTCTAGATGAAGATTTACATTCAGATGTAGGAGACCAAGACACTGTATGCCTACACAAGCCCTTACATGCAGCACTGCTGAAAATCAAACTACTACGTCCACTCTATTTCAGTCCTAGGTCTTTCCACAGAACCCCTCTCAGGTCTTTACGGTCTTTGTTCTCACGGTTCCTGGATCCGGAAACACTGACCCTACAGTACCATATGCAACTATTTTTTGCGATGTTAGCATATGTCAATGTAAACACACGTGTAGACTACATATTGTTTTCCCCACAGTAAACTATGACGATCCTTTATTTCTGGCTTTGCCTAATGAGCTTCTACACATTATGCAGCAACAGGAAATGCAAAGGCATTTGGAGCAAAAACCTGGAGGACATGAAGAGGACCTCCTTCTGCGACATTGAAGTTTTCCTATTGAAGCCGAAAGGAATGGCTTCTTTACTAATTGAGAGGTAAAAACTCAACTTGTGCCACATCCAAAGGTTGCACATCTAAAGCCCAATTGTGCCAAAGAGGGAATAATGTTCAGAATTTCTGTACAGGAGTGCATTTTAAGTGAAAGTTCAAGCCCACAGTACTGCACAGCATGCATGGATTCTGCTGGACTAAAAGACAGCAGGAAACAAATGCACCCATCTGGCCACATAAATCAATCACTGAAATCTGAAGATACACCCACAGAAGGGAAAAAATGATTAATAGATCTGTGATGTGTAAATTTTTATTTAACTCTAAAATCACACTAGAAATCGCTTTTTTGAAGAACACTGTGTCAAGGACATGAGGACTTTGTAATAGCGAGACTCTTCTAAATCTGTCAGAAGAGGCAGGGTAGATTAAAAGCACGCGGTGAATCTGGAAGCAGCAGTTGGAAGGGTGTCTGTTGCCACGTCTATGCCATTCCTACCTGTGTGTGGTGGATGTGTGGCACCCATCCCAGGACCCTACGGCAGGCAGAGCCACAGCCCCACCTGCCAGGCACTCGCACCGCCTGCCTTAAGCGATTCCCAGCGACTAAATATCATATTACTTTCCCCGTATATCTAATCCTCTCAGCAGGTTGAAATCTTCACTGCAGCATCGCTGCCGTTACAAAAGCTGAAGGACCAGAGGCTCTGCTGGCACCTCAGGGCTTGATCCAGGAGTTTCACTGACTGCAGGCAGGCAAGCCTCAAGTGGTGGAGAAGGTTGGCAGCGTGCTCCACACAGAGCTTGATGTCAGAGTTCAGCGTTCTTCTCCATCTGATCTCGAGCTGGTTTTCTGGCAAAGGGTTGTCTCTGGGGTAAATGCTTCTGAAAGAAGATTTCTAAGCTGAGGGTTTGGAGGAGGGACTCGTGGATCCGGTCCTGACCTCTCTGGCTACTCCATCTTGTGCTTGGGACATTTCTGTACCTTAGTTCTCCTGACTCATCTTAAAATAACCTGTTATACTAGGCACAAATTATGACTAAAAATGCAGTGTTTTGGCTGACCATGGCTCCTGGTCCCAGTATTAGCTCCCCAGAGCCACCTGCCCCTGAGGCAAGCTGGGCACTCGTAAGTAACTTGCTAAACGAAGCCCTGATGTTCAGACTGCAGCACTGTAAGACACTGTCACAGCTTTTGGGGTTTATTTCTAAAACTTTGGACAACATTTTCATCTCTGAAATGGACCTTTTCCTGTCAATAATATGGTGATGTCTTTTCAAGCATCTTTGCGGGTCCCTTGGGATGGAACACAACCACACACCAGAACACAGATACAGCTGAATCCTTTGACACCATTAATGAGTTTTGTCGTTCCACAGGAGTGGTAATTGCCTCCACTATGTTTCAGGACCAGAAACAGCCATCTTCATCTAAACCAGCCTGCCTTACCAACGGGGAGGCCTTGAAAACATCGCCTTTTTAAATTGGCTGACACAAAGCTCACCCCTATCTCTATCTCATTGCAATAAATAAATGATTACAGTCAAAGTACTGCCACTATTGTTATTAGCAGCCTGCAAGCGAAAGTTGAATCAGAAGAACACTGAAGAATGAAAAAACTTCTGATGTTCATCTCTAGCTCGAGTCAGCCTGATTCCATTGGAGGACGCGTTACGTACTCACCGGCGCAGCATCTCCAACCCCGGCTCCTGTCGCTGGGGGCATCCTCTTTACAATCACCCTCACATTTTTTTTTCTGTCTTCCTTTATTCACCAATTTCTGCAAACCTTTGGGAGGAGAAATGAAGACTCCTATACCAGCTTTTAAATTGACTCTTATATTAAGAATATTATGGTTTTTATATTCGCTCTGAAAGAGTAATATGAAACTTATGAAATATTTACTAAGCATGATGCATAAACAACAAATCACCTCTTTTCCATTAAATATTTTTTCTGAGAGATATTTTTAATAAAATACTGCAGCTTGCAATTTAATTACAATGAGTAATTAAAACTTAGAGGATAATCATTTTTGGCAAAAAGTCAGTTTTTGTTAAAATTTTAAGATAGAAAAAAGATGCATATTACGACCATAATACTGTTAGTAATTAAGATAAATGCATCAATTATTAAAGATGCAAACATGTCAAGCAAGCATAACTAATTATTTGAGCATGTTAACAGTTGTTTAATGTTAACAAGCAGTGAATTATTAAAGACCCCATGTGTCACATTTTGGACTGCATAAAATATAATGTTCTGGAAGGGTTTATGATTTTCAGGTTTTGCTTAGATCTTTCCAGTCAGATAAGCAATAAATTTAAGATAACTTGCATTTAAACTGTATTTCTAAAATAATTAGCTGTAATTGTGTAATGAAATGTTGTATTTCTCACTTTATGAAGACTTCCAAATTCAGTTAAAATGACAAAAATATATCAATAGGTGTTCCGTGCTGTAAATATATGATTTCTGCATGTGAGCATGCAATTACTTCATTAAAAAGAGATACAGTATTTGAGAAGCTTAAACTGTCAGAACAACAACCAAACTGAGATGAAAGAGTGCATTTTATGTGAGCTAACACTCATACGCGTACCTGGCTTTGCATTTCAGGGGCTGAATACCATCCTTCCAAAGGAAGATCCACAAAGATCTCCTTCAGCTCCTGGTGACTGCGCTGAGGCAGCTGCTCTCCTGTCTCCAAATACCTGGTAGCGATCCCACAACATCTGACACAAGAACAAAAGCCATCAGAATGGTTTAGAGGTGCATGGACTATTACAAATCCTGAAACTCAGTTTGTCTTGATTGTGATTTTGGTGGGTAGTTTGGTTTTGGTTTCATTGGAATCATGGATTTGGTTTTCATTTGGAATCATGGAATGGTTTGGGTTGGAAGGGACTTCAAAGACCATCCAGTTCCATTTCCCCGCCACAGGCAGGGACACCTCCCACTAGAGAGGTTGCTCAAAGCCCCATCCAGTCTGGTCTTTTTGGCCAAGCATTAGCTGTTTAAGCCTGAATGCTGGTGAGTCTCTGAAGGATTCATTGCAAACAAGCAAGGACACGTCATATAAACAGCAATTTGAATTTCTGGATGTTTACTGCAGTATCTTTGTAGCCCTACCTAGTGGTGTTTGCAGACAGACAGACAGCTGCCCACTCAGCTGAGGGCGCTCCAGGTGGATGTACCCAGAGTGGACATCCCTCCAGGTCACATCTGAGCCTCAGACCTCAATGCTCAGTGGCTCGGCCCTTCTAGTCATGCATAATCCCCCCTACCTCTGCATTGGCCATGGTCCCCAGTAACAGCAGCTGCTAATCGAGATTATTTTGGCAGGACCAGGAAGAAACCACGTAAGCGTTTACCATGGCACGTCAAGGGGGAGGTGACCTCTGAGCCTCGCTGAGCTGGAGCCAGGAGGTTTGCTGATAGTCTTGGACGACATCAGACCTTCACAGCCAACGTGGCAAGGTGGTGCCTCACTTAACAGAGCAGATACCCAGTACCACCTTGGAGATCGCTGGTTTGAATTGGTGTCACGGGGAGGAGAGGCCTGGAAGCGCTGAGGAAACATTCAGTTGGTTGGTTGGTTTTGGCAACATATTAATATGAATTAATGTTTGCAAAGCTCTTTGACATCTTCAGAGGAAAGATGCACAAATATTAGGCTGATAATTGGGTGGCTGGAGGGAATGCAAACGGTGCAGACCCAATGCAATGCTTACAGCTCTTCATACTAATTTTTCAAGTCTCTTCTGCCCTGCAATTAGGCAGGAGCTTCAGCCACGCATGGGAAGATGGGTCTGAGCTCCAGAAACTTTGGAGCAAAACTTACCCATGATGATGGGGAAGAACTCACACTGAGAGATGCCAGCCGCAAGGCCAGATTGTCCTGTGGTGCCAGCAGGATGAGCACATATCAAGGTCCAACACAGAAAGTGAAGTTTCTCTGTCACAGACTGTTTTCTAAGGAAAACAATCAGATATCCCCCTCTCTCAAGAATATCTGAAAGGCTCCTGCTCCAAAACGTGACAGGAGTTTATAAATCCAAGCCAGCACAAAAGCACAGAGGTGAAAGCCAGACGTGCTGGTGGAAAGATGCTGATAAGAAAACTACTGGAAATTAGGAGAGCAGCACCCTCAGACCCAAGACCACAGTGGGATTTCAGGTGCTGGAGGACAAACATGTCTTTTGTAGATAATTTACTGCTCTCAAACACACACAAAGGAAGTTTGGGGACCCTACCGGTCTTCTTTTTGGTTTACCTTATTTAGTATTTTTCCCCCAATTTTTCTTCCCGTTTCTAGGTGACCTCCCTGCCGTGACAAGGTCTCCCCATTATGACAGTGAGCTCTGATGATAATGTAGGTAACATTCAGACTGAGACCAAGTGCAGCAGAAAGCTATATTTCACTCCTGACCTTCAGCTCCCCCTCTAGTGCAATGCACACATTATATTTCCTTTCACTCATAGCCGGACCAGCGAAACAACGCCGGATGAAATAAGTGACATTTCCTTCGCTAGATACCAGGGATGAATAAAACAGTTTTGCCATTTTCACTGCATGCACGAGACTCGCCACGCCACTCGGCAAAGCTCACGTTCGATATTAAGATCTCTGCTTAGCAGAGGGAGGGAGAGAAAGAGAAGGCAGACCTCACCCCGGCACAAACCGCACAGCGCTGTGGGGCTTTGGGGGAAGCTCCCAATGGCACCTCGCAAGGTTTTCCATGCATCTCTGTTACCCCAGCCAGAACAACACACCTGCTAAAACACAGGAGAAGGTCCTGCTGCCCAGCTGCTCCACTGCCCCAAACCCAAAAGCCGGGGTTCTCTCGTCTCCAGCCCCAACTGCTGCACCGCACAGTAGCGCTGGCAGCGCTCCAGCCGTATTCCTTTATGTGTCAGGCCTGAATCTCTTCATATGTTCGGGTAGAGCCGCGTGTACAGTGCTTCCCTTACTTGCAAGGCATTTTTGCCATCTGTTTCTATTATGGGAGTTTATGGCACAGAATACCTCAGACAGTACAGTATCTGTTTCTTTTCTGCACTGCAGTTACGGTTGCTGTGCTGCTTTATGAACAGAATGATAAAACTTGGAGCCTTCTTAATTCTCTCCTTCCCACTCCCATTTTTTTTCACAGTACGTGGCAGAAATGGAAGGGTTTTTTACAGTTCACATTATTACAATGAGAAGTGATTTGAAAGAAAGTATGGAATTTATCAGGAAATGGAAATGGGACTACAAGGCAGCTTTTAAAAATCCTTTAATCATATCATGATTAAGAAAGGTTTTATATTGTTACTTCGATGTTCTGAAATCTATAGGGTATTGTTATAATCTGAAATTTGCCTTTTTTATCTTTCTTTTTCCTTTTTTTTAAAGAAAGAAGGCGGCACTTGGTGTAGATGCTCTCTCATTCACATCCATTAAACTCCTGCACTAAAGCATGGACTCCACAAGCAGAAGGGCTCCCTGGATTTTCGTGAGTAATATCTCAGTTCTTTGCATCCTCAAAATCCAAGCACTTACTTGAAGCAGTGTCGAGTCCACACACTCCTGTGCCCCATCGCATATTCCATGAGAACCTTTCATTCCTTGAGGAGAAAAATTATTTTTCTGCTGTAAACTACAGATAGGCCTTTCCGTGATGTGGAGAGCTATTATTTGTATGCAAGAGTATCTCATTTTAACCACATTTAGACGGCGAATGTTTGCAATCACCCTCATTGCCTGTAGCCCATGAGGAGGTGGAGCTGTTGAACCTTTCTTTAAAGAATGAATGAATGAATGCAGGCTTATGGGTGGAAGATTAGATAGGTATGAATTTGGCAAAGAAATCAAATATAGACACAAAGAAATATCCTATTTGCCCATGGCTGGCTTGATCACATGGTGACCATCTGGAATTTAGATCAAGCCTTCAATAAAATACAAGGGACCACACTTCTGCGGCACTCGCAATGATAAATTAATATCTGAGCTGGAAGTACTACAAGAAAACAGTGATAAAGAAGACAAAAGCCACATCTCACATACTCCAATTGCACTCCATTTCCTGGTGTTTCTTCACTTCCCCCCCTCTCCCTGCCCATTAATATAAACATTATATGAGAAGTATAGTGAGAGCAATAAAAAATAAATGGCAATTAAAGCCAAGATCCAGAGCTAAGACAGGAGGAAAAAAGGAACAGAAACATTGGTCCTGATGGCCTTTTCCTGTTCCAATTTTTTTTAATGTTCTTATGACCTTGATTAGATCTGCAACTTCTCATGTGAGGCTTTGAGATGAGTCCTATATTTAGATTAAAAAAAGCAGTACCACAAGTGAACTACTAAGCATGCAGGGATCCTTACATACTTTGCCACATTTTCTGAACCACACCATTGCCCGTTTTTTTGCCCTCCCACTCACAGCCAATTCACCACATTGCCTCACGGCTGCAACATGTAAAGCAAAACCCCGGGAGCCCTCTGAGCTCCTTCAGAAAGGCTTAGTCACACGGGAGCTGCTCTTGTCCCTGGAAACATCTGCCCATTGACCACAGCACCTAGTAAGCAGGACAGCTGTTTTGAGGAATCTTGGCAGGAGGCATTTTACCAGCTACTTCAGAGCTGATTCCTAAGGCTAGTCCCAAAATCCAGAGCCAGGAGCGCTGCCTGTGCAGCTCTGAGCCCTCATCTGGGGAGCGGCAGCAGAGGCAGCAGCCCATGCCCAGTCCCCTAGAACTGCACGGTGCTGGATGCAGTAGGTGTTGTCCTCTCTTGTGGGAAGCATCATGGAGGCAAATGGTCAAGACAGACCAGCAAGTCGATTCAGCTGAAAACATGTCAGTTTTCAGGATTGCTTTGACACCACACAAAGATGGAGCAAAGGATGCCCAAGGTCTAATCAAACCTGACTTACAGTGACTTAATAAATTGACCAGCGCCACAGTTGCTGGGCTTTGCTCCTCTTCTGAGGTGGGAGCTTTCTAGTACAACACACGTCGCGCACTCCCTCAACCTGTTAGTTCTCATCTCACTGCATCTTCCCACCACCTTCCAGGCAAAGGAGTTTCTATGAGCCTTAAGAGCTTAAGAGCTCCCTCCTTTGCTTTCTCCTGGAGGGATGGAAAACTGTACTGTACTCAGTAAACGAATGGTGAAAGACCATTATAAGGAGTGTGGTAACACAACAATAACCACTGCCACTGCTTCCACGTGTGTAGCACAGCCGGCTGGACAACAGCAGGGACACTGGCCCTGGAGCACTCCGGCACCACATTGCCAAGATGCATTTCTTAATACCTCTAGCATTAATATTTCTGCCACCCTCCAGTATTGAATCAGAAAAGCCAAACCCAAACACAGTAACTGTAGTTACCCTTCCTGGCAGTAGGGTCAGAACAGAATTCATCGCACCTTTATGGAAACTTGCCGACGTATGCAGGCTTTGGCTCCCACCACAGTAGCTCTTGCAATGCTTGCTCAGGATACAGATGTTCTATCCAAAGTCTTTTTGCCAACTGAAAATGAAAGGTTCTCACTTTTCATGGGTACGCACGCACACGAGTTTGGCACACAAAAGAAACCACGGGCCCTTCCTGAGATGGATAAGAAAAAGAAAATACAGGACTATCAGGGCAAAGGGTAAAAAATAACCTCTGGGAGAAACAGGGAGGAATACTTTGTGCCTCTCTTTAGCAAATAAATTGCTCAGATTGTTTTAATTCAGGTTGAGAGAGGTAATATTCACTTCCTGCATGAATTCCTTTCAGCCTCCATCAGAGGACGGTTACAAACCCCTCTGTGGCAGCCACCTCCTTCACTTTATTGCTGTCAGAGAACAGATTTAAGAATTAAACAAAACATGAAAGGTTAAAAAAAAAAAAAAATCCCAGCACCCTTCAGTTTCATCTGTATTTTAAGCATAAAGGAGTGATTTTTTTTTTGCTTGCTGTTTGGATCAATAGATGATTTCAGTAATAGAAATACTAATGCCCTTAAATCTATTTTTTTTTTCCTGCAAATCACCCAAAAGTCTCTCCTGGATTAGGCCTCCCAACCAACTGATTTAGTTATGTGTCACAGGAGCTTCAGTCTCCCGTTTTTCTCTTTTCTGGGGCTGAAGGAAATGCTTATTGCTACTGTACTTTAAATCCCAGCCAATAGAAAACAATGTTTCACCATTTATCTGCCCCTGACACATTTTTATGTAAACCATCGCAAAGGGAAGGGATTCACACATGTTTTACCAACTCTGCTAAACTACAAATAAAAGGCAACCAAGGCTCAAAGAGTTAAATTACCCAACAGTTTCCCCCCACACTAAGCCCCTCTCTTCTCTCTCAGGGCTGTGTGTGATTTATGGTGTGATCCATCCCTGTTGGGAGTTGACAGTCACTTTCATTTTCTGGTATTTTTTTCTTCTCGCTGCCAAGGTCACCAGAGAGAGGGCCCTCCAAGTTTTCTGCATTCGTCCTCCTTCACCCTTCCACCAGCGTGGCCTCATGAATCATCCCGTCTTCACATTGAACTCCTGATGCTTCTCTTCCACCAAACTGCCCGACTTCCGCAATTTTTCTTCATTCTCACTAACAATTTGGTAATGAAATATTGATTTTTAGTTAGATTCAAATAGATGTTATTAAGTTTGCATTGATAAATCGTTCCCTTTCTCAGGCTGGAAGTACCTCAGTCAAATTCTAACTGCGCTTTCATACCTGGTGATGTATTAATTTGACATATTTGTCACCCAAGCTGCTTGGCTCAGAGTTAGAGGAGGGTGTCTATCCTAATTGCTGCTATTTCACGGAGAAGGTGTAATTCTAGCTGATTTCTTCCAAGGAACTCAGCCCTAAAAATAAGATCTTTGCAAATATTTTCTACAGGTTTTTTTATTAGAAAAACAAGCAATTTTTTTTTTTCCCCCAATGGGAGGGGTAGGTATTCAAAAAATTTACTGCTCAATTCACTTGGAAAGGTTTTAGTTAATTTTGCTAATTGAAATATATTAAATACCAGCAAATTTGCTATGGATTCAAAGACAAATACTTCTTTCAATACTCATCAATGAGAGCCATCGGATATACAAGACTAAAAAAAAAATCAGCTGAAAATTAGCTGCTCCCTTAAGTTGTTAAACAAAGTGAGCGTTCCCTGCCCGTGGCTGCCACGACAACCCCTCTGTCAGAGTTGAAGGTGGGACACGAGCAGCATGAGGCCACAGAAATCATGTCAGCATTGCATCATCTTTCACCTAAAGCAGGGGATAAGGTTCCTGGTCCCAAGACTTCACCAAGGGCAAAAATCATGACCATAGAGAGAAATACTAATAAATTAGATTGAAAAGAAGACATGCACTTGCCCCCTTGGAAATACCCGGACCTTGTTTTCCACCATGGTACGGTTTCAAAAATAGCTGCTGCTCAGCCCTGAGGTGCCCTTGCCCCCGGCAGGGCCCGGTGGCACAAACAGGGCAGAGACCACGGGAACTCAGCTCAGACCCAGTCGACAGAAAGGGAGGAAAGGACACACACATTCTTATTTCCTGCGTACATCTCAAGTGACAATTAGTTTTAAATTACACATAACTCAGTTAAAAGTTTACATGGAGGTTTGCAGCTGCATCAGTTTGAAGACTTGAATTTCAGCTGGACCGCAACCTGAGCTGCCTTTTCACAGGTGTCATTCTGCACCTGTAAAAATTCCACCGTCCAGTACCACCGCACCAGATACCAAAATGCATCCTTTATACCAGAGCAACACAAACAAATCCCATATTAACTGTGAACAGAGAAACAACAAGTGTGATTTCTCAACCACTAAATTCAAAGCTACCTGATGAAAAGTCAACTTTCAGAGAGTATTTTGAAAAAAAAACCAACAAACCCACCAAAGAAATGAAAACAGAGGGAAGAAAAAGGTAGCCAGCAATGTGCTCCTAGCTGTTCTCTAAGAGGAGTATCGAGTGCCGATGCGCTGACTGATTTCAAGAGACAGGCAGTGATGAATAAAGCCCAATCACTTCCTATGCTCCTGTGTCACACCTTTTTATTTACAAAATAATTTAGTATAAAAGAGGAGGTAATTCTTGGAAATTAGCTTTCAAAAGGACAAATGCATTTAGCTTGTGCCAGCTAAAAAAAAAAAAAAAAATCTGCAAAAAGAAATGTTTTCCAAAACAACACAACTCCAGGTTTGAGCAGCCAAAATATTTACTGTGCAAGAATTTAACTTTTGGCATTTAGCACGTTTGCCGTATTCCCCATGCTATACAGAGGGAGGTAAATGCAATGTTTTTAGTGGCGCTGATGGCTGCTAACTCCACCCGTAGCTACCATTGCATTTCTTAAAATAAAACAGACTGGAAAAGAGATGTAACAACATAAACCAGCCTTCATTATCTTCCCTCCGCGTTGGTACTGTAATAAGACTGTTTAAATGAAGCAGGCGGCAGAAGGGATGCATAGATTTCTCTACTTACGTAAGTGCATTCGTTCTTCTCACATTCCCCCTCTAACATACTTCTCGGATTATTTAGTGCAATAAGTAATTATCAATCCGCTTTGGTAAGCCATTATACATTTACATGCTATTCAAAGCTGCTGTTACTTTTATTGTTTCTAATGCCAAAATGGGAATGAGAGACAAGAGCCTCTCTAAGAGCAGGTTATAGCGAGTTCAGCGTGCAGAATGCAGTTTGTAGGATGCATATGGGAATGAGTCATTTCTGAGAAACATAAAACTCTGAGTTATCAAACCTTTTGCTCGTCAATTATTTTTCTTTACTGTGCTTGCTAGTAATGACACTACTATGAGAAATGTGCTCTGCAATGTTATTCAAACTAACTCTTATTAACCTGGTGGAAAGCTAAACATAGCTGGATCGCATCCCATTTAGAACCAAAAAAAACATGGCAATTCAGAAGGACAAAGGTAAAAATCAGATGTTTTGTGGGGTCCTTATCTCCTTCCACCACAGGGCAGGTATTACAGAACACACAGAGTGAAATGACCCTCCAGAAACACCCAGGGAATTAAGGAGCTGAGCAGGAGGGTGACAGACACTGTCAGAGCCAGCTACCAGCTCAATCAGATAAATAGACACTAAGGGAATTAAAACTTACATACACATACACCAATATTGACTGTAATGGCCTTTTAGGACCATTAGGTTCTAATAATAAATGTTAAAAATGGAAAGCTGGCAATATTAGAGCATCACAAGGTATTTAGGAGTAACTCCTGCCAGGCGAGCTGCAGTGTCACCTTGCCGTCGATCACAGCATAGGTTTTCTTCTCTCGTCACCTAGAAGTGAGTGGCTCAGGTTAGCACAGGGGTGCTAATAAACGCTAATAATATCAGTGCTAGCATCTACCCTCAGCCTCACATGCTCCACACACCACAGTTCAAGTTTCTAGAGTTGGGTGAGGATCCCAGAGTGCTTCCCAACCCACAGCCCCATAGCATGGTAACAAAGCCCAGGCATTGACAGGCATCATGAAAGCACGTCCACAGGCTGGATGGGACCACGTGGTAAAGCTCAGGCTGTGCTTTGGTGATTGCTCATAGCTATGCATTTGCGACATAGTACGTGTACAGTTAAGGCTGTAATTCACCCTAACAGAGCACGTTTCAAGTGTCTAATGCTAAAGCACCAGTCCAGACAGCTCAGATAATGCAGTAGAAGTTTAACCACTTACAATGGAGGTTTCCCCATTGCTGTCAGTGCTCCTGGTCCTGGCCTTTGCTGTCTGGCCATCAAGACAAAGGGAAGGTTCCGTTTCCAGCTGAGCACAGACATTCTACATTTTTCCTGTTAGGCGACACCTGGGAAGCTTTCTAGGAGAAATTCTTAGGAATTGGAGGAAAAAGCAACTCATCGACAGCACTGCTCTATTTCTTAATGCCATGTCTCAGGACCAGGGACCACACTGAACCCTCCATACACACCATGGCCAGTAGAAAATCCAGACCAGATTGAAGACCTGTCTCTTCAAGATTTCTACTACATGAAAAACTGCGAAAGCAGTCCCCAGGTCAGACTGCTCTGGCAATCCAGTCCTTGTCTTAAAAGAATTTTGTTTTGTTTCAGAAACTAAGTAAAAAAAAAAAACCTTACCATAATTTGCTGGGGACACGTTGATTCAAGGAAGCAGCTGCTGAACGAGCCAAAGATAAAGTAAATAACGAAGCTGATAGCAGCATTATCCTGTGCCCCCCCTAGCAATGAAAACACGGACTGGGCTAATTCTCGGTAAAAGAAAATATTCTTTTTCATTTTCTTGGCAGGCACTTCAGCACGGCTGCTTCAAGGCAGAAGCTGAAAACTCCTGTAGTTTGGACTTTCCCTCTCGGGCACCTCTGGTGTTATCTCCCATATGGGAAAAAGATTTCCATCTCTTCCTATGGCACTGCCCCCCTTTCTTCCCCAAGCAGCTTTCCTTCTCCTTACAACCTGCTTTTCCTCCCCACAGCCATGATCTTTCACTCTAATGAGAACTAACTAAGCTGAACACAAGCTGTAAGGACTGGAATCACCCTTAGCAAATACGGAGCACTGATCATCCAGTCAGACTCATATTTACACACAACAGCAAGAATGTGAGATACAAGGTGGTGACAAAAGGAACAGTCAACCTGCAGGTCTTTTCTAAATAATTTTGTGTTTCTGTGTGCTTCTATAGTAAACAGGCTGGAACTTAAGACTGTGAAAACCACAGCACTTTCCATAGTTAAGATATGGATTATTTCCCTTCTGGTTCCCCACTGCAATCAAATCTGCAGTGCATAGCTTGGAGAGGAGGAAAACCCAGTTAGAACTCCCTTAATAAACAAAGGTGGGCATCGAATCCAAGTCCCCACATCCTCCTGGCAGAATATCCCAATTAAGCTGCTTGGTAAAAGCATCATCTTTTGTGATGCTGCTCCTGTTCCAGCGTTGCCCTGTATGCCAGGGCAGCTCAAGATAAACAAGGTTCATCTTTTAATTTCGCTCAGGGCATAAATTCATACTGCTGTCTGGCCCCTCTCCAAAGCATCCCACATAGAAGAAAATACAAATTCTGTTTTCCTTGGGGTAACGCTGGCTGTCAAGTCATCGTTAGCAACAATCTCTCCATATGAGATTAGATTTCAGTACATTCACTGATAGAGAACGCAAAGTACAAACAGCAGTGACCCCACTACGTTACACCATCCCCATCTTCCAGAAGATCTGAACTGGGGATTTGGTGGTTATAGAATTAGGTACCAATTAATAGTCAACGTGTACCAACAACATATATGAGCATACGCAGCTTGAATTTTAAACCCATTAAATTGCCTCCGAAAGCCATTAGTTTAACATCATTGTGATTGTAATCAGAAAAGGAGAAATTTATTGTTCTCCATTTTAAACATTTAAAAGCAACGTGTTTGCCTTGTGAATATAACAACATCTATTCCAACTACGACCCCCAAAACCAGTCAAAAAGACTTAATTACACTAAGTTTTCCACTCCTTCCTGCAACTTCGCCGCTATTTCTCTTTCTTTAAGACCTTTCTTCTGGTGCATTTTCTTTATGTTATTAGTGCTGTCTATAAAATATGAATCTTAATTCCATGATCGTCATAAAAATCATAAAATTCTATGCCTGCCATGAAAATATTACATGATTTATTTTTGTGTGAAGCACATATTAAATCTAAGTATTGGAGTGATATTTTGCCTCCTTGACATCAAGAACTTTAAAAGACGCACAATTTCTACTCAATTGCTATTATGTTAGGTTTCTTTTCTTATTTTAAAAAAGATATTTAAGAAGCTATTTATAGATTGAAGTTAATATTCATACTGCCATATGCTGTACAGTATTTGCTCATATACCCTCTTCATTTTTATTTTATATGACATATGGTGGCTGCATTATACACAGCATTCTCCTCATGTATTGCATATGCATATAACGTTTAATACAATAGTGTGGATATAGACCGTACAATTTCCACTAGCAGATTTTGAACCGATAGGCAATGTAGGCTCCTTCACTGTGCTCATTGATGGACATATTTAGGGAGAAAAGGTATTTTTAGAAACATGCTAGAGCTCTCTGTTTTGGATGCTGGTATAGACCCATAACCACACCACCACAGAGACAAAAAATGCAGTGTAAAGGGAAAGGGAGAGGAGTCTTCTCTGGTGGCTGAGGATCTCTGCCCATGTACAAATAAATACAGTGGCTTGGTCTAAGAGGTCACCATATGGGGGCCTTAAACTCCACGTCAGCCTTGAGCATCCTGCTGTTACAACCTGAGGCACACGTTAACAAAGGGCAGGGGTTTTTTCTCTCTTGTGGACACCAGAAGTTTAAAATTGATTTTATTGCCTTGAGCTGATAGGTTCTTAATCTCACATCTTAATGGTTCCCATATGCAAGGCTCTGTCACTAGATCTAAGCAAAACTATTCTCCCAAAAGCCTTCCCTCCAGTTAAAAAAACACAAATACGAAAACGAGGAACAAGCTAGCAAATTCACTTCCACTTCACTGCACCATTTGCACTGGTAAAAGCACAGCAATATTAAAAATGAAAGTCTGAGAATATTGAAACATTTTAAACAAAAAAAAATAAAATTCAAAGACTGAAGTTCTCTCTGACATTTTCTTCCATTTTATTCTGAAAGCTGAAAAAAAATGAACTAAAAATCAACAGTCTAGTAAGCAAAATTAAAAAATTAATTTGACTTTGAACAATTTATCTACATTTGGAATTGCCAAGGAACGGAAACATCAGTTATTCACACAGCTCTAGTCATCATCACACTCTATAAAGATCAGTGGTCACAGAGCACTCAAGAACTAATAATTAGTTTTTCTTCTTTTTAAGCGGAAAAAAAGTCCTCATGCTAATAATCAACAAGTACGTCACATTTTCCATTAAACCCTCCAAGGTTCGACATGTCTACAGCATTCTAATGCCGTGATGTGTGGTTTATGGAATATTTTTCATAGCCTTTTCCTCAAGCAGGATTCTTACCATGGCTCCGTACCCCAGCCTGTTTGCCACCACCGCGTGCCAGGTAAAGGCAGGGCTGCTTGTTTCAAGAGAAGGCTTTGGTCAGCGTTTCCGAGAGGTCAACTACACAACAACATCCAAAGTTAGCAGGGAAAGCATAACACACACCAAACCCTTCCTAAGGACTTTGTCTGTCACCTCTTGGGAGGACACAGAATTATTTGCTATTAACAAAGTACAACTCCATCCTGGGTTTGCAGAAGCATCTTCCTCCCTCCCCCTGTGGGCATTGCACATTACCTTGGTCCTTTCAATTCTGACGCTTTCCGCTGATTAATAAATATCAGTAATAATAACCAATATTGATAAATATCAATTAAGAGGACCTCAAGAGGCTTTCAACAGACACAGACACCACAAATGTGAGTACCAACTTCGCAAAACCAAATGCCCACAGTTTTGCTGAGGTCAGCAGGGCAATGTGTTCATGGGTTCCTGGTGATTCCAGTAGGAACAAGGAGCACAACTCAACTCCCACGTCACAACATACGATCCAAAAGTCTCATCCGTGTCAAATTCCCAACTCAATCAGCAGGATCTTTATAAAAGTGGTGCAAAAAGCAAGCATGGTAGAAAAATCTGAACCTGTAGTTCAAAGGTTCATGAAAGCATATTGGCTTTAGCGGACCATGGGTTCTGGTCTCAGGAGCTGAATTTAAAGAGAGAGGCAAAGACAAAACCTGCTTTTCTTTCCATACAGATGATTTTTATAAAAATACCTCCTCACAAAATAGTTCCAATACTTCAAATGCCCCCCCCCCCAATCCAAAGGACATGTAACTAAGCCATCTGATCTTCAGATGATCCCCCCCCCGATGCTGATTTTCATCAGAAACAACAAATAAATAAGCAGATTTCTTCTAGAGCTATAGGCTTTAACTACTGTATCACATACGGAGAACAGAAAGAGAAGCCTAGATGGGATGCAGAAACCATGAAGAAAAATTATTAAAGATTTAGGAAAAAGAAAAATCGATCAAGGGAGATACACAAACCTGATTAGGAAAGAAAAGATTGTATGCTCCTATATATAAATATATATATATAGGCATGTTAACGGGTGGCTGGTTCTTCTAAGATTAAAGAAAATAACCTAAGGTTAAATATCCTTTCGAGTTCCTCTGCTACCATCTACAAAACTGGAAACCCGTTTGCCATGGCTCCAAGCAAGGAGCTGATAAAAGAATATTTTTGCCATTAAATTCTCCCTTTTTCCACCAGCTCCTGAAGTCATGAGACAAATTTACTTGCCAGAAACTGATTGAGTACAGGGGATTTTTCCAAGTCTCTTTTCTGACCCAGATTTGTGTCTTTGTGCTTTTCGAACAGATGGATAAGATGATCATTCTTTAAAGATCCCAACTTAAATGAAAATGTGTTTAGTGGTTCCAGTGCAGGGAAATACAGTAAGCCATTAAACCATGAAAAATTTGACACACAGAACTTCAGGGAAAAGAGGCCAGAAAAAATGGAATATCTCTCTTACCAAAGAAAAACAGAATCGGTGTGATTAACAAAAGCAGCGAGGGAGATAAGAGCAAAGCCCTCCTTCCCCTGGGTGCTCCACCACAGCATAGCCAGAGCATCGCAGCACGCTTCCACCGGTCACCCCAGCCCCAACCACCAGCATCACCAAAATTAGCACAGAAACGCGAGGTAGCAAAGCTCCACAGAGAAGGTAATGAGACACATTCTGCTAACTACTTGCCCACAATTCACAAATGAATATGGCCAGGCTCAGCTAAAGCAAGAAAAAAAATGAACCAAGACAACAAAACCCTACTGAATTGTGATTTATAGTAAATCCCTGACATTTTTATGGTCTTCAAACCAATAATGCAAGAAGAAACAGCAGACAGTGAGCTCTTGGCACTGGTATTGACTTCAAGGTCAGTGGAGCACAGAAACCCATTGGTTGCTGATAAAATGGCCTCTCCTCCACCCAGCTGCTTCTGGTTTTCAGCAGAGAACTTCTTGGAAACCTGCAGGTGTTTGATATTTCGTGGTACTTAGCTCCCCCACTGCACTTGATAGAATAATTACTTCGTTTAAACTTTTCAATCAACAGAATTTCTTCTTCCCTTGAGCCTGGAATTGCCTTATTTAGTACAGAGACCAAAGAAAGCAGGTTAACAGCCTTTAGTTATTCATGTCTGTGCAGAAGTCTTTTATTCTTGAATCAAGAATGGTATTTTTATTATTATTCTTTTAACTCATACGTACAAGTAACATGATTGTGTCTGTAAGTAAGTGCCATACTGAATTTAATCATGCTATTTATTTGCTTTGAATTATCCTGTATTCTTTTTTTTCTGTACTCTTAGGCGTGGATAAAGTGGTTCTTACTATTACAGTAAATTAAATGCACTTTAAAAGATTATCTTTTACATTTGTCATAACAAGAATTTACATCGATGTTTTCCACTCTAAAGAGGGGTATAAAGAACTCGTATACATTTTCTAATTTATTGTGTAGTATTTATTACACAAAAAATGATTTCTTAACTAATCACAACTCATTAAAATCACAAATTATTCCCGATAACCCCTGGCAAAAGACCTCTTGTATCAGGAACAGGAAAACAATCCAAAGATTTTTAGCAAGGAAACATAACTCATCTCTTTCTGCTTTTCCTGGGTGAAATTAAGTATTTCGAAACACAAAAATTCTATGGGAAAGAAGAGGGCAGGAACCAAATGAAAACAAGCTGTGGGAAGGATGAAGGATGGATGTGAATGGTGCATCTTTGGGCAGATGAGGAAGATGGCAGTAGGATGGCACATGCAGGGGTGGAACCTCCCTCCTGCTGC
This sequence comes from Cuculus canorus, assembly GCF_017976375.1. Classification (NCBI taxonomy): domain Eukaryota; kingdom Metazoa; phylum Chordata; class Aves; order Cuculiformes; family Cuculidae; genus Cuculus; species Cuculus canorus. The sequence continues at coordinate 1,324,355 of NC_071413.1, read as the reverse complement.
ATCCTTCTCCCCGTGCACGAGTCCTGCTGCTCCCTCGCTGGTGGCCACTGGCAAAAGGTGTGCAGAGGGGTTCACAGCTGACCTTCCACAGCCCTATGTCCCACTGCCCAACAGCCATCCCATAATTACCGTCTTTCCTGGAGCGGGCAGCCCTCTAACACAATGCAGGAACTGCACAAGAGCGTTCTTCATGCAGATCTACATAAAGAGCCATTTAAATCTTAGCTGTTAAATACTGCATTCAGCCTGCCAGTAACTTTCCTTTTTTCACTTCAGATATGTGGTGTTTTCCACATGTTTAGCGCCGAAGCAGACATTTGTTTGGACTATGCGCCTCTGTGTACTTCTTTAACGTAATAAAATTGACAGATGACTTCTTTTTGCAACAGGTTTGGGAGGAGAAAATGTTTTTTTTTCCTTGATGGCTGTTTAGACAGCAGTCTTAAAAAATGACTAGTCACTAAAATTCCTCATGCTCATTTCATATTGTGTTGATTCATATTAAATTCATGACAACAAAAAAGCAACTTGAGGCACTTTTGGAAATGACCACTCTTTAGTGCTTCTCTCCTCCAGGCTCGATAGGCCCAGAGTCCATAAAGCTGCCTGCTGTCTTGTGTCATGAAAAGAAACAGCTTTGCCTGGGAATGCCATTACTGTGTAATGAGGCATGCAGCAAAATATACCTTCAGCAGCCACTTGATGAAGGCTTGCTGACACACCAGACCAGACAGAAATGTTTTTTTGTGTGTTCTTCCTTATTTTGTCCATCAATCACATCATTAGTCAAAGCAGACAGCGCTGTCAGCTGGGCACAGATGCAGACTGGCAGGCGATCAGTGGACAGGTGTTAGAGCTCTCCCAAAACAAGAGCACAAAATGAGAAAAGGAGCGAAGACCTTGTTCCAAGGGCTGGAATGTCAATATATTAAAAAAAACCCAACAACCCCCCCTCCCCGTGCCACCCATGAGGGGAAAAGTTCAGAGGTGATGCTCAGAGCCACAACGCTGAGACTTCGGGAAAAGTTAAAAGGAGCTGCCACTCTGCATTACATTTTCATTTCTGCCCGTATTAGCTGGTGTCGGTGGATAACAGCCACGTTCAGCATTCGCTGTTTTGAATAGAGTCTAAAGGACATTATGTAAACAGTATTGTACTTCAGTTTCATTAGGAAAATCCTCCATGGCACACGGATTTATTTGTCCGAGGCTTCTGTCATTAAGCTGAGACACTAATACCCACAACGAGCATATATACTTTCAGCCTGACGTGCAAAATGGCAGAGGGCTACACGAGGGATCTCATTTTCATTATAAGAACCAAAAACATAAACACAGCGAGATCCATCCAAAGTGCCCCTGCTCACAAGGAGTGCTAATCACGCTGAGGCAAACCCTACACCTCCCACATCCTTAAGCAGGCAAGACCCCCTCCAGCCTCAGCCCGGGCTGCCCTCTGCCAGACTCCAGCATGCCAGCCCATGGGCATTTTACTACACTCTCTGTTGCTGCACACAGAGCTGCCACCAAAACCAAGACCCTTGGCGCTCTCCCGGGACTCGCATCTCTCTTTGGGCAGCATGGCCAGGAGGTGAATCTGCTCCTCAAACCCAGCCATGCTTCACTAAGCGATTTGAACAGCATCTTCCTCCTCAGATCTCTCAGCCATCGGTTTTATGTCCGTAAACTGGAGCTAGTTCTCTCCCACAACATTTTTGTATGGATACTTTAAAGCAAAGGGTGTTTCATTTCCTTCCCATCCTCTCCAGCTAGATTTTGTTTGCACTCACACTTTGAATTCTAGAAGGTTTTTAATAATGAATCTGGTTGATATTGTTTCTGAACGGCTTTACATGCATCGTGTACTCTTTTTGAGTAACCCTAGATAATTCTCCAGCTCCCTGTCACCAAGCATGTGATAAATCTCCAGCAGAAATTCATTCTTCTGAGTCAAGTCCTTGTCCCAAACCTGGGCAAAAGGGTGCAAAAGCTTTGCAAAAGCAAAGTCCAAAAGAAAATTCTGGAAATACAATTTTATCTATAATGCGCTCCTCTTGATTTCACTATGGCCAAAGTTGGCCAAACTAAATAAAAAGACCCTTTTATTAATCCCAGCTGAATCCAACTCCATAGAAAACCCAGCAGCAAATCCACCGCCAAGATAAGCAGGAGGGAATGACCCTTTGGGAAGAAAACTGTCAAGCAAAGAGTTCCATCAGGACCACACAAAAAGGGCAAAGAGGTTCATGATAAAAGTGTAAGGATTGAGCTGCCCAGGCAGTGATACCACCTCCAACTGCAGTTGGGTTTAGGCTTATTTTAGCAAGACAGACAAGCCCCTGGAGTGCAGCGACTTGAACAAAAAATCAATTAGTGCTAATTCCCAGGGAAGTGAAACCAACCAAAGAGCTAACCAGCTTCTCGCTGACAGACAAGTTTGTCAAAACCACGTCACTTTTCAATTAAAAATAATACAACTGATAAACTAGAAAACTTCCCCCTTAGAAACAGAGGTAAAGTGGTTTGGGGAAAGGGACAGCAAGTCAATTGAAGAGGAGACCTGTACAATCCACGGCTGGAAAGCCACGGTGATAATTAAGGTGTCTAGGTAGGGTCACAGGTTTTGCTTCAACTTTTGCCTTATGCTCACTGCAGCTCCGTTTAAAATCTTGCAATTACTTAAGGCCCTTTGATTTCCTCCAGGTCTTCACTGTCCCCTTTCTCACTTTGCTCATATTTACAGTCCACTTCCTCTTCTTTATTTCAACCCCCACTAACCCATTATGCTCCCTTACCTCTTCCTCTGGGCTTTATTCCTTCTTTGTCTTCCCACCTTTAACCATCTCCAATCAAACTCCAGTTTCTTGGCATTAGTACCTGATAAATAGGTTTTAATTAAAGTGAAAAAACAAGCATATGTATTTAGCATTTAAATGCACTGATCTACTAAAAGTAATGTGGGAAGCATGCTCTCTCCATCTCTGCCTGACAATCCTGCGTTCCCACTTGCTGACAGCACACTGCCCTGTTTGAAGTCCTCTGGGCCACCAGTTCCTGGGTGTTTGAGATTACCCAAGGCACTGCTGCCCAACCACAGTGGGATCCTGACAGCAGAGCGGGGAGGAGATCAAACACAATCTCACTCTCTCCCGGACAGCACGTATCTCGTCTGCCCCTTCCCATGTCTCCTGGAACAGGTGTGGGCTGCATCTCTCCACAACACCCTGCTTATGGCAACGGAGGCATTGCCCATCTTCTGCAGGGATTTTGGAAGCCAGGACCAGATCATCACCCTCTGCTGAGCAGGGGAAGGCCTAGGTTCACCATCATCCCAGCAGCGGGAGGGCAAGTTCAAACCCTCTGCTGACGCAGGCTCCGGAGTCACATGAGGATTACACATGAGGATTACACATGAATCCCAGTTCTTATAGGAAAGCTGAGTTTCTGTACATGCTACTGGACCTCCTCAGATCCCCGCGCTGTGGTAGGCACTATCTCCAATGGCTGGTACATCGCTGATGGGCTCTGAGGGGCAAGCGCAGCGAATTGTGCTACCTGACTCCTGCCAGTGCAAGTCGGAGCATGACAACACATGCAGCTCCAAATTTTACACAACGGGGTTTCTCTGAAAAGAGAAGGTTCCTGGTGAAACATCAAGGTAACTTGGATTTTAACTTGCATCATCGTTGTCTTTGGTCATTTATTTCAGAAACAATTTTGAAAAAAAAAGGGGAGGGCGTGATCCATTCCACTTCAAGAAATAATAGATTGGAGGGAGGGTGGAGGAAGGAGGAAAGGAAGAGAAATTAGGATCACTGAAAGGTCAGGTGCCTTTATAGAGCACAAGGGAAAAGAAGCAGGCTTTCAGATCTTTCCAAGAGCTGACCTTTCTAAAGATGTGCTCAGCATGAAGGGGGTAATACCTGATACGCAGCCACACATCTACCTTTAAATAAGAATTAAAGGCAGACAGGTCTCTGGAGATACCATTAATGTAACGAGCCTTTAGAGGTCACTGTTGTGCCAAACAGACTTGGGTGGGATACATTTGTCTGGTAAAAGAAAATAGCGGTGCTCAAAGGAGCATTCATCCACCAGACTTCTGAGCTTTATTAATAACCTCTGCCAAACACCCCTGTTCCTGGAGAATGGGGAGTAAAAGCCATTCATAAATTAGCTCTGTTGCCCAACTTTTAACTGTGTGGATGTTTGCTTCAAACCTCCTGGATGGCCCAGAAAAATCAGCGTGAAAAAAAGTGAACATGGCTCTTGTGCCTAACCCTGTTGATGGCCTGCTCCTATGGAAATGCTCCAGACTCAAGGATCTTGGTTCTCACAAGAACAGAAGTACAAAAAATAACATGAACTTGGGTCAAACACTGAGGACTCGGGCTTTAAAACCTATTTCTTTTGTGATTCTGAACTGTTTCTTTCCCAGGTGTGAAATGGAAATAACACAAGGCTACTTTGTGTTTGAATGGATGTTTCAGACTATAGATGCTCCTACATGATGGTAGCAGGGATCACATGAGGACTTGGGAGAGAATTTCTGACATGGTGGGTGAATTTGCCAAGATGACAAGGTGCACTTGGAGTTCCCAAGTTTCCAAGGTTCATGCAACACAAACTTCATCAAGTCCTCACAGGATTATAAACTTTGGTGGCTTCAGCTTGTCACTTCTTACAAACTTCATGACCAGCTTAGACCCTGCTGTAAGAAGGCTGCAGGTGAAGTTAATCTGCCAAAAGAACATGAGAAGAAAAGCAGGGTCCACTCAAAAGATGCATTATTCCTGCTGTATTTGAGCTCCAGTGGCAGCATGCAAAAAATCATATGACATATCCCCTTGCTTCTGCAGTCTGGATCCTGTCTCTGCAGCATTGTCATCGATCTCTTGTTCTACATTAGGCTCCTAGGCAGCCCATTGGGGCTGATTTGTCAATAATTTCAAAGGTTATTCAAACGTTCAAGCTTTATTGTGATTCTTAATGGATCATCTCCATAGAGCAATTTAGAAGTGTGGGAGAAGGAAGGTTATGCAGCAGCAGAGAAGAGACAGTACTGGGCTGGTGACAGTGCTGCTGTAACGTATGCTACCACTGCTGCAGAGCAACCATGCTACATCCACGCATAAGTTAAATGCATCAATACTTCCAAGGAAGGCACTAATACTTACTATGAATCAGGAAGAAGGAGAACACAGCATTAGTAACAAACAGCAACGCAAGCACAAAGGCACCACCAACGCCATGCTAGAACTCCACAGAATTGGGTTGTTAGTAGTCATGTAAACCACAGGACAAAGTTTGCCATTCTCAAACACGGCTGTTAAATGATAAGCATGAGATTCAGGAAAAAATCCCACAATTCAGCATGGACTCGTCAATGCCTCTCTTGAAGAGCGGAACAAACATTCACAACAAATAGCAAACTCCTGGCGAGAGTCTCTCTGAGAACCATATCTTTTAAAAGCACAGAGAAATACTTACAACTCCCTCCCAGCCCCAGAGTGAAAATGCTACTGAAATTTGACCTAATTATTGTGCATACTCATCTGTTTGAAGCCAGAAATAACCTCACTGAAGTCACTGGAGTTAAGTCAACATAAATGAGAGGTGGTTCGCACCCACTGGGACCCAAACTATCAAACGAAAAGCATTTGGTATAAAGACAAACTACACAGAGCTGGCAGGGAAAAGAGGAAAGCACAGGGTGCAACCAGCCTACATTCGGGAAACAGCAACGAAGTGTCAATGCCCCATCTACCAATGTCCTTTCTGAGGGGGAGACCTGCCATAGCACCTGGCCACACAAACAGCAATGACAAAACTCTCACTGGGTTTATCAGACCCACTGTTTCATCTAAAGTGTCAGCCTCTTTTTTTCAAGTGGCCTTAAGCTTGAACATTTCATCAGCTGAGAGCTGCCAGATTTAACAGTCATGTTGGGAGGAACGGCAGATTTTATCTAAACCATACAATTACCTTTAGAACATATATTTTTAAAGTCTGTCTATATCTGTACAGCACACCCAACGCATATGTCAATCAGATATGTCAAAGTCATCACAGAATATCAAGTAGGTGTCAATCAACTTACTCTTTAAAAAGTAAGCGCTTCTCTGCTAGAACCACTGGGAAGAGCTATATGTAGAAGCACACCTATTTTATCACATCCATCACATTTTATTAAATCACATGTTCACGATAACGGTTTTACAAGTCTAAACATCAGCTGTAACCAGGACCTGGTTAATGCTCCGTTTCCAAACAGATACATCCAATAATTGTCCAACCAGACAAATCCAGCATCCTACTGCTTAGAAGTTTTAATCTGAGAGGGCAACAACACAATTACATTAACTACACCAACAAAGGCTTCAACTTTGCACTTCTTATTGCGTGTATCCCTTAACCATGAATGGCTTTTCCCATTCCTTGGGTGGGGACTACTCATGCCAGTAAAAATGTCAGGAAAATAGGAACTATTATAGGTAATTAACATTTTTTATGATACATATGCGAACATAAAACTGCTGCTGTGTATTTTGCCATGGACTACTCTGGGGTTTTATACTTTTGCCTCAATAGCGGTAGGAGGAAAACGCCTTTTTTCTGTACAAATCTGAGATATAGGAAATGTCTTGTCCCAAGCCATGACGGAAACCTGAACTTTCAAACATCTTCATGAACCAAAGTGCAAACAAAAAAAAAAAAAAAGGAAAAATAACCAAGTGCAAAACAAATGAACTATTCATTTTGAAGCACTAAATTCTGCTTTAATTAGTTTAGGTTTCTAAAGGAAGCCCTTTTAACCTAAGCTACAGGCATGCAGGTTGTCGTTCAAGCAAATTTCAGAAGATTTCCTCCAATCTTTCTGAGACAAATACATTTAAATTAACTTTTATCTATAAACAGCCTAGGTTTGATGAATCAGCACTTTATGATGAAAAACATCAGCAAACACTGAACCAGCTCTACAAAGTAATTGCTGCTTCACAACAGGAAGAAATTTGTGATAGATCTTTCTTTTGTCATCAGAACAAATCAGCGAGATGCAGCTTGATTTGAAATGTGTGCTGTAAACTACAAATAATAATAACATTTATAGGGACTGACTTTACATCTCAAAGGGCTTTTTAATATTATTATTTCTCTTTCCAAGCAGAAAGATTAAAACAATCCTAAAAACGCCATAAACCCCACATATTCTTTAATTACTTTCCTTAGCAAGAGCCACATATCAGTGACAGATGCCTGCATTTTCACACCATGCCCTCTAGAAGATATAACTTCCCAAACTGATTTCTGGATCGAATTATAAGTGATGGATGCTTTTGGGAGAAAACTCTTGGATCAAAAATTCACGATACCAAACACCGCTAATGTCCTTATTGCAGATGCCAAAGAAAGTTCTCCATCCTCTCTAGGAGACTTTGTGAATCCTCTAGTCCAGAAATACTGAATTTTTACCAAAACAACTTAACCGCAGTCCATTTACTTACTAGTGTCAATACTGCTTTTTACCTCACTTTGTTCTTCTAATTTACAGAGACGATTTAGTCAGGGCAGTTGTACTTGGACTTTTTAAGAGGTTTTGAAACACTGGGACAGCAAAGTGAGATCTATTACAGTGGTGGGAAGGTAGTATGAGTTACAACACAATTACCACCCTTTCTAGCAGCATTGTCATGTAGTTATGGTGTAGCTTACATTAGGTAAAATGACTCAAACACCGAACAGAACAATGTATCACCTATAAATCTCCTCACATCATCTATTACTAGGAAAACTTCTTAAAATTCATACTTGATAAAGTAATAAACTTGCATGATGTATAAGACCCCACACACCAACTACTGAAATACAACGAGGGTTGTTAAAAGAATAAACCTGTTGAATAAATCTGCTATGTTAAAATTTATCTCCATGTTATATATAATGAAACCCTTCTTAAACAAAAACCTGATAAAACAATAAACCTGTTCAAAGATTAAATTTGCTGCACTCTAGGGCTATACTTCTCTGCTGTATTTGGAGCTGCCAGACAACTTTCAACCTGTTTAATTTCAGCAGTCTTGGTTTTGCACCATTTTTTTGTTATTCTGTTTCAGTCACCCCTGCACTTGTAAAATCGAGGGAGAATTGTACAGTCTAAGCACAATTTACTATAACATTTCTGCCAATGCAAGTTAACAGATGAACTTTTTCATTTTTTCATGCTTCCATTTTTCTTGATACAAATACATCTCTAGGCATGAGTAACAGTCACCCATTAGCTCGTTACAAAGGCAAGGGAGAGCGGGGAGATGGAGAGAGATCTATGATGCAGACACACTGGAGAGCGCCTAGAGCAAATGTTCATCCCACCCTGGTTTGCTAAGAGTATCTGCACAATCTGTCCCTCTTAGTAATGATGTCCCGGAGGAATAAGCCGATGTGAAGAGGATTTTAGTATTTTGAAGAGGCAACCGCCACTCCGCAGCGTTAGCCAGTGAGACGGGCTCTTACCCGTGAGATTCATGGTCTATTCGCGCCAACAAAAGCTCACGGGTTTTGGCCCTGACTTCAGAAAACAACACTGTAGGCAGGCTAGGAGCCTTGCTAAAAAAAATTCCAGGAGAACATCCATGGCTATATCAAGCATCTGGAGTGTTCTTTAATAGTGAGTAATGATATTTCTTTTGTCAGGCAGCTGGCACCTTCTGCCTCCCGACACCCTCCAACATCGCTCTTGCTCTGAAGGCCTTCGTCAGCTCCCAGCGCCCCCCCTCGCCGCTCTCCCCCTGCGGACTGCAAGCGGGGTGCCTCGCCCGGGGTGCCCCACACGGGGTGCCCCACACGGGACCCGCCCTCGCCCGGGGCGCCCCACACGGGGTGCCTCACCCGGGACCCGCCCTCGCCCGGGGTGCCCCACACGGGGTGCCTCGCCCGGAGTGCCCCACACGGGACCCGCCCTCGCCCGGGGTGCCCCGCCCGGGGTCGGGGTCAGCTTCCAAGGGCTGGTTTTGCACTAAGCGGTCCCCTTTCAGCTGAGCTTGGGAAGAGAGAATAGGCGTTAAGTATCCACATGCAATTTAGTTCACTCCCATAGTTAACACACAAAGATGCTGAGAGCTGTGAGACGTCTCTCCAGCGTTGTTGCCTTCCAAGGACAGGCGCCAAAGTAATCTCCTCGGGCGGCCGGACCGGAGGGGCAGGAGGGGACTGCCCGCGCCCGCTGAGCGCTGCCCTCCTCGTAGCCGAGGGCAGAGCACCTCCAGCTCGGGTACCGGCACAGCCAGGCTTCCCCCGGCTCAGCAGGGGGGCCGCTCGCCCTCCAGCAGCTGCCGATGGGGACACCTCAAACGCATCTGCCCCGCGGGTGAGAGCGGGGGCTCAGGCACCGCCGCTGTGGTTCCTGCACTGACCGTCAGCCGAGGGGGAGAGACCGCACGCGTGCAACGGAGCTGCAGATAGGAACGAACTGTTCAAAACCTGGCATGAAATGCTGCCAGTAATAGTCAGGATTCATCATTTGATTTTGGCAGGGATTTGTTTCACCATAGGAAAGTACTTCCAGAGTCATCTTCCGCTGAAAAATGTGAGATACTTCCAGAAACTGCAGTGAGCAAAGCAATTAATCCTCCCTCAACTCCTTACAAGGGACTGTAACGAAAGGCCTAATTCCTAGAGACAAGGTCACTCCCCAGGAGCAGTTGGGCTGGCAGAAAACCCTGAAGTATAGAGGCGGCGCGTTCAGTGCTGTCTTCAGTCAAACCCTGAGCCAGCAAAGCTCCCTACGAGAACGGATCAGAAACTGCACATTGCAGAAGGTGCAGGGACTGCTCCCGCTGACTGCGGCCAACAGGCTCCTGCGTCGGAGCATCCGAGATCTGCCTCTCCATCCTTTCACAGCAAAGTTCAGACTCAATCTAATCAGTTCCTGACTTCTATTTTAGAAATCCCTCTTGAATGGGACAGAGGACTCGCAAGAACCACCGGAGCAAACCCCCCAGCTCCTTCCTGGGGGGCTTTGGTCCCCGGTGGGGATGCAGAAAGGAGGACGTTTGGGAAGTCGCACCAAGGCAGTGCATTAACAGAGGATCAACTCCCTGCTCCATGAAATTCAGAGCCTTTTGACTACCTCTGGTTGTTATTAATGCACTGCCCAACCTGCCTCCTCCTTCCAAACAATACAGAACGCGTACCCAGGGAGAGGTGTATCCCAATAATCAGTCAGAGCTCCCTGTGGGCAGGCTCGAGTTGGGAAACTTCAGCCTCGTGAGCATTAGGAGCGTGCTGACAAATCCAGTGTCTGGGATGAGAAACAGTCCAGGTAAAGCTGTCAGGTACTAAGAATCACAGCTTTAAAGATGGAGAAATTACATCATGCTCATTGACACCTGACTAAAAATACAACTCTGATAACAGAATAACGCGGGATGATGCTGCCAGTGACGTGGTACATTACATCTTTCGGGTTCTAACAATCCTCCTCTTAGGGCTAATGAGAAATAAATATTAAAAATTAACAGTAAAATTATCAAGAGCGATTAACAATAATATCTGTGGGCCCCCATAGCAATTCAGACAGGACTCAGCTTGCTGGGGGGCTTGTGCCCCTGGTGCTCGGTGCCCCCCGCCCGCCAGCAGGCAGGCAGGCACACGCACCGTGTCCGCGGGCACAGGGGCTCCTCGCGCTGCCTCTTTGCCGCTCCCCGAGCGCTTGTCTGGGTTTCCTCTCCCCCTCTCCAAACAGGCGCTGGACTCGGCGCAGGCACGGTGATCTGTAATCCAGCAGCCATTTCTCTGAACATAAGCAGCTTGCATTTAAAACTCTCCTGCTCATCCGTCTTCATTTGAAGACTGGGTTAAAAAATAAAATTAATGATTGCTATCAGAGAGAAGATGAGCAGCATCACCAGTGAAAAGTAGCACTGCCACATTTTACCAAGGCTAACATTTTTCACTGGCTGGAAATGGCTGGATATACTTGTAAACATTATTAAAAATAATAACTTAATGTTTCCTTCCTGTGACTCGCTAGCATTAGCAAGGTATTTTCAATTAGCATTTCCTCCAAGCAATGTAGGTCTTTTACTTCATTTTATTTAAAAAGGGATTTGTTTTCTAATTTTTTTACTTCTGCTGTTGTCAATAATAGAATCCAGTGGAATGGCTGCGGCTTTTTCCTCCCATCACTTACAGTTTGCAAGCGACTGAAAGGGAATGTGTGCGTTTGATTTTATTTGCCTTAGCATAGCTGTCCAATGAAAGAAAAAGACATAAGTATGCATTTCAATCTACTGTATAATATTATGCGAGGCTTTAAAATACAAGTAAATAGCATCACACACTTAAATCAAGTCATTTTATTTTTAGGGAAAATAAACAAATAATAAAATGATAAAATAATACAGATGTATCTGCATTTCTTTTTTTAAAAAAAATATGCATTATGAGTAAAACCACTCTAAAATCCTTCACCCAACATTTAACGTTCCTATAGAGCAGGGATTGTTGCATTTCCTTTTCTAACAAGCTTGCCCCGATGGACTAATCTTACTTCATTGCAAAATCACTGTACATGTATGTTTTTGAATGCTAAATAGGCAAATACTACCGCAAACGCAAAGTTGTATCATGAGTTCGGCAACCACAAGGTAATAATTTTCTTCAGGTTCAACACAAAGTTGTTGAATATTTCAATTGATTGCACTGGGCAATTTTCCATTCATTTCATCAGATTAATATATAACTTGCATATTCAACATCAATTTCACATGCTCTAATCCTATGACATACAGAAAGTGACAGTGCAATACAACAAGCTCCAAAAACTACTGTGTTTGTTGGTAAGCTTCTAAATAACACATACACACACACAGACTCCACTAGTGTAATCAGTTACCTGCTTATATTGATAGAAAACAACTTTTGAATAGAAAAATGCATCAATTCCTCATTTGCAAGAGAAGATACATGCTCTATGTAGATCATGTTCATCAATTAAAAAATAATTTTTCTATTCATACATCTACTAATTAAAAATTCACTTTTTAAGTACTGCGTAAAACCTTCAATGCCCTTAATTATTTCATATACCTGCAACAGTAAATAGCAAAAGAGACCCATACAGTAGCTTACAACTGCTTTTAAGATAGTTCCTGATTCAGAAAGCCCTGAAGTGCTGACATTTCATTGACTAGTCACGATTTCTAATGTGTGAGTAACAAAACAATCCTGGAATGTAAGAATCATAAATTCAATGTATCAATCCATCATTCAGAATTGCTTTCATAAAAGAATTATTAATGCTTCAGTCACCTAGAGGGGAAGGTAACACCAAACAGCATTTTATATAGCCAGAACCAGCATGAGAAGTCAAAGGGTGTTTAACCATGATTAAATGTATTTCAGACAATAGCAATCTCTTCCCAGGAAACACAAACTTGGTATGCCACCCTAATTAGACAAATGTTGTTAGTCACAAAGTGAATGTCTAAACGCAAGCTAAAATTAAGTTGGCGCAATATTCTAAATCCATAGTTATTCCATGGAAATGGAATTATTGGCATATTAAACTTTCACATTTACTACACACAACAAATATCAGCCTTCCTTTTGCCATCCCAGGAGGAAAATCTACTACAGAGACACAGAGGTCCATTTAAAGCACATATGCACATAAAGGATTGGGCCCTAAATCTGTATAGACATTTACTTTTATATGCTGAGAATGTGTTCTATGCAGCCAGGGCAATGAAGCCCTGAAGTGAGACAGAGCGTAATAAAAAATGGTACCATAAGAAGAGAAGTATATTGGCACATGAAGTATTCCTTTTGCAAAGGAACTGAAAGGAGGCCTACAAGAAAACTGGGGAGGGGCTCTTGGTCAGAGAGTACAGGGATAGGAGGGGGGCGAACAGTTTTCAGCTGAAAGAGGGGAGATTGAGATGAGACATTAGGAAGAAATTCTCCACTCTGAGGGTGGGGAGGCCCTGGCCCAGGTTGCCCGGAGCAGTGGTGGCTGCCCCATCCCTGGAGAGACTCAAGGCCAGGTTGGATGGGGCTTGGAGCTCCTGATCCAGTGGGAAGTGTCCCTGGCCAAGGCAAGGAGACTGGAACTGGATGGGCTTCAAGGCCCCTTCCAACCCAAACCAGCCTATGATTCTTTAGTTGTCCCATCAGAATTTAATGTAATTAAGGGGTGAAAGTAAGGCTGTTTCACTGCTGACCAGCAAGACCCTGCCTGAGCTTTGCAGTGAATGCATCACATTGTACACCATGAGCTGGATTTGGTCAGGAGTCAGTCAGACGCCGACTCCTCCAAGTTCCTACCCCTTTTGGAGTTAGTCCTGCTTGGAGCTACATTTCTGTAGTTGTAACAGCAAACAAACAATTTTTTGTTTGGAAATGTTTAAAATATATGTGTGTGTACGTACTGTGCATGCACACATTTGTTTCCACACTTGCCATAGAGAGGAAACCATTTTATGGCAAGTAGCCAACCCTTCACATTATTTCTCTGGCAAACGCTAAAATGTCTGTCAACATCATGTAAACAGGCTGGCAGGGAATTTTGAAGAAAGAAAATGAAAGCTGCCATTTATTCCGTGCATGACACCATTTAAACATTTTTCAAAACATTAAATGTTGAATTGCCATTTAAAATTTTGACTCGTTCATCAACGTGACATACGGTGGCACGCATGTCCTTATAAATTCAAACAGATCAATCCCAGAATGACCTACTAAAACGCAATCAAGAACCTCAAAGCATGTAAAGGTGCTATAAACTATGGCAGATAGCACAGGGATAAGACGACGCTGAGAAACACATCTGGTCTTGGTCCTCTACACGGTTTAATTTTGCAGCAGTCAAGTGCATACAGTTGCAAGTTGTTAGCATTTGCTTAGGTTGGGGTTCAATTCTTAGCCTGGGGTTTAATTAAGGAAACTTTTTGCTCTGGGGAGCCGTTTGCAGCCTGGTGTGGCTTTGCAGGTCAGTTGCTCTGGAATGGCCCCATATGAGAAGAGCATCAGGAACGCTACAAAGCGCCTGATGGAGCTGGTGCTCGCAGAAGGCACCCAGCCCTGCCTACGGCACAGCCAGGCTGTTAGGGGAAGGCATCCCTCCCGCTCCCACAGACCTGCCCTGTGCTCAACCCCAGGGTCCTGGGCCAATCTCAGCCCAGCACACACAGTTCTCAAAGTTTTGGTAAGAAATTCAGTGAGGAATAATATCATTTAAACACTCCTTTGAATACATCCTGCTGATCCCAGTGATTTGTTGGGCACCTCACTGTTTGTTGTGTGACAAGTTGGACTTTGGACAAGGTCAGCTCTTGAATCTTGATTATGTTTTTTTCCCCTTGAGCCAGAAGACATTGATTTGTACATCTAGTTTACCTTGTTTTCTTAGCCATTTGTGACACAGTACAACAGTTCCCATCGAAAAAAGTGTCATGTAAATAAATTACAAGTTAGGACATATACATTAAATAATTTTATAAATGAACTTTAAAAATGAAGGAATAAAAAATGCCAGTCCCAGCTTCTATGGCTGCAGTGATTATTCTGATCATGTTGTCATGTGTAATGAAGCACAGTCCCATCATTAATCAAAAGAACCAATCAGATAACTAATTTAGGCAATATTCTTTACCACAGGACATGTCGGTCAGTAAAAATGCATTAAAATAGCAAAAGATCAATAGTAGACACTGGGGACCGTGTTTACAAACCAGTCTTAAACTTTGGGGCATTATATCCTCAGTCACACTGGGCATCCATTTTTTTAAAGATAAGATAACATGGAAGAAAAATGCTGAGATTTTATTTTGAGTTAATAATGTGCATGAGAGGCTCTCTGCCCCAGATGTATGAATTGCTGCGTTATTCGATTCTTTCCACAAAAGTGTGTTTAGCTACTTTCTAAATACACTCTAACTAGACCGGAGTGACACCGCACAGGGAAGAGCTGGCAGGTGCAGGATTTACCAATGTGTGCCTTCAATACCTTCCACGGAAGCCCACATCAAACACTACACCCCGCAAACACTATTTATGTTCTGCCTTGGGCAGCCTTGTGTTTTACGTAGTCAATACCTTTATTTAAATAGAGATTGAAAGGACTTTGTCACGAACAGAGAGGTACCTTTTCTAACTTGGACCCTTTATTGCCTTCTTTTTTTTTTTTTGTCTTAATGAGATTTTTTACAAGTTATTCCAGTCATAAGAAAGCACATCTCTGATGCTTAACCTTTCCATTGAATTTAATCCTTTAAAGATAGTAAAGGGAAAAGTAGAGCAGAATACCCATAGCCCAGGTAAAGCCTCCTGCCCAGCTGCACACCTGCACAAGTAGCATTGCCCCGCTGAACTCTGCCTGGAGACCGATTCCCCTGTGCCTGCGAAGCCGTTCCCAGCTGTACTGCCAGCCTAGAGAGCCACTTACTTGTTCATAATAGTGTAAAACCACAACGGAGTGATAAGCTCAATAAGTAGTCTCAGCACTTAAGCAAAACCATAACGAGCCACATTATTCAACTTCCACACACAATGCGCATGAGCAGAGGGAGCGCTAAAATCCTGACAGCTTCATGGGTAGGAGCAGTGTATTAGGCAGATGCAATGCAATGCAACATTTATATAATCTCTGTTTGGGAACACACATCTCTTTTCAGAGATACACGGGAGCTTACCATCCTGCTGTAAATAATCAGACCCTTATACAGCAACACAAAATGGAAAGGCATTTGGCACCATGGTCTGGCCAGCACAGATCACCCGAGTTGCTGAAAGTTGTCCTGTGACTGTGTGGGAAAGGAGGAATGGATGATCGAGTCATACTTTGCCATTTCTATGTGAAAAAAAAAATCCTACAGTTTGGAACAAGAAAAATCTTGAAAGAAAGAAAATCATAAAAAAAAACCCCAATGAATCCCCCCCAATAAACCACAATGCACTTGTTCCAAACGGGCAGCAGGGCATGGCTAGAGAACAGCACACGTGAGGAATACCTGCACCCCAGCTGTCTAAGGACACTTGCATTTGCCATCAGCTGCAGCTTTCTGGTGATCATCTCTACAGCTGCATGCCTGGTCATACTCAGTGGACAGTTCTGAGTTGAATTTATTGAATTCCTGTTCAAACTACTTGAACTTCTGGCCTCCACAATGTTCTGTGAGCTGAGATTCTGTGACCAGGGGGTTGGGGGAGGTCTTGTTTTTTTAAGAAAGTTAAATTTGAAACCCGTTGCCCACTTGTTTCATGCAATCCCTCCTAGATCTTGAACAACCACCCCCACCTCTCCTCTTGTATTGCACATCTCTGTCACATCTTCTCTTAGCTATCTGGACCAACCAATGCTGACCTATTTAATTTGTCATCACCCAGGAAGCTTTACTGTGTCTTGTGGACTTCCTCAGCACCTTCTTTAGTTCACCAGCACAGCTAGTCCCTCCAAGGGACCCTGGTGGCCTATAAACCTGGAAATATTGCGGACATCATCGGAAAACAAAAAGCAATCACAATGTGCGTGGCTGCGCATGGCATGGGGACCAGACATCAGCAAGAATTGTTCCACAAAACACTTTAAGCAGTCTCATTGAGACTGGTTATAATGTTCATGTGCTTAACAGTAAGCATATGCTTAAGCATTTTAAGACCTGACAGATTTGATAAATGAGCCTATAGAAGACTACTACTGTAGACTAAAACACACCTAGCAGTAGTTACTTTCAGAGGAACAGGAAAGCATCTGAGATATTTGAGCTGCTGACGACCCTTGCTTTCTTCTGTTGTTCTGAGAGATTTTATGAGTTAGTATTTACTGGTGTTTTTCTTAAAAACACAGAACCTTATTTTATTGTACATAATTCAATTACTTCCTTCTATCCAATAAAATAAGCTCATTCAAATAAAAATCAGAATTACTTCCCTCTTTTGGCTTGGGTACAGCATCTTTTGTACCCAGCTAAGCAATCTTCACAGTGCTTGGCAATAATCCTGCTTAGAAGGGCAGGATTTTGAACAGATGCAGACTTCTCCATGTCCGGGTGCTACCAAGTTCTCTGTTGATTAGTAGGGTGCATAATTGGGTATGACAGTATATAGATTTCTGGCAGAAAATCATTTCTAATGGGAGAAGCCACTTGCTGAGGACACCCACTTCAATTAAAGGTAGACCAAGCCTCTAACTTAGGATGTTAACCCTGTGACTTCTCCCAGACCCACTATTTCTGCTTTTAGGAACTGGGATTCACTGTCTGGTTGTGCCATCAACAAAGAAACGCCTTGAAGATAATGCACAAAATTAGAAGTGGAAATAAGGCTTCACCAGGAAATAGTTTGATGAAGCTGTCTTGCATGTAGCGATAAACTTTGATCACAGAGTACTACATAAACATTATGCAAACTCTGTATCCTCTAATATGCTAACCTCCAGCTAAGTGGAAGATCTCAAAAACATTTAATTTGTAAACTAATCATTGCTATGGATGTAGGCATACTCTTTGTATGAGCAGTGTCAGCCCTCTGTGGGCTTCGTGCACATGGTCCTTGCACACGCCTCTCTATTAGAAATGGAAAGGGTGGAAAACCAAATTCTTCTGACCCACCACAGGAGTTCTGAGAAGGGAAGGGTCTGTTTAGACACTGTGATATGGTACCTATTGCAAAACCCACTGAAGATACAAAAAGCCCTTCCGTTAGCTCCCATTTTGCCTGCTCTTATGCTTGAAACTCGTCGCAAAGCAACAAGTCCGGTGTGTTTTAATACATTCATCTGCTTATTTTTTATTAGGCAGCATGTTCACCTCACTCTAAAGTAAATGAAAGGGTGAAGCAGTGCGTCTTACAGCCAGACAAGGGGATTCAATGTTGCCTTAAACCAGCCATGAGCCCCTGCTTTAGCATGTGGTTATCTCCTTGAAATCAGCAATAATCCTTATGTGCTTAATGTAAGGCATGTGCTCAAGTGCTTCAGCTGATTAAAGCCTGACTGATTGGGCTAAGGCTTTTGATTTCACCCCCTTCTTTTGAGAAGAGAACAACAATTAGAAGACAAATATATTTTCAGCAACATGTATGCCACTGTTGCTTCTCCCTGGGAGTGATGAGCTTATCCACAATAAGGTCTCCACCTCACCAAGAACTCTGCTCAGATGGTTTTGCACACAGCGCTGCAGAACCAGTGGCCAAGCCATGGTGGTTGAGCATCAGTGTTTTCCCTGCAGCTGTTGGGAAGGGCACGGGCTCGCTCTGCTGCTGCGCGGAGCTTTAGCAGCACCAGGGTCACTCCTGAGGACTCAACACCTGACCAGAGCCTGGTGCTGGCTCCTGGGAAGAGGTGCAGGATCCTGTGTGAAGCATAGCGAGGTGGGCAACAGCCAAGCCTGATGGCAATGTACCTCAGCAGTAGTTTTTGCTGCCAGTTCACTCCTGTGCTACTGGAAGTTCCCGAAGGAGCTTCTTAAGAGCTGCCACCAAGTTTCCCATGATCCATACTTTCCTCTCAACCATGTCCATGTCTCCTGAATGGCTGGCCACACACCATAGGGGTTATGGATCCAACTAGGACGTTGGGGAGGAGTGCAAAGATGAAGAGCTATGCAACTTGCGTACTGCACTTTAAACAAAACTTGTGGAGTCTGCAGGGAGCAGCCTCCAGCTTTTGCTCCCAGAACTTCTGCAGCCACTTTTTCTTACACAACAAGTCCCATCCCAAGCCTTTTCCAAAGCATTGGACTATGATCACTGACAAGACTTGCATCTAAAATGCATTAATTCATAGAGTCAAAAACATCAGCTGCTTAACACTACACAGCACCAGTACAGACCAAGATGCGAAACACATTGAGCTGGAACTACAGGGGAATTTCAGGCACAAAATGTAATTGCTGGAGCTGGAGTTCAGCCAGCACACCAGGATTCACACCTCTGTCTTGCAAAAATAATGCAAAGAGATGTGCAAACCTCAAATAATCATGACCTCAAATTTATGACTTACAGACATCTTAGCATGGTGTTTCCAGCAACACTGTCCTCTCCCAGCACTACACTGGGACATTCATTCAGTGTTGAGTCAAAGAGGAGAATATTGCACACTGATTTACCAGCACCACTCCAGGAAATGCAATGAGTCTCTTTAGAGGTCCCTTACTCAAGTAATGATGCCTCACAGCTTGTGAGATTTAACAACATCACAGCATTAATTGGCGTAACTGCAACTACAGCATGAAAACTCGGTGCCTTCTAACATGTTTTTTAAGACATTATTTTAACTGAAACTTTTAATCAACAACGCCGTATTTTTTGTTGTACTTTTGAAGACAATGGTAAGCACAGATAATTTGTAGATAGAATACGAAGAGTGATGCAGGGTACTATTTATTACGTGTACAGTTAAATTTGAGACCTAAAAAAAGTAAAGTTAACTTACTGTCAGGATTCTCTTCATATTAGAGAAGATTTTATGCTAACACAGGTCAAGCATTAGCCATCAAAATGTTTTCAGAAAAATTCACATCAGTTCTGTTGAAAACATTTCAAGGAAATATTGGGTTGGGAAATTGAAGAATCAAAATATACCATAACAGAAAAAACAATACTCTTCTCATAAAAGCTTTGGGAAGCACATCAGAGACCACACATGTTGGTCTTCTCAAGAAAACAGAGGTTCTTGTTCCTCCACAGTAACTTGTCTCATCAAAAGGCAAAAGGAGGATACAACCAGGGTAGGAAACGCTGGCTCTAGGGCTGGTGTGGTTCACCCAACACCAACAGCTCCTGCAGTAGCACAGAGTGGCATTACCCTCTTATTTGTTTAGACATTTTTGAGCCATGTAAACCAAACAAGGCAGTTAGGACTAAAGAAGCCTTTCAGTTGTATTCTTTGGACAAATCTTATTATCTACCCAATACATTAAAATATGTATTTTTAAAGACAACATAAATGTTGCGGCTCACTGATCTGTGAAACAGTGAGGATACAAAGAACAGTGAAGATTAAAACACTTTAAATCCCTCCAGCTCTCACTCATACACCGTACTGGGAGAAAATACAAGCAGATACATTTACACCAAGCCCTGTCCTCGTTTATAGAGTGATGCCATAACACGTACAGACTCCAGCACACCGGGTAGTTATTTTTGATCTGTGCTACATTTTAAACACAACAGTTTTTAAAGTTAAAGGAATCTGATTAACTCAGTGTTACAACTGACAGAAAAGTGACAAGGTCCACCAGAAACAGATGTTCCCTGCAAGTTGCTTCTTCCATCCCACGCATCTCTTAAGCAACATTCAAATTCCATTTGGCACTTCTCCCAATACTTTTTTTTCTGCATCTTTAATGCAACTGTAGGAAAATCTGACACTTATCTCACTGCTATAAATTTAATAGTAATATCACTCACATTAAATCTAAGAAAGTGAGACCATGATAACGTAAATAGTTTTATGCTAATCCCTTACCAGCACGCTTCATAGAATCGCTAGGTTGGAAAAGACCGTTGAGATCATCAAATCCAAACATACCCGTGCACTAATAAATCATATCTCTGATCACTTTATCAACCCATCTTTTAGACCACTCCAAGAATGTGGACTCAACTCCCTCCCTGGGCACCCTCTGCCAGTGTATGATAAACCTTTCAGTGAAGAAATTTTTTCTATTGTCCAGTCTGAACCTCCCCTGGCACAACTTGAGGCCATTCCCTCTCGTCCTATCACATATCACTTGGGCAAAGAGACCAACACCCAACTCCACAACTTCCTTTCAGGTAGCTGTGTGCTCTGTTTTGCATGCATTAATACTCTGCTCAACGTAGATTAGCCAGTGCAAACCCACCATGCCTGCTGCACTCTGCTAGAGGTTTTACCTCTGCATGTGGACCAGCACAGCAGCACCATACTGCAGCACGCAGGTTTGAGGCTCAGAGACAGAAGGTACCTCTGTGGAAGTGGAAATGGACCAATGGTTCATACCTATGCACCTAACAGTTTGTACTAACCAGAAACACGACTTGCTGTGAACCAAAATGCAAGTCAGTTATCAGAGCATTAGCGTGGAGGAGTGTTGGTGCATCCCTGGAGGGGTTCAAGGCCAGGTTGGATGGGCCTTGAATAACCTGATCCAGTGGGAGGTGTCCCTGCCCAATGCACAGGGTGGAACTGTGTGGGCTTTGATGTCCTTTCCAACCAAACCATTCCATGATTCTATGATTGTGGAGGAACCCCAGATAAATGTCTGTTAGTAGTTCACTGTGGAAAAGAAAAAGAATTTAGATAGACCCCACCCATATCATCAGATCTGCTGAATGTGGAAAGCTTGAAAAACAAAAGGGAATGTATGTGTGTATATATTATACAGTTTAATAACTCTGCTGTAACTACAAATTAATTCAAATCTTGTACTTGCATTAAAAATGAACTCTATCTATTTTATGTTGATCATTAACTAAGAATATTTCACACTAGAGATTTGTCATATTAAGGAGAATTGAAACCACTTATATCAATTAATTGTATTATACATAATCTTTACATAGATTACCAAAAATAATTTAGATTCTGTATTAAGCAAATATTAAATACAAATCCTGCAAGAGGTCATGACCCAAACTCCTGTCTAAATAATATTTTGGCATAGGAAAAGCGATGACAGAAAAGCAGTGTAAATCAAAACCCGATTGTGAGAACTCTTCAGTGAGATCTCCGGTTGTGAAAAATGCCATGGAATACCACTTCAACTTTTTGTGCAAACACATGAGCATCCTTAGGGACAGCATCTCAGAGATGGGATGGAGAAGAGGGGCTACAGCCCAACGGTACCAACAAGTGCATGAAATAGTAGGTCCTAAATCCAGCAGGATAGCCCAAAGCTAGTTTTCCTGCATGGCAGAAAGCCTTGGTTTGGAGTTTCCTCTCTCCATTCATGCCTTATAATAATAATAAATAAATCTGCTTTTATTGTTGAATGTTAAAAATACCCTGGCAAGACCTTGAAGCCATAGTACTTCTCAGTCACTCTCACTTTTCGTAGGTTAGTCCCACTAACCTACAAGAACAGTCAAAAAGAAACCCAGAATCAAGGAAAGCATTAAGTCAAGTGATCCCAGAGAGGCACAAAGCTTGCACAATGAAGAGACTTTCAAGTAGCTTCAGAAAAAACCCGCCAGTACAAATGCCAACCAATCAACACCAAAAGCATTGAGTACTGCCTCAGTTTTCATCTCAATCAGTTCAAAGAAGCAGGAGGAGATTCTACACTATGAGAGGGGAGGACCACAGGAGCTAGAATAGCCTGGGGCCTGGACAAGGGGGTTTGACACCACGAGGAGTCCAGGAAAAGCAGTAATGATCCAGAACATGCTGTACCATCACCAGTGATTCTGCAGCAGAGCAGGGTTCTTGGCATGGGAAAAGGAAATAAATACTTATTAAATAATTGCTTATCTCTTCAATAAAGCCAGCTTTGAACACAATTGACAGAAAGAGTCCAAATCAACTGGACATAGGGTTCATTATGAATTATTAATTTAGGCACTGTACCACCAGAGATGAACTGGAACAGCTACACAAGACTTCACCAGTAGCATTCAGATGATACCAGCTTTTCTCAACACAGAGAAGGCAACAACCTACTCAACACCAGACACAGTCGATATGCACAACTTCACAGTTACCATGTCTGCCTTAACAGACCATTAACATTTTATATATAACTGTTTCCACAAATACATGTATCTTCTCCACGTCAAAACATAGATATTTAAGTTTGCTCCTCTTTCCTCAGAGGAAGAAACAGAGAGCCTTTGCCTCAGCAGCCTCCCTGGGAGAGAGGTCCATTATGTTTTGGCACCATGCAACACTTGGCATTCTTCACACAACCTGCCGGTAGCCCAAATACTTCTTGGAAAGAGATTTCATTATAAACTTGCCCAGAATGTTATTGAAGACTGACTCAATTCTGAATATAACCTTGAAACAACTGGTAAAAGGTTTTCAATATCCTAACTACCAGATTTACAAGCAGTCAGCATACACATTATAGATCAAATTCCCACATTACACCCTTCTCCTAAAAGAACAAAACAAAAATGCAGCCAAACATTTTGGATTTTGTGTGAGCTCCTCAGTCACCAAGCAGTCCATGAAGAGATTTCTTAAAGGAAAAAATAAATAACCTACTCATTAAAAAGTAAACTTCAGCCCTGAATAATTCTCTGCTTTGGTGCCGTATCTTCCTCACATCTGTCACTACCCCGTGCCTTTTCCACACAGGAGAAATCATTGATAGGGGAAGCTTCAGAAGTCCCACAAACCCCTGGATGTCAGGACCTCATGTGCTCCCAGAGAGATGTCTCAGCATGTTGCAAAAGCAATTTGAAAGCTCTGGATTTGGAAATGGGGCTGTTTAGCTCTTGGATGATGCAGAGAATCAATTAATTAACAAGTGACATAAGACCTACCCATCTCTTCACTTCACCGTCCCACCGGGAAGCAAGAGGAGCATTGAGCATCCCTCAGAGCACAGAGGCAGCCCATGGGGCCAGAGAATACGACTGCAGCTTCATTGACTGCTGCATAGCTCCCACCTTCCAGCAGAGCTGAGACTTCATCAGCATTTCCTACTGCCAGAATCAGCTCTGAGGCTTTTCCTACCATCTGAAATGCAGAAAGGGGAAAGCAGCTGCTTTTCACACTACCATAAACAAAGGCATCAAAGATGGGCTGTGGTAAAGAGGAGTTTTTCTTTATTGAGGAAAGTTGCAGATAATTTAATCCAAAATTGCAGTAACCGTTCTGGTAAGATTTTTAATGCAGCTGTTTCTTACCTTATGATAAAAAACAAAAGCAATCAGAAAAAGACAAATGAGATTATTTCTAGAATTAAGGTTGGAAAAGAACTCTAAGCTCATCCAGTCCAACCACCAGCCCCAAACCACTGTGCCTGCTAAACCATGTCTTAAAGTGCCCCTTCTACAGCGGTTTTGAACCCCTCCAGGGATGAACACTCCACTACTTCCCTGTGCAGCCTCTGCCAGGGCTGCACCACTCTCTCAGTAGAGTAATTTCTCCTGATATCCAATCTAAACTTCCCATGGCACATCTTGAGGCTATTTCCTCTCATCCTATCACTTCTTACTTGGGAGAAGAGACCAACACCCACCTCACAACAACCTCTAGTGGTAGAGGACATGAAGGTCTCCCCTCAGCCTCCTCCAGAAAAAAAAAAAGTTGCAAAACCTGAAACAAAGAGCAGCTTCAAACCTCAACATTTAGGAAAATGACTGTTTTAAGCTTTTCTATCTAGTAAGCGTTCCTATTACTGCCTGAGAGCAGGCAGTGTGACCGAACTGTGGCAGAGCCCCGGAGCCCCAGCCCGAGCAGTGGCAAAGCCAGCGTTCTCGACCGCGTTTCCTCCAGCTCGCTTTGGGGAGAGCGCAGTGACAAACGCGGTGGAAGTGGTCACGTACCACCAATAGGCAATGCACTGCCTCATCACTGGATGCAACATCTTTAACATAATTATCCACCAGTAACCCAGGGAAAACTTTGTTTCAGAAAAACAAGGGGAATTAAAAATTCCCACAACACGGCCAAGCACTGCTGAGCCATCCGACCCAGCACGGGCTCCAGCCTTCAGTCTTCTCCCTTCCCTTTGGTTTCTTTGCTCGAGGCAGATGGATAAAATTAGAAACACACACATAATAGCAATCTTCATTCAAACAGTTTCTTGTTTACTCTCCACCACCTACTTTGTCTACAGCTTTCTTTCAAGTAAATCATACAATTACTCCTTTCCACCCACTCTATGCTTTAAGTGACATTTGATTAACAAATAACCCAACCCTTAATAAGAAAACTATTGTCTAAATAAGCACTAATACTTTAAATTAAGTACTTTAAATACACCTAATTATGTATTTAATCAGGATTTAATAGGACATGCATTGTATGCTAACTAAACACAAAATATAGATTACTTAAAAGGTATTTATTGAGGTTTAAGAATTATAGTGAAGAAGTATTTGCTACAAGATGGCACACGTGATAACTTTTATTTACTTTAAGCGACTTTAACGAAATAAATGAAGTCCAGTGATATCAGTCATACTCACTTTATGGATAAATATATGTATGTCACACAAATCAGATTGTTTCCATATGATGTACATAAATGCGTTTCACCTGGAAGCATCAAGCTGGCTTCCCGTATCCTACACCTCACCCCTGAGCCACATGAGCTTGTTTCTATCCCCCAGCATTTGGGAACTGCCAGACTTCAGAATTTGTGGGCTGCAGGAAATGTCAGCATTTTGAGATCAGTTTCCATTCAGAACAATCTTTTATTTTTTTTTTTTCCTTTTTCCCCTAAACTTTTCACAGCCTGGAAATCCATGGGAGCTGCCCGGAGCCCTGCCTGCGGGAAGCCTGGGGGTCTGCCTGGGAAGTCTCCCTGTGTTTGGGGACAGGGTCCTCCTACACAGATGTGACTCCAGAGAGCCGAGGTCTGCGATGCAGGGCAGGTTTCTGGTGTGGCTACCTTCGAGCCGCAAGCGCTGGCAGGCAGCCACGGAGCCACGCAGGTGACCTGGCAGGGAACCAGACAGATTTACAATGAAAATCTGCTTAGCAGGCTAGGTTCTCTGGGAAGATTCATTGAAAGCCAGATGTTTTCGTGAAATGTTTCACTTTTGACGAATCGGCATTTTCTGATGGAAAAAAACCTTCTCTGAAAACATCCTCTGAGCTCTGATGGCAGCCGACGCTTCAAAAGGAGCCAAGAGCTGTGCGCAATACTGGGGACGGTGTCCCACAGCCTCCCAGCTCCCGATCCTCCTCCCTCCCCATCAGACATGCCGTGTCCACCAGGGCTGAGGTTTCAGGACTGATCCTGCTGTTACTGCAGCTTGCCAAGCGGTGGGAGCCCGTGTCCCAGCAAACACTGGCTCCACACCAAGAGAGCGAGAGACACCTCTACAGTGTCTGCAGTGTCTTCTCAGCAGCCCTGTCTCCTAAAACAATCCAACCAGTCCAGACCACCAACAGGTACCTGGGGATGGTTGTTCCCAGGGTTTCAGCATCACAGCCGTGGCGTTCCTTGTCCCCAAGTGCAGCAGTCCAAGGGTGGTGGCACAGGAGCCCACCTCAATGCAGGCACCTCGCATCAGCCTCTCCAGCGAGCCCACAGGTGCCGGTAGCAACACGTCAGGGATCTAACGAGCTTTAACTTTCAGGTCTTCCTACCTTCTGCTGTCTAATGCTGACTGCCGATACAAGCAGCAGAAAGCAGGCAGCAGTGACAGCTGAACACAGCTCAGATGAAGAACGGCTTGTGTCTAACAAAGCCATTCCCAATAAAAAGAATTCAGCATAAAAGTAGAGAAACGGACTGCGCTGCACACGGGGCTCAGGGAGTGATGGAACAGCGGCGCTTCTTTCAAACCAGGAGTTACCTGGAAGTGGCACTGAAGGCAAGCACGTGAAAAGTGCTGATGAGAACTCTGCTTAAAGACTTCTTTTTCTGAGGCAAGAAACGCCATATGTCTTTCTCTCAGCAGCAGGCCAGAGACACTACTTAACTTCTGGTGCTACGATAAATGGTATAACATTAAATGGTCACTAGGTCTTCAGAAACATCACCTCTGATATTTTAAAGGACTTTCAGCTGTGAAAAGCAATGTCATTTTATTCTCCACACAGCTATCCTTCAAGTCGTAGGTCATTTATGTTTTTAATACACAAAGCATAAAAAAACCCTCTTGAATCCATCACATTCAGAACATCTGTCTGTCCCAAAGTATCAAAACATTAACACACACTTTGACTGTAAATACCTTAGAATATCCAAATAACTGTGTGTCAGATACGACACTTTCTTGTGCTGCTGAAACCCAGATGAAATCCATCAACCTCAGTAGATTGCAAATTTAGAGTTCTGTAAATAAGGGGAAAAAATTGGCCCTGTGCTTTAATTAACATTTTAAATCAAATCTGCATTTGAAAACGTTCCAGGATTGGAAGAGACCATAAATAACCTTGGTCTGCAATATTAGACTAGAACATAATCATGCATTCTTTGCTTTAAAAAAAATGTGTTTTTTATCAAACAATAACTATGGTTGTGCTTGAAATGATCCCCCTTAAATTCTCCAGGAAGGTTAAATGACTGTTGAATTTTAATATTTTCCCTTTAGTCAGGGATTCAAAACTATTCCAAACAAAACGCAGAGGCCAGCGGATGCAGAGGGCCGTGTCATTAAAAGCCGCTGTCATTAGTCCGCTTATATCCTTGTTCTGCAGAGACTGTATTTTCAGTAATAAATAATGTTTTGAAACAAACAGGTGATTTCTGTAAGAAGAATCGACAGTATTTTTTGAAGGCAGTGGTTTCTGTAGAAACCTTTCCTCTCTTTGTCCTCTCCTATCTGCAGGGTATTGACAGCTCTGACAAGACTTTGATTATCTAGTCAGCAGGAGCCTGAGACTTGCCACTTGTCAGGTGTGAGCCGGCAGTCACGCAGCTGATGAAACAATTGAGAGGAGATAGGCTGAGCATGAGGAGGATCAGGGTCATCAAGCCCCAAATGCACGCCTGTCTGGTAAGGGGATGGCTTACACCCTCATTAATGACTCCAATAAAGCAGGAGAGGGAGGTGGGGAGGAGCTGGAATAGGGAAATAAGAAATGCAAAGGCTGGGGATGGTGGAGAGGCTCCAGTTGTTAACAGCTGTTCCTTGCTCATGGCTCTACAGCAACTGGAGCCCCTGCAGCTCCAGTGCCTCTGGCACACCGCCTCTCTGCCCGTCCCTGCGTGGTACAGGGGGCAGAGGGGAAGGTGGCACATGCCCCTGCCTCGGCTGGGTTTTCTAACCACACTCCCCAGCAGTCGGGGTGAAAGTCAAGGGGGCTTTCTAGCTGGACCCATGACAGGTCAGTCCCCTACTGAGAGAGTGAGCCCCAACCCAACCACTTCTGAGCAACCACACTTCAACTGCCTTCAGCATTAGATAGAAATCCCAGCTGTGACCAATATCTTTGGCCCATACAAGAAGAGGTCTGGATGCAGAAAGGGGGTTTCTGCAGCCCCACTACTGCTGAGGACACCTGCCCAGAGATGTGCATGTCGGCACTGGATGGAACAACTGAAACTTTCAAGAGTTTCTGACTAATCCAGAGACAGACTTAGTCAAAGAGAGCAATATAGAACAATATAGAACAAAAGTCATCATCTTACAATTGGCAGGACTTAACAAAATGCTTTGTAGAAATACATCTGTAATCCATAACTAATATCCTCTCTGTATGGATCATACACAACTGGTAGGTCAGTTGATAGGAGCTTATCCTAAGAACATTTCACACAAAACTGGATTAGTACAATACGCTTCGCACCGGAAAATCATTCATAAACTTCAGCTTGTGTAAAACCCAGGACTTTTTTTGGTTGGTTCCTCTCCCATCCTACGCTGTCTGTTTTTCTGTGATCTGCATTAGTTACCTATTCATATTAAAATGCAGTTCAAGGTGAGCTTCGCAAGATTTAACAGGCAAAATGCTGCTGCCCAGAAACTCTCTTTTAAATCTAAATGACAACATAAATTATTATACACATTTAGTTAATGCCACAGGAAAGACTGTGGGTATTGAGGACACAATCTGTCAGTTATACACATGCAAACCTGCAATTATTTCACTGATTCCGGGACTTTCTTTCCAAATCCGTGCAGTCACAACGCCACTGACATCAGAATTTGGGGTCCTGTCACTGGCATAAACTGCAAGCTGCATTTACCAGCCCACGTGAGTCCCAACCCCTTCCAAAAAGTTTGGGAGTTACCTGTTCTGCCCTATAAATCTGATTA
The DNA here is from genome assembly GCF_017976375.1 of Cuculus canorus. Taxonomy (NCBI): domain Eukaryota; kingdom Metazoa; phylum Chordata; class Aves; order Cuculiformes; family Cuculidae; genus Cuculus; species Cuculus canorus. Next base: position 1,295,492 of record NC_071413.1, on the reverse strand, counting down.
TTGGTGTTCCTTAAATCTGTGGGATGCTTAGACACATGGATAAGATAAGCATGGATTAACCATGTCTGATTATGCATATCAATTGAGGAGAAAGTGTTGCTCTGAGATAAGGCAGCAGTGAAACAGCGGGAGGCAGGACAGGCAGAACCACAGACAGGAAGAAGCTGGAAGTCTGTGACACTTGCATCTGGTGGGACACAAGGTGACAGGGAAGAAGTGGACGGTTAACTGAGGAGAGGTGAGAAAATTAACAGCTCTAATATTGAGGATGAAATGTCAGAGACCTGCTCTTTTAAACTCCTTGAATTTCTTTATAAGAAAGCTGTTTCTGGACTTCTGAGCATGGATCCAGTATGGAATGGATATTCGACAGGAGAATGGCAGTATGATAAATAAAATACTCGCCAAGACTGCCAGGGAGCAATGAATGACAGGTACAGATCAATGGATATCAAGCATGTTTCCAGCCATCAGTTTATCGTTATTAATACTTTAACTTAATCTCCAGCTTTAAAATAAATGACAACGCATTCACTGTTGCCTTTCAGATTTGATTTCTCATCTCTAAAACACTAAATCAGAAACACAACCCAAGAATGATAAATTTACACCAATGTAACAAACTCACTGAGATGAATGACTCGTGCCATTCCTTGGGAAGGGACTGAATGCGCAGGAAACCCTCACCTCACCTGCCCGCCCTGACATCCCATGCTCCCCAACATCACTTGAAAAAGTAAAGTGGCCTCTCAAGAGTAGAGCTTACTGTGGAGTTATTAAGCATTATTTGAAGGTAACACTAAGGAGCAGGCTTAATTTTAGGCAATGCTCGAATGTTTCCATACTGGTTTCCAGCCTGTTGACCTCCCAGTGCAGGGACACTCCCCGGCCTTGCTCACACCCCAAAAAAACCCTGAAATAACTAACAGCAAGGTTTTGGCTTCTCTAGGTTGCACAAGGACAGTGGTTCAGGGAATTGCAGAAATGTACCTAATTATTTTCATATTGGTGATAATTTCTCAAGTAATAAACCAAGCACTAGCACTAAGAGTTCGTCTCCTTCGTTATTAGGGAAGAACTTGTATCATAATACACGCTCTGATTCCAGATTATGAATTTTCCATTTACCAGAGATTTACATTGCCTTTTTTCAGCTGGGGACACCGCTTCAACTACATTCAAACCTGAAAAAGCATATTAGCTCCAAGGAAAGCAGCACTTCCTTCAGCTCCGGCCAGCACACTGGAATGTTTGAACGACAGAAGAGAGTCCTATCACTGTCAATTGTAATAATTCATAAAGGATGCCACAGAGATTTGAATGCACCGTCTGATCACCTTTTTAGCTTCTACTATTTTGTTACATGAGCAGAGTTTGAGAAAGCTATCAGTGCTCTGCCATCAATATACATATTTTCTAGAACACCAAATCCTCCATTTGATACAAAATAATTGTAGAAATGGCTGGCAAATTAAAGATGGTTGTTACAGATTCCAAAAATACTTTTGCTTTCAGCAAAATACATTTTTAATTACTTTCCTACTAGCTGTCATTTTTCATAAACCAGTCTAGACAACTCCTGCCAAATCATGCAAAAACTGATCGCAATGAAATGCTTTCCTCTCACACCAAAGATCAGAAAATGTTCTCTTTTCTTGATGCACATACAGAGTTTAACACACCACTTCTAGACAAACTTTGCTCTTTCTAGAATGCAAAAAAGATTTTACAAATATCTTTTAAAAAAATCTAATATATTAAAATACAATCTACACCAAATAAATATTTTTCCAGTTTTGAAATAAACTTGTAAATATAACTATATGCATGCCCATACTGCCTTTTTATTTTTCTTATCCCCGAAAATTAAACTCTTTTTCCCAAAACAAGTTACCACAAAGCCCAAACTAGCAAAATCTGTGTCAAAACAGTTACAAGATGTCTGTTTCTGTCATGCCTTTTATCTTATTTATCTTGAGCACATTGAAGAGGAGGTGAAGAGTGAAAAATAATCTGAATTTTTGTTTCCTTTACACTTTTGATTGGAATTAAGCTGAGTTATAGCACTCAGAGCTAAGGAATTATGTATAGTAAAGAATGTAGATTTTGCTTTTAGCGTCATAATCAATGTCCAAATCTAAAATTGATATAATTGACTGTTAATTAATTCCCTTGATATTTTCATTAGCACATCCAAGCAACAAGTCTTCTGTTTGGCACTTCTGAATTATTCAGAATGTACTCAGATTGCTATAATGAAGGCGTTACTGCCTGATACTATGCTGGCTAATAAAGCTGAATGCAAGGCATGCTTTTATTTTTCTGTTCTGATTGGACAATCAAAGATTTCCCTTAAGACGTGCGAAATGAAATTTCAGAGCTGCACACAAAAAAAAAAATCGTCAGGAGAAACATCCAAAGATGTTTGTGTGAAAAAAATTCAGCTCTCTACTTTCAATAGTGGTAGCTTTCCCCCAAGCCCTATAATACTGCAACACACAGGATTGCTGTGCACAGCATCGAAATCTGTTCTGAAGGCTCCTTAGGTCTCTGGAGCCAATACTGCCCATCAGCCCTCCAGGTCTTACAACAACTGCAGCCACCCAGCTGGGCAAGTACCAGAGATTCAGTGGTAGCAGTGCCTTTGCTAGCTGTCCCTCCGTTAGCAACGTTAACGGGATACTCCCAAATATTCACTGGCAGAGGTTGTCCAGGGAGAAGCTTGAGTCACCATCCCTGGAGCTGTTTAAAAGCCAAGTAGATGAAGTGCTTGGGAATATGATGTAGTAGTGGACAGGAACAGTTGGCCTTGAGGATCTCAAAGATCTCCAGCGTTGGGATTTAGTGATTCTGTGAAATAATCCTTCAAAACCCTGAGTAAGTTTTGGTGTCTTTGCCCAGCTAAATCCTCTCTGATCTCTAATGTTGATTTTGTTGGGGGAAAGGCTTTGGGACTGGTCTAACCAGGAGAAAGTTAGGAGAGCCCTTTCTGGGTGCTTTGGTTCATGGTTGTGTTGAAAGCCAAGACAGGTGGCAGGGCTTATGCCAAACCTGGCAGCTCTGTGTCTTTTCTTTTAACAGTTTTTCTTGTAAGGTACTAAGTGGCAGAAATCCCATAAATCTTGCCATTCCAAAAAGAAAAAGCTTGAGGGGACTGGGTGGTACATTTGATGGATGCACTGTCCTTAATGCACTAACCTCTTCCCTAAGGGATTAGGGGTTTGAATTTAGTGCAGAGAATGAACTGTTCCTCAACGGATGGCAGTAAAAGTTTATCAGCAAAGAACAGTTTTACCTTTCAGAGCATCACGGTGTTCTCCAACATGATCCTACTCTGTACAGCCCCTTCAGTGCCACTCACAAAGCCAATAAATAGCCACTGTAGAGGCAATTCAGGATTTTCTTTTTCTTTATTTTTTTTTTTAAAGCACAACAAAATGCTACAAGTCCTAATTAATTTTATATTTGTCACTTGGACACCATCTCCCATACGACAACCTCCAAAGACTTTACAAAGATTAATGACACCCCATTATATCAATGAAGCAGAAACAATAAGAATTAGTTCACCCATCACTGAAACGCACTCTCTTCTGGGGTGGAACATGACAACTACTTAACAGTGTACAACATGGAGGAATAGGGCCTTGGGGAATCAAGAACCCAGCAGTTACTTCAAGTGAAATATTGGTCCTACAGCAATGAGATTGTTCTTCTTGAGAGTCAGTCACTAAATAGGTGTGGTCTTCCCAAGCCTCCTACAGGACCCCATGGCCACAGGAAGATGTTGCACAATGCTAACGGAGGAAAGCGAAGGAAGTTCTGCTGATGCTCCTTAGGAATGAGACTACAGTACCACAGATTAAAGTCAGCAGAGGCACGAGGGCAGACACTTCTCTGAAAAGTGGGAGTTGAATCTCTCCCTAGGAGCAAAGTGGAAAAAGCATGACGCCTTCAAACACTGAATTCACCTTATCCCAGTGAGGAGGGTTGTACCACAACCCATGTAGTTACCAACCCCAACCAATTATCTCAAAGGGAAGGTTAAGGAGTTTTCAGAGAAAAGGAGTCTCGTCCCATTGGGAATGGCACTGTTACAAACACAGAGGGGTTTACATCTCTGGAAGTAAAGCAGAGGCTCTGCAGCCCCACATCTGAGCACCTGCAAGTAGAGCTGGAGGAGGGTCGATGCCTACTGCAGGTGGGCAAAGCTTCAGTGTCCCATGACACCCAGCACCACGATGGACCAGTCAGAAACCCAAGACCGCAGAAGTAGCGCATTACATTATATATTTCCTTCCACCTAACAACTCAGGAAATTATATACCTCACAACTAAGACCCTATTTTGGCAGGGAAGGAAGGGGAGAGTTTGACACCACTCCGCCCCTAAGGACAGCAGAGGCTGGATGAGCTGCACTGACAGCCCTAGCATCGCTACCAGCCAGGCTGGGGAGAAGTTATCCCGTGCCCTCATGTCAGTGCCCATGACAGCACATGAAGGACATCTGCCTGAGGTGGCCGTTCAGTGCACAGCCGAGGTGTCGAGCACACGTTGAGCTGGCTCCAGGGCCACCCCACCAGTGCAAACCGAACCCAGACACTTTGTGTCATAGTTACAGTATAGGTGGTTGCATTTGCAAGTGGAAAACCTCATCTCACTCAATGATTGAAAAAGAGCTTCTGAAGAGTCACCATACAGCTTTACCTGTTAATTTGAACTTGCTGGGGAAAAAAAAAAAAAGCCACATTTTTTTGATTTGATCCTCCTGGTCTTAAAATATTAATCAGACACATGCTCGGCATTTTTTCAATCCAACTGTCTCCAGAATCCTTATTGACAATTTACAAAGAGAGGTTAGAAAATAGTAAAAGGAAATATGTAAGTAATTACAGCTTCAGTATTGCAGGGCCAAGTGATGTAAATTAATGTAATGCAAACATTTTGTGGATTTGTTTAATTATTTGCAACTACAATTAAATCTGCAAGTACAATTAAATCATAGTGCACTAGGTGGGGGTTTATAAATGGGAACATTCCTAATGAGTCTTTTCAGAACACTCAAAATCCTTTGTAAAATATGGCTATGCTTCCAGGTCATTTCTATCTGCTTGCTGAATACATGAGTGTACACAGCTGGGTTGCGTTCAAAAACATGAGAACAACAACTTTCACTCAGCTCCCAGTGAAATCCCCCTTCTGAAAAGGACAAAAACCTTCCCAACCTTCGCTTCCCCAGGGGTCTTCATGGAGCTTTGCACAGCCCATCAGAGCAGAACAAGGAAAAGGGCATTACAGTGGATCTGGGTGGTACCTGCAGGGGTTTCTGATCTGGTTCAGGAATTACTTTCTGTGGACCCTTGACATCCACCGGAGCACTTGTATTCCAAATCTAAGAACACAAGTATGTTGGAAAGACCCTGAAATGCTGCAGCATTGTGACTCTGCCACCTCTGAAGTCAATGAGATCATGCCAGAGCAGCAACAGACCAAAGCCTGGATCTCTTGAGAATTCAATCCTAAATAACTTCAGTCTCTCCAAGCAAAAAGTGAAATAATTTTGTTTAACCAGGTAAGGCTATGAATTGTTCCTGTTAAACTGAAAAGAATATTGCAAACTAGGAAGTTTCCTTTCTGAAATAGATTGCAATCAACAATTCAATGTCCTGAAGTTCTAGTTGGAATTTCACACACTTATACAGCTACAACAGAATACTTCTGCCTCTTTTTCATCAAGAATTGAAAATACTGACCTTGAAAGTATTGTCTAAGTAGCATTCAAGATGCTGCCTTGAGCTCCTGAACAGAGCCAACAAAATCATTCAAAGCCTAAAGGACATTCAGTGCCATTTGTACATGTCTGAGCACTACATAGCACGAAGGACCCACTGTGCAATGAAAGACATCTAGACCTGTCTGCAACTCAAAGTTGAGACGTATTTTGAAAACACATCTTTGACTTTGGTTCTTCAAAGAAACCCTGAGATGAGGTGGAAAGAGAGAGACTGTTCGAAACACTCCAAAGGCCTGTGTTCTTCCAAGACTCTTTAATTACCAACTGAACTGCCAGTCCTTTCAGAGATGGATCAAAAAGCCACAGAAAGCAGTGACTTAGCAAAAAAGAAGCAACTTCCTATGTTTTGTTTAATTTAGAGAAAAAGTTTCTCTCTTTTTTCTTTGCATTTCCAGGAATTTTACAACTGGTGCAGATGTTCTGTGTGGCATGGCTCTCGCACCTTTAAAGGGATGAGCAAACATGGATGGTGTTCAGTAATGCATAGGAATGTCATACCTTTCAGGCATTACCCGATGCCTGTGAGGTCATCAGCCTTTTGATATTTCTAGATTTAATCTTGCTTTAGAACAACCAACCACAAACATTGTCTTTTCTTGATCTTTCTCCAAAATTCTCAGCATTTAAGTGTTATTGACTTGGCACCACTTCGTCACTTCAGATGGTGACTGCATTCATGCTGGGCAGGGCTTTGAAGCCAGGGGGATTGGCTTGGTTAATTTTTTTTTTTGGATTAGGGAAAGTACAGTCTCTTGACCCTGCTTTGGTCAGCTGAGACCTTTGATCTACCAAGCTGGAGACGAGAGCAGAAGCCCTGCTTGTTTGGCTCAGTGTTGATCGACTTGCAGAAGGACGAGTGTGAGCATGTCTGTGGGGGAGGAGGGTGATCAGAAAGGGAGGAATCTGCTACTAGCCTTTAAATTGGAAGCTTTATAGTCTATGCTTTTATAACTAATGTTTTATAGATGTAAAGTGTTCACAGGCTCGGTGACAGCATCCAGTATACCTTTCTGAAATGAACAGGCACCTGACCTCAGCTGGGTCTTTGATGTGGTGGCTTCAGCTCTCAGTATGTAAATATGTTTATTTGCTACAGAAGACAGTTCTTTAAGGTGACTGACTATGATTGCTCTCACACAGGGATGCAAGAACATGGGGAGAACTTCCAGGAGCAGAATCCTCTGCAACCACTCCTCTTTTGTACATCTTAGCTGGTGAACACTGTCCAAAACGCTACTGAGCTTCACACGTTCACATCATTTTCTATCTGCTTCCTTGCATACAGATCTTTCCTAAATTCAGAAACTTGGATAACTCCTTCTATTCAGTTCTATGCAAAGCTGACCTGGAAGAGGTTTTTCTAAATTATGTGAAAAATAAAAACCACTTCATTTTTAGAACATTTCCTAGAAATAGTTCTTTAGAGGTCATTCATGAGACCAAGATTATTTTAAATACTGGTATAAAAAAAATCAATGCTCTTCCACTCAGGACACAGCCCAGGTACCCACTTCCCCCACCAGTGAACTATTTCTAGAATTAAGACTATAACTGTAAGAGACACTTAAGATGCTATTGAAGCAACATGGCTGTATGACCAAAGCACGTAGGACATCACTCAGGGAACCGATGGGTTAAACAGATCTTTTTCAGCTTTAGGATTTGTATGAGGAAATGATGTACATGTAGCCCAGGCGCCTACCGAGGATGCAGCACACACTGACAATGCTTTCCTCCTTATCTGGGATCTTTTAATAAAGTGTTAATTATAAAGGCTTCTCAACTCATTGTTTAGAGTCCTAAAGAGAAGCACACTTTTCCTGTCAAACACAAAGGGTTTGCAGCAAGTGAATTTGTCTTGTAAGCTGTATTTGCCTGTGAAGTGATTAATTTAAATGGGTTGACACTGCTCTGACATTCTGTGGGCTCCTGCACTGCCCAGCCTGAAGATAAACCCCAGCAAACCCCAGCAGTGCCTTCCTGACAGTGCTGTGCCTTGGAGTGTGTGTGTGTGTGTGGGGGGGGGGTCACTTTGCCCCATTTTACAGGAAGGATGTGTCATGGAATCATTAAGGTTGGAAGAAGCCTCTAAGGTCCAACTGCCAGCCCAGCGCTGCCAGGCCTGCTAAACTATGTTCCAAAGTGCCACAGCTATACATTTTTTCTAATATTTCCAGGATGGTGACCCCACCACCGCCCTGGGCAGCCTCTGCCAGTGCTTCACCACTCTTTCAGTAAAGAAACCTTTCCTAATACCTGGTCTAAGCCTCCCCTGGTGCAACTCAAGGCCATTTCCTCTCCTCCTTGTTACTTGGGAGAAGAGCCCAGCACCCACTTCACCACAAGCTCCTTTCCAGGAGCTGCAGAGAGTGATGAGGTCTCCCATCAGCCTCCTCTTCCTCAGACTAAACAGTCCCTGGTCCCTCAGCTGCTCCTCATAAAACTGGTTCTCCAGACCCTTCACCAGCTTTGTTGCTCTCCTCTGGACACGCTCCAGCCCCTCGAGGTCTTTCTTGTATAGAGGGGCCCAAAAGTGAACACAAGGTTCGAGGTCTGGCCTCGCCAGCACTGAGTAAGGGCACGGTCACTTCCCTGCTCCTGCTGGCCACTCCACATGCTCATACCTGGCCTTTTCCTAGAGAGACCCAAGGGCCAAGCACAGCCCACAGGAGGCACAAAGGAACAGCATATTTAACCCTGGATCAAGTTAGTGCACACGAATGTCTGACCGTGTGCTTTGGTGAAGGGTGAAAGGCAGCGTGCAGCAGCCTCCTCTAGACCATTCCTTGCTGTAAATATCTCAATCATGTCCTCTGTTGTCACTCACTGGAGGAGTAAACAGACTGGCAGACAAATACAAAAAGGCCAGCAATAGCGATATTAGCACACGGTTCCATTGACTCCAGCCAAAATGGAATGAAAAAAGTGTGGGGAAAAGAAAAAAAAATCATACTATCATCTGAAAGCAGCGCTGTCTCTTGTATGACACGCTGTGTAAAGTGAGCCTTCAGAAGAAAAATAATATCACTTTGTAATGCTGATATTTTGCTGAGTTATTTATTTTATGACAATAAAAAGCATTGTGCTGTGTGAACGAATATGAATTTACTACTTTTAAATAAGCAAATAAGAAAACAGAAGAAAATCACTGCAAAAAACTTCCTGTAGTACTTGGCATAAGCAATCACAATTAACTGGGGAAAACCAGGCTTATTTTATGACTTTCCACGGCCTGTTAGGGTATCACCTTAACTCCAGGGTCAGGTGTGCAGAAGGCTAAGAGCTGACAAGCACCAGCTGCTGTCCACATTTTGTGCTAGTAAGAAACAAGGCAGTTCCAGAACAAAAACTCTGCTGTTTGGAGATAAGTGGGATCCCAATAGCTCCTGCCAACCCAGCCCTGGGACACACATGCCCAGGGTTTAAACCACAGAGTCACCAGCTCCAAACATTCTCATAGATAAATTACAACTTCATCTTCCACACAGGAAACATGAAAATAAAACCAGCTGAGAAATGACACATTGCTGAGGCCTTGGAGGTGTCTGAACATCATTTCATTTTTCTAAACAAAGAAATAGATGAGCAGGGGATGTTTCTAGGACTTGAACGAGCACCAGGGCTGGTCACACCTTGTCTTTTACCCAGTTAATGGCATCTGAGCACACTTTTATAACAGTGCAGAAGAGAACAGCAGGGAGACCTTTGAAACAAAGGTCTTGAAAAAGAGAGGTAGGAGGAAAAAGCCACGATGCCTTCAGATGTGGCACCCAGGGACATGGTTTAGTGGTAGACTCAGCAGTTCTGGGTTTACAGTTGGACTCTGATATTAAAGGTCTCTTCCAACTTCAATGATTGTGATCCTGCGATTCAGGCAGTCCCACATCTCCCAAACTCATTTCATACAGTTGCTTTTGCCATATTCACCCCTGCATGACCAGAGGTAGCGGCTAGTAGAGGATTACTGTACAGCTTTGTACCGCAGGAGCCTCCCAGGGGGGGAGACAGAGCAAGCCACCTCTGTGGAAGATGGGAACACATTAGAAAGCGATGGCTTCTGCTGGAGGAATTCCCTAAAGAACTGAAATCTGGTCTGAGAGACACAGGCTGAATTCACACAATGCCTGAATGTGTGTTCATGATGGGCATGAACACTTGCATCCTATTTGAACAAGTGTTCAAACACACTGGTGACTTACTGAACTGGGAGATGGCCGATCAAGATCACTTAATACAGTAAAAGTGAATGCCTCTGTTTTGATCCTTGTCTAACTCTCCCAGCTAACACATCTTAATCATACAAAGAAACAGGACCTCCCTCTCCACATCCACCGTGCCCTGATCGGTACAGTGAACCAGAGAAAAAGTTTGCAAACACAATCATATTCACATTTGAGGACACCTGAGGAGCCCCAGCGCCCTCTATTTGCAACAAACCATTTTGCTAAGAACATTTGCTGCTAATGATCCTTGCTATTAAAATATGCACATTTTGGCATGGTAACCCTTTCTGTGCCTAAGAGGCTTACACTTCCACCAGGCTGCATTCTTCATTTGCAACACGTTTTCTTCACAATTACAGATGTTGCAGAGCAGTGATCATGTTCTTTTGAACCCTTAGGACAAGATGCCTTATGCATCAGGTTGGCTGAGGCTTTGAGCATCCTGATGCCTGCCCATGGGAGTAGCGTGGAACTGGATGGGCTTTAAAGTCCCTTCCAACCCTAACCACTCTGATTCTATGAAAACAGAAGCTGACGCTTCTGTATTCCAACAGCTGCTTCTGCAAAGGCTCAGCAAAATGGCATTGCAGAGCACGTCCTTCAGCAACCCTGTAGCGAGAGTCCTAACCCGTGTCTTGCAACTGCTGTTCTTGAGTGGTTTTTGCAGTTATTGCAGATACCACACATTTTATGTTAAAATCGAGATGAAAAATTGCTGCATACATTATGCCAGCACACGAGTACTACATGAACTCCACTGCTGTTTGCCTTTCAGCACCGGTAGAAAACCATTGCTATTCTACTCTGTTTTTTTGTTGAACAGTGCTATGAAAAGATTAATCAATTTGCATACAATAGAAATCCACATTCATCTTTTATTATTGCACAATCAGGGAGCTTTAATGTAACATAAATGCAAGTGCTACATGCTTTGATTGCACTATGTGAAAATACTTAAATACTGTTCATTTGGAAAGAATCTTATGGAGTTTTTCTCAGTGATGTATGTGGTGTTTGGGGAAACTCTTCAGATAAAATCTCTGCACAGCAGTGGGATAGCTGGCCTTCCCCAAGTTCATTAGGCACCAAGTATCTTAACGAGTAGAGTGTTCATAAATGTTTTCATTTAAAAAGACCAAACTGAACCATAGAGGGGGAAAAAAACCAAAATCAGCTGATACAAGGAATTTGTGGTCTATAATGAATAGAGAATAGAAGCAATATGTTGAAATCCACATGACTGTCTGTGACCTCTAATTATTACAGCACTACATACTACTCATTGTGTTTAGGACTATCATTCAGAGCTTGACTTTCAATACCCACCCAACGCTATCTGGTCCCCTTGGAAAATCCCAGTTGAGAAGAGTTATGTGGAAGTTTGCAGAAATCATTTTTTTAAGGAATTATTAGTAAGCAATTGAAAAATGCTGGAGAAACATGACGCAAGTTACAAACCTCTTACATGACACAGATCAAGCCAGAATTCTTTTGAATCAACACACTAACAGCAATTCTATTGCTTTAAATATATTTACGGATAAAAGGTTGCTTCTGGATAGCTTCTCTCGGTGCAATAAGCTTTCCTTTTGCATACCATCCTTTGGGCTCTTGCAAGAACCAAGGACAACAAAACACCACAGAAATAAAAAGACAGGGCCTATAGCTTAGAAAGAAGCGGAGTTGCCGCATTGCCTGGAATTTCCATCCCAGTTTTCCAACTTCAAGAATGTTAGATAGGGTTTGGGAAAGGTACTGACATTGAGTGATTATCTGAAGAGCACCGAGATCTTAATTACTTACTGGTAGCAGGGTATTAGTAACTGCAGCTCAGTAAAGGAAGGGAGAGAGAAAATGCTTTCTTAAGCACATATGTGATTCTATGTAAATCTGAACTGCTGCCTGAAATGTTTGCCAATAAAGATGAAAGTCCCACAACATAGTCACAACATGATATCTATCATATGGCTTCCTGGCTGTTGTGTATGTTTTTGCTGTGTGTAATTGACTGTGTTGGTGTTTGCATTACCTAGAATTTGCATATTAGCTCAAACATCATATTCTTGGTGGGCCTGATCCTGCGAGCTCCCCAAGAGACTCCAGCTGCCCCTGAAACCACAGGACAGCCACACAGGGCTCTCAGGAGGTGCCAAGCACTCCACCTGTGTTTCATTTCCACATTTATCATCCTTCAAACTGAAACCAGGTACAACTACCAATGTTTCTATAAGCACAGGAGTGAATGTTGAGATTTTGGCCTTTTGACTACAATACATCAGTTTGAAAGATGACAAAATGTGGGCTCCACCACTGCCAACATTGGGGTTACTCCAGAGGCAAAGTTGTGACGGATACAAGAGCAAAGTTCAGAGATCCAATTTATTTTGCATATGCCCCCCATGGAGGTGAGTTTTGGCCCTCCCACCTTTTTTTTTTCTTCCTAATTTAAAGCGTACAAATGTAGAATCATGGAATGGTTTAGGCTGGAAGGAACCTCAAAGCTCATCCAGTCCCACCCCCTGCCATGGGCAGGGACACTTCCCATGGGATCCAGTTGCTCCAAGCCCCATCCAACCTGGCCTTGAACCTCTCCAGGGATGGGGCAGCCACCACTGCTCTGGGCAACCTGGGCCAGGGCCTCACCACCCTCACAGCAGAACATTTCTTCCTAAGATCCCATCTCAATCTCCCCTCTTGCAGCTGAAAACTGTTCCCCCTCACCCTGCCTCTGCGCTCCCTGATCCAGAGCCCCTCTCCAGCTCTCCTGGAGCCCTTTTCTGCACTGGAAGCTGTTCTAAGGTCTCCCTGGAGCCTTCTCTTCACCAGGCTGAACAACCCCAACTCTCTCGCAGCCTGTGCTTCTGGAAATAGTATTGGAAATTTCTGATAATCAATTCTGTCAACAAAGCCCATGAGAACAGAGAGAAGAATTTCACGTGGAAATCCAGCAGCCACCATCTCGTACAACAAATGTAAAGTCACAATCATCTTACGGCCCCCACTGAAGTTCTGTCCCCTAAGCTGAGCGCTCCCCCGGGCTACCCTGCAATCATCTGTCTGCTCTCTTGGCGCTTCCTCCGTGCACACCAGTAGCACAAAGCAGCTGTGATGAATCAGACCTACAGACAGGGATTTTTACCCACTAGCAAGTACAAATCATTAATAGAAATTACCTTAGTGGATGACTTGGCTGCTTCTTGTGATGCAGCTACATATGTTGCAGCATGTAGGGGAAAGAGGCACAGCAGATGCTACTGGAAGCAAAATCCTGAGAAGGAAAGATGGCACACTGCTAGCAGCTCCGGATAGAGGGGGATGAAAGAAGAAGATGCAGCGCTTACTGGACCTGCTGCTGTTGCTATTGAAGCATCTGCTCTCTTGCCATGATTAAAGAATGTGTTTCCACTTCCACTGCTGCTACTTCCCTGGGTTTTTTCCCACTGCCTTTTATTTTTATGCTTATTTTCTCATGAATGGAAGGAAATCTGTAAGGTCTCTAAGCAGGTTCATATTATGGGCATGCAGGGTGGGTGCAGGAATGGGAGGAAAGGATTCCTAGCAAAGATCCATCAACCTTCTCCTTCAGGACGTAACAAGTTAGTGATCCCTTTAAAAATAAAGTCTTGACCATCAGCTAATAAGGCCTCCCACAGCAAATTCCAGCATAAACAAACACTCATGCAGCAAGTGGGAAGTTCAGGATAAGGTCAGAGTATTTAAGGCAGATGAGTGGGAAATCTGGATTCTAGTCCATACTTAACCAGTCTGAAGCTTCCTAAAATACCATATCTAATTAATCAGAACATCTTTCTGACTCACTCCTCAACAATTACCCAGGCAGGGAGACATCGCACGTAATCAAAGGCTGTAAAAGGGTCCTCTTATATTCTCTGCTGGTCACTGAGAAAACAAAATGTCTTTAAATTTCTGACTAGAGGCAGACTTCAAGGACACTAGATAAAGAAAAATATGGTAAAATTTTAGCAATGGGATGGCAAAGTCAGCAAGATGAGATTTGTCTGTACCAAAGGAAAGGAACAGTCTCCCTCCCAAGGAGCTGCTGCAAAGCCCAGGGTTCAGAGCCAAGGACTGCCAAAGGAAAAGATAACAGCAAAAATCAGTGATGTCCAGCCCACAGAGCCTCAACCCCCCTCCCCCCGAAGGAGGAGGTGCTCATCACAGCCAGTGAAGGTGGACAGGGAACTCTATGGGCTTCTATTAATACAACTTGGACGCCTTTTCTGTCGCAGCCTATGTGCGTATGGGTCTTCACACAGCCACGCACACACCCCAATGTCCTCTCCCAGACTATCTGCCCAAGCAGAGGCCATGAAAGTACCTTAAAATCATGCCCCGTCTGTTTGTCCGTCCCAGCTGCCCAACAGGGTGCAACGCAGCTCACCAGGGAATGTAGACACTTGGGGAGAAGTTTGGCTGCACACAGACCTCAGTCTAGAAAAGTGAATGACTTAGAGCTGCCCTGACAGACTCCCTAAAGGCTTTGCTACTTCAAGGGAGACCACTATGGAAGAGCACATCTAATGCAAGAGTTTAGCTCCTCTGAGTTATACCACAATACCTGAAAATGCACTGTAAGATCTTAAACCACTTCAAGACCAGAAGAGCTTTAAGGACATTAACTCCTTAATACAGTTAAGGCTCTCGTCTACCATGAGGGCCTGATCCAAAGCTCAGTGAAATCCCTGAAATTATTTCCATTGCCTTCAATGGGATTTGAATTGGGCTCTAAATCCTTAACGCAAAGTCTGAAGCAGTTACCTTGTTCTGCCCCGAAGCTTTTAAATCCTTAAGCAGTTTAAAAGGAAGCATTGACTTGATTTTTTTATTCTCTGCAAACCCGTGTCAGATGCCACCGCTAAGCCCCAAACTACTCTTAGATCTGGCTTTCCTTTGTCTTCATTTGCTCTCTTCATGGTTTGTAAAAAACCCCAAGCAGCCAAGAAAACTAATTAGAACCCCAGATATGCAACATTCATATCCTTAATTTTAATCAAGTGAGAAACTTTCCTGAATAAGTAAGTTACACAGAATTAAGCACATGCTTAATTAAGCAGTCATATGATCAAGACAACTCAGGGGAAAGCAGTGACACTGCATAAGCAGAACACTGTTACATGTAAATAAGCCGAAAAAAGGGAAACAATGGTTTTCATTCAGTGTCCATCCATTAAGGCAACTCCTGATGATACCTACAAAAATTGGTAGGAGAAAATGGAATTTTAAGAGTTGCAGTGTCCCTTTAAGTGCTTAATACTGAAGAACTTCAGTGTTTTCACAGAATTTGGGCTAAACACAAGATCAGCCAGAACTTCCCGGAGAAGCAAATGTTCCCAGTCACTACGGAGCCATGTAACAAATTCCAACGTGCTCTTTTAAAAGCCTTAGTCCTTGCGTGAGTATCAGTCTTAAGTCTCAGGAATGAAGTGATTCAATTTCTTCTAAGGGACAACTCACTGTGCAGCCACACAACGCAGAGCCAGCCAGGACGGCAGGGCTGACTGACCTGGGCTAACGTGTTCTCTGGAACGAGTGCGTTTCCTCACCAGCACTGGATTACATTATGGGGAGAGGAGAGGTGAGGTTGGATGTTCTTGCCTCCCTTTCTAGTACATGGTGCAAGGTGTCCAAAGAGAAGCTGGACAACAGCCTCACAGCTGTGCAGGCAGCAGTGCTACCTGCCTGCTGCAGAGGGGAAGCCAAAGTTGTTTTAATGACTGACACATTGCATTCCTACAGCCATTTTAAATACCTGGGCATTGCAATGAAAATCAACTACAGGAAGAACTCAATTTTGTTTTTCATTAATATTCACTTTGCTGGCATGAAATGATGGGTTTGGGGAGCTCAGTTGCCCTTTTAATTTGTATCTCTGCAAAGTGAAACATATCTTCCACTGTCAAGTGAGTAAATCCTGCTTCTCTCTTGTTGTGAATTTTGTCATTATTAGGAAAGGAACTTGGGCTGGAAGACTTAGAAGAATTTGGGGGGGTAAATACCCTTTAAAAAACAGCTAATGTTATAACCATGCATTAGTCATTGAATATCATCATTCAGTCTCTAATTTCTATAAATAATAGGAAAAAGACCAAAATGTGTGCTTACTGGAAATCACTGTTAGATCTAAGCCTTATAATGTTTCCTTGAGCTCTGGCCAGGAGCTCCACACCTCTTCACATCAGGAAACTTTCAGCAGTCTGGCTAAGGTTTCTTTGTGCAGCTTGACATGAAGACGTGGATTGTTAGAGAGATCAATACTGCCCCCAAAATTCAACCTCCCCTTCTATTCACAGCAATTTTCAATTCTTAGGGAAGAAACACTACTTTTCTGCTAAAACACAATGCATTTTAGAATTGTTTTCTTGTTTCTCTTAAGTCTCATTTTATATTTTTAACACATCCAACTGCTAGCAGGCTTGGCTGAGAAGTGAGCTGACCCTACCGAGGTGACAGAAATAAGTGCTTAAGTTCACTGAGTGAATAACAGCTTAACAGCCCCCACCACTCTCACACCACTCCTCGCACAGTCACACCAGGAGAAATGTCCAAAAACCATTACATTTCCACTCAGTGGAAACCGTTTGATACAGAAGCAATGCAACACACCTGGTATCTCATTACAGTTTGATCCGTATCATATTTTGCTGGATGTCATTTGTATAATCATGTGTAATCTAAAAAGGGCAAGGCTAGCCAGTTTTATCAGACGTGTAGAGTAGTTGACAGTAACAGCTTCATTCGCATTTAAAATACAAGGTGTTCGCATATTCTTGTTTTGGAAAATGTTTTAGAACTGGTTATTTTTATACTTGGTCCCAAGTGAAAGGCTTTTTCCATTCCCCATTAACAGCGCCTGCTTGTCAAGTTTGTTAATGAATCATTTTGTTTCCCCCTCCCACCTGAAAGATAAAGGAACATACACAAGAAAGCAGACCTGGCATTCTCTCTCTTCCCACAGCTTCAGGACTACCAGATGCAGACAGGACATTTCTAATCCCCAAATAAGTTTTAACCAGCACCTCCTTTCAGGCCACCGCTGGGGTCTGTTCAATCTTTCCACAAATTCCTAGACTTGGCCACTGAAATGAAGCGATTTTACTTTTGATGTCTAACATAGCCCTCAGTGCCATGCTGAAATAACTTCGATCAGAGCCATGGAATGGGGAAAGACCTGTTTTCACTGTCTGTCTCTAATGATTATGTAACGGTTTCAGAGTCCACACTATCCACAACCAACAAGAGCTCCACAACAAAACCGCCAGGACTGTTTCCAAACATGCATTTATATCACACCTTGGCTTCTACGGCTTCTACACTGGCATCTCTCTGCCCAAGTCACGGTGGTGCAGCTAAGAGGAAGCCCACAGGACAGTTAACCTGCAGTGACGCTGGAGGCAGCGGTCCCCGGGGATGGCAGGCAGCTGAGCTGCCACCTGAATCAGTGCGAGGATTTGCTTTAAGAGACAGGAGCTGGAAATTAATCTGCAGTAGAGTAAAATGCGAACTGATGGGATGAATGACAATGTGTAGGATTTCCATCCTCAACACCACAGCAGACACATGCTGGTTTTTAACGTGGCCAACATATGATTAGAACCAGAACATCATTGCCTAGATTACTGTTACATAAAAGATGGTGCAGATATTTGCAAATCGTGCTATTCGGAGTCACCTGCCTTTTCGGAAGATGAAAGGCAGACAATTATGAGTTGATAACCACTATGGAGGTGCAGCTGAGACATCGCTGCTGAGGAGTAGGAACCTCCCCCTGCAAGTTCTTCAGCTCAGCTCTGAACAGTGGTACTTACGATTCAGCTCGTATTCACTCTATCCTCATTTATAAGATAAATAATTTTGAGATGTATCTAAAATTACTTTACAACCTTTTAATCACTGAAAATTGTATATAATTATTATACCTGCACTCGGGTGCCAAGATCTGCTGTGAAATACTTAGCTGCTCAAAGTGTGTGGAGGAAATGCTTCAATTCCACATTAATTAATGAATTTTTATCCCCACTCCTGTCCATTAACAGCCACCATGCTTTTGCTGTGAATGGTCATTATTACAGACTGAAATAGGAACATAAATTACTGATAATGAAAGTGTCATTTGGAAGGGCAGTCTATCATACCGTGTGCTGATATGGTCAGACCTTTTTTTGCTGTCTCGCATCTTTGCCTTGTTTTTGAAAGGCTGGCATGTAAGTAAGGGGACCTTTATTTATGGGTACCCATGAAACATCCCTTTAAATAAAGTAGGAATGATTTTCAGTATTCCAGTAAATATTGCATTGATTTTAAAATTGCTCTCCCTTCTTATCAGACATTGCAGGTCTTCACTAAGAGAACATCCCTGACCTCCTTGCTCTTGAGATTGCAAGCCAGGTTGGGTTTGTGTTGGGGTTTTTTATTGGCTTAGTTTTTGATGGAGTGTTGTTGACTCTCAGAGCAAATTACCTGGTTGACTTAATCTTTGTTGTGCACCACTAAGAAGAGAGGTTTCTGTTGATGTTCTGCATCTCTGGACCATATGGAACAAAGCTCAAGTTGTCACATTTTCTACCTTTTAAATAGTTAAGTCCTTATGGAATTCAGTGGATAGGATATGATGGCATTCCACCTTCTAATTACTTTATTAGCTGCAGCGTAAGATATGATGTAAATGGCATGAAAAAAATCACAAAAACAGGCCTTAGTGTAAAGCCATTGCATTAATGCATTTCAAAATAGAGAAAATGAAACATGGATAAAAATATTCTAGAAGAGAATCTTCATTTTATACTGGGGCTCATGTACTGTTATTTTTTATATATTATATATACACATACAATTTCAATTATATTGAATAGCAAGCGCTCAAAGCACATCTGCAGGGAGTGCAGCAACTTTCCAACCCCTGTTCAGTTTGCATCCAGCTGGACACTTGCTGGTGTTTAAAAGGAACACCTACATGCGACTGTGTAGAACACACTGACAGTTTTCTTCTTAATCAAGCACATCGTGCACAAATCACATTAAAACACCAGCAGCCAAACTGTACTGCCTGCATAGATATCTATTTCTTTAAACAAACCTGAGCTTTACGCAGTACCCTTCGTCTATGTTATCGGGAACGCAATAGTCCTCTCCAAGACAAAGCAGTTGGCACAATAAGGCACGCTTGCGCAGAGGCCACCAAGCTCCACAGAAGCAAAACCTCCACAACAACCATGCAGCACTCAACTTCAGAGCCTAAATTACACTACGATAGTTGCTTAAGGACATAGTTGAGATATTTCTGGTTATTTGTTATTTTCCAAGGAAAGTAATGGGATGGATGGGTTGCCTGAACCCTGTGCAGGGAACACCAAAACCGTCCCCCGTTTCCCCCATCACAGGTACAGCACCGCAGGAGCGAGTCTCCAAAGCACCTGGACACAAGAGATTTTGCAGCCGCTTCTGTGTCTGCCCAGTTAGACTTTCAGTCTGAATTTTCATAAGTAATATCTCTGCACAGAGAAAGAGCCCAAGCAAGTTAATTTAGCCACCACTTCAGCGCAAGCAAAGCATTTTAATGTTTCAGCAAGGGAGGGAGCTGGTGCCTGAGCAGCGACACTCCACTGTCCCAGGCTGGGCACCAGCCCTCAGCGAGGGCATAGGAAACACGCTTTTAGCCTCACCAGCTGCCTGGCCTCCTGCAAGAGTGCCCAACATGATTACTACTGCTCTGTGCTGGACTGGGAAAGGAAAGTCTGCTTGTGGAGCTGCTGGGTAAGCTGACAGCAGAAACAGTTCCCAGAAAGGACGCCGTGTTTGGGACCAGGGGTAGGTTTCACATAAGTTGAGGCTACTCGTGAAAGCTGAAAGTCAAAAACTATCATCTAAATGAGGGATGACTACTGTGGAAATCACAACTGAGATTCTGTCCCTGAAAGCAGGTGTAGGAACTCCCTCACAAAGCCCATCCTCACAGCTTCGCTGCTGTCTGAAAGAGAACAGCAAAGTCCATGACCCACTAAGGGCCATTAACAGGTCAGCAGCGATTTCCACAGAGTACAGAGACTCTCTCGGATGTGGCCGCACTCTGCGTCAGGCAGAAAGCGCCAGCAGAGGATGGAGGACAAAGCAAAGCCAGCGCTGCGTGGGCACTGAGCCCCAAAGGACACAGAGGAGGAGAGGAGAAAAGAAGAGTGGAAAAGCAGGAGCATCCCTTCACGCTGTGTGTGTTTGGGGGCAAGGGAGGAGGCAGACCCCCCTACACTCAGCATGCTAACACCAAAGGAAAATCCTCCGCAAGCTTCTCACCACTCCAATACCCGCCTTTGGTGCCAGGACCAGGCTGCAGCAGTTAGAGGGGATGAAAGTAACCCAACATTTCACAGAGTGGTACAATTTTCTTCCAGTATAACTGAATAAATATCATTAAAAGATAAATTTGTTACAGTTGTTCTTCATAAAAAGTCAGATAGCATGTGGCTTGAACAGTATGTATAAGATCTTTTTCCCTGTCAATTTACATGATAAAAACATCTCAAGCATATAAAAAGTGGGTGTTTGTACCACCGGAATTATATACAGTACTGTATGCTTCTAGATGCTCAGGTTAGTACATATTTACACGTACAATGCACACAGGATTATGCTGGGGCCAAACACTAAAAGAAAACATGCGGTAAATGGTTGCTTTAATAAGTCCTGTTCCATTGAAAGGAAATAAAACCTGAGTATTAATGAGATATAATTATATATTTAAAATCTTTTCCCTTGTGCAGTATACAGAATTAATGCCAGTAAACTCACAAACTGCAACATTCTACTCCATTACATCTGCAATGATTAGAGATAGTTTGAACATCTGGCATATAATCTGTGATAGAAAACAGCATTCTGCACTTTAATGGACGTCTGGAGGCTACACATATCTGATTTTATTTCTTTGTGTTAACTCTTTCCTGGGAGGAAGAGGAGATCCAGTGCTTGAGCACCTTCTTTCTGTCTTTTGATGAAGTTGCACATAGCACTGCTATTCAGCTACTTTTGGGCTACTTATGTTTTAACTGTCTGGACTCAACAGGGACCCACACAGATTTCTGAGGGTATTTATAACAGACAATTGAGCAGCATTAATATTAACGTGTTAAAAACTAAGAAACACAACCAAGGAAGGCAACAATAATTTCCTCATTTTCAGTGACTCAAATACAGGAAAATGAAGCAGCGTTTGCAGTTCCTTCATTATTGTGAAGGCTTTGTAAGCATCTTCCCTTAATTTGGTTTTCTTTCACCATCTCGTATGAGATAAGCTGGGGTTGCCAATATTTGCACAGTTTTGATGTACCCTGAGTGTAAGGATGCAAGAGCCTCTTTGAATGGCACTGACTTTCATTGGAAAAATTAGCTTATTTCCCAGCTTTTGCAGGGTGTGTTTTGCCCCAAGCTAAACAAGAAGGTTTTAGCCCTACTGCATTCTGCAGGGAAAAGAGAGCTACCAACTTGAAAGGCGAACACGACTGACAGCGTTATCTTTTGCCTTACTTACTGAAATATTAGCTAATACCAACACCTAAGGAGACCTTGAGATTAGACTCTGAGTAGTAATTAAGGCTGATTGAAGAGTGATATCAGAAGAGATCTGTGTCACTGCCGAAAGGATTCAGTATTTAGACTGACAAGTGTTCAGTATGAGTGTATTTAGGTATGAGAAAGAACATCTATCTTAGGAAAAACACTAGTAGAGTTTTGTAATCCGAGACTGTACATGTCAAGGGCTTATTCAGCCGCCACGGTGGAACAAAAGCTGGTTCCCGGGTGACTTCTGTTGAGTACTAACAATTAGCTAAAAAGTGGGCATATTAAGGCCCTTACTGCAAGGGTTCACAAGGGCATCCAAAAGTTCTAATGGCTGTGTTACCACACAAACCCTCCCACCACACACAGGCTACACACAGGGAAGAACAGAGAGCCTGGAGAGAATCATTTAAGGCTAAAACTACCTAAATGCAAAGCATGTGCAATACATTAGCTTACGATGGAATTGATTCACGTATTGCTGGGCAGTGGAAACCTTACAGCCTAAGGATAAAAAAAAAAGAGCAGTGTTCATTCGTAAACCAGACTGAACCCATTTCAACAAAGATTAGGAAAAATTGGCCTAATTATAGATGATGATCTAATACAATTTGGCCATATTTAATGGAAGTCAGAAGCAGAAAGTTGCATGTTACTTCCAGTTCCAATATCTGAACTAATGGATCAGAGATTTC
This sequence comes from Cuculus canorus, assembly GCF_017976375.1. Lineage (NCBI taxonomy): Eukaryota > Metazoa > Chordata > Aves > Cuculiformes > Cuculidae > Cuculus > Cuculus canorus. Next base: position 1,273,212 of record NC_071413.1, on the reverse strand, counting down.
TTATGTAGTAGGAGACCCAGCCCCCGGCATATTTGTCACATTCAAAAAAAAGATTGTTAGAGTCAACAGCTGAGAACATTGAAGGATAAGTTGAAATCACCATTTCTTGAGGAATCACCTGCCCAGAGCTAATGAAACCCAGGAATGTGTCTGGAAATAGTCCAAGTTTTACCAAAATTCCTACATTGCCTTTGATTTATTCACAATTTTTGTCAATATCATCAAAAGCAAAGATCAGCTCTGCAGCTGCAGGGCACAGTCCTGCTCCAGCTTCAATCAATGAGACTCACAGGGAAAACAGGCTGGTTTAGACCCCAAAGGAGTAAGCTTCGCTTTGATGGTAAGTTTAGTGAATGTCCAGAGAGGCTCTGTTAGAACAAGGGGCATATTTAACCTGGATTTGCTTGATCTCCCCTACCTGGAACTGTAAGCAGAGATCTTAGCAGACATAATTCACTGTATTAAGCCATGAACTGAATTATTTCAATGTTAAGTTCCAGAAAGAGAAGTGGGTTTGGGAGATCCATACAATTCCACTCTTGCAAGCAAATTATTCAAAGACCAGAGTTGCCATGTCATCTGATACAAAACACTTGGAAAAATGCATTTGTGCCATAGATCAGATAAACTATCCTCTAAAGTTCATGTTGGCAAGAGTGGAAACATGAGAAGGAAAAGGCTGAAGTAATTGGGAAAACACTTAGACAAGAGAATTGATATTTCAGAGCTGCAAAGGCTGTTTAAAGCAGATTTCAGCTTTCCCCTGCTTTGACCAAGCAGCAGCTTTTACAAGTGTTTGGCAGTCCAGCTGTCCTCCACCATTCCCACACGGTGCCTATGGACATGCAGGACTGAGGCACACAGGTTTTCCTCCTGCCCAGCAAGGAAGACACAAGATGCCCAACAAAAGCCCCACACTGAACAAGCCAGGTGCTTCCGAGGGCAAAGACGAGGGAAGAGGTCAAAGTCCATCTGGCTCAGCAGAGGACAGAGTGAATTAGGCTGAGACCGTTAAGATGGTTGGTTTCAGCATCACACTACAGCTTCATATTGGAGTGATGAAACTTTGAGAAAAAGGACCACATGACACCCCTATCCATTAGTTATTACACATTTTGTTACCAGGCAAGTTTGTCCCCAAGAAGTGCTCTGCAATGACTCATCAGATGAGGAGCACTGCAGTGACGTTCACCCATCTGTCCTGTCACTGCAGAGCACCTGCTTTGCTTGGTGAGTGAGCCAGAAGACTTTGGAGGGTGGTGGCATTTGATCGCAGCAGACAGCCTGTCTACAACCACCAGAACAACACCCCGGCCTTCCTTACCAGGCTCTCATCTACTGAAACAGCACATCTGACCTCAGAGTTAGGTGAAAAACTTTAGGAAGTCTCAGTGGCTCCCAAAACTAGAGCTGATGAACCTGGAGGTTCTGCAGCACGAAACAAGCAGGCTTCTGTAGAACAGCTAAATAAACGAGGAAACCCACGAAGTCAGAACAGGCAAGTAAGATACGATTTGGGATTTGGTTCCTTTTGTTCTTGGAAAGCACTGTGCATAGTTAACATACAGCATTAATTAGCATTTACATTAACATAAAACTGCAATTGAAAAACTTACTAGTAAAGATGAAAAACAGACTTGCCATGTACTGCGTAAAACAGCCGTTCCACAGAGCAGAAAAGTCTTGCACCGAGCAGAGAGTCCTACTGGCTACCCCAGCTAGAGACGGTGTAGTAATACTCAGTGCACCCACTTGCAGAGCTTGTGGGTATGTGGTACAGGCTGAATTCATGCCAAAGGCTCCAAATATAGATAGAAAATTAAGTTGAAAAGCTTTTTTCTCTCACATAATTCCACCAAGAGGTTTGGAGCAACAAACCAATTACTTTTCCTCAAACTCTGCAGGCTTTTAAAAGATGTAACAGCTTTTGGTACTTGGATTCCAAAGGGAATGACAACACAAAGCAGAACGCTACAGGGCAATGCCAACACCAAAGAATATTTCAGGTGTTTCTGTGCATGCCTCCGGGTTAGAAGACCCCTTGGAATTGAGGTGATTTCAAGAGAGCAGCAGCCTCCCACTGAAAGGTGGGTCAGGAAATGCCTCAGACTGGGAAGACAGAAAATATGCTACAAATTCTTTCCCTCTGTACAGTTACGTCGTGACACATTCTGGTAGCCATTTATTCTGGAGAACACATGCAGAGTACACCCTTGTAAGCACACGTCATAGATGGCTTTTTGCTCCCTCTCCAGGTAAATGCCACCCACCTTGGGGTTCAGTTTTCCCCACAGCCTTGATCTACTTAAAGCCCAAGTCAGAGACCTTCTATTAGTTTGAAGAGGCTGTCGTCCAGCTGACAGTTGCAAGGAAGCTTCAAGCTTGGGTCAAAAAACTAGAAGAACGTTACTTTCCATTTTTATTTTAATCTCAAGCTTCCCAAGCCAGGTCTACAAGTGTCTCATGTTTGGAACCGGCAGGACTCTGAACCACAATAAAAGCACAGACCAGGGAGAAACAGCTTCCTGGATTGGGAATCGCAAAACCCTGGGCTGTACAACTACTTTAAGGACTGGCGAAGTTCGCTCTCACGGCCACGGGGCAACAGCCCAGCACACATTGGCCAAGAGAGGGACTCGCCTGCCCAGGAGCACCTTGCTCTGCCTTCTGCCTCCTGTCCTCAGCTCCCTCCCCCTACACAGATTCCCACTCACACTGACAAGGCAATGCTCGCTTTTCCCTGCACAAACACTGCGTTCCCATGCCTGATGGGCCTTGGGAACTGCCGCAACAGATACACGGCAAGATCTTCTGTGCAGGGAGCCAAGGCAGATGGACCCAGGGGGAGCACGGGACTCCCCCTTGCCCCTGCGCTGGGCGGCTCCCCACAGCCTGGAGGGCTGCCTTTCACACGCACCCCCCAGGCCAGGTAAATCCACTCCATCACCCAAATCACCAGGAGACCCATCCCTACACACGTTAACAAGTCTTAAAGAATAACAGAATAAAATTCCTGAAACTGGATAGGAATTGCAGAAGCGTATTTCCCCTCTCAGAGCGGAATCTTGCTTTTCATTAATATAGCAGAAGAAACCAGTGGAGAAACACATCTTGTTATCTGGCTTCTTAGATGGTAGACTCTGGTTCATTAGCCTTAAAGCACATCAGCTGGAGAACACTATTTATCCCATACAGAATCATGATCTACTTTAAAGGAACACTGCATTGCCCGTGCAGGAATGAGTTTAACCATCATTCACAGCTTAAACACACACTAACCCTTACAAGCGAGAGATGCAGATATAAAAGGATTCAAAGTAGGTCCTGGGAAGGGAGGCAAAACAGAGGTACGGTGCCCTGGAGCTACAGCAGATCCAACTGTACATTAATGACCCATTAGTTTTTAGTTATACTACGCAGATTCCGAGCCTTTGCTCTTCAGCCATATTTAAAGAAAGAAGTAAAATGAAAGCTAAACAAGCCCAGCTCCTCTTTCGAGGTCAGTAAGAACACTAACGTTAGATCTGGAGCTTCCTGTCTAGTTGGAAAACAAGCTGTCGTACTGGTATTTAAAGTATACATTCACTGACTTAGTTCAGAGCCGAGCAGTAGCAGGGAGCTCCACAGGCACTTTAACAGCCCCTTCAGAAATACCGTGATTTTAATCTTGCACGCCTCCAAGAGCAATATCTCTGCAGTGTTCAGCCTATATTGTTGACAATAAAATTATAAAAAAAAGACACTTTAAGCATGCAGTAGCTGGGTCTGAAAATTAAATATATCAGCCATTAATTTTTTCCCCCAAATTACTAAAAAGCAACAGTCCACACTAAAGACTAACTGTTTGTAAAATTGGATTTTTAAAGATGAAGTCTTTTTTAAGCCAAGGCTGGTCAAAAGAAGCATTAGAACAATTCTACAGCTGGAAAAAATAAAGCCTGTTAGCTAATTCACCTCACTAAAGAAATGGATTTATGCTGCTCACATCCGTGTTTCAGATATTGCCATCTCAGAGTGGGGATATTACATTAAACCCCACAAACTGTGAGGCTCTGGAGAAGCAAGGCCATAGGTAATGAGATATTGATCCTCCCACCCCGAGGTGAGCACACGTGCAGACAGGGATGCAAAGCGACCGCGGGCACCGCCAGGCACAAACACAGCTCTGGACACCCCGAGATCCTCCCTCACATTCACTGTGGGACAGAGGACAAACACCCTTCTCATCGCAACACTCTGCCTCCAACAGGCTCCAGGCAGGGTGAGCTCCGTGCCCACCCCCGCCACAGCAGCGCAGGGCCCTGGGCGTGCTGGGGCCACCACGGATGCTCCAGCGGCAGAGCCATCTCTCTGCGGCGGAACGCTTACAAGCTACCACCTCACCATTTCACAGGGGGGAAAACACAAGTTCAAAATTTCAAAGGGAATTGTTTTCCAGACAGCCAGTTTACAACTTCTGCGGCCGAGCGCAGTCGTGCTCTCAGTCTCCGTTGGACAGTTGAGTCCTCAGAGTCTTCCCCAGTGCCACAGTCCCTCCCCTTCGCGGTGCTCGTGAGAAACCACATCAGCTGCTAAGTGGCCTAATGCAAACTGATGTGGCAGCTTCAATTCAATTGCCACTGCACAAGTAACACCACAGCAAAAGTCACCCCTGTGATTGGCATTAGCTCGAACTGTTATTGTCATCGCTCGTGCAGTGCCATCGAGGTGCGCGGTCCTTGTTGCCTCTGCAGTCGAGCGACTGGAGAGCTGCCGTGCGTGGCTGCATCGCACCCTGTCACAGCGCACGCTGCCCCCGGTCTCCGGCGGGAGGGAGTACTTCAGGACAGCGAGCCTGCTCCCTCACACAGCCCCCAGAACTTCCCACATCCACATACTGAAGCTTAAAGTAGGACCTTGGTGACCGGAAGGCCTGTAGGAAAGGAGCTGTACCGGGTTATTTGTGCTCCTGGCAGCTGGGGGAGACAACACGGCCTTGTTTTTCCATTTTGAAATCATTACCAGGATAAGGAGGACACCCAGCTCTGTGCCTCACTGGTACGGAAGCACCCACGGTTGCTCCCCACATTTCAACTCATTAGATGGCTCTTCGCTAATGAGAGCGCGTAACTTTAGGGGGAGTAATCAGCAGTACCCAGCAGTGGCACAGCCAAACCCAGGAAAACACCTTTGCCACAGACGAAGCCATCGGGTAAGCGAGAATCACCCCGAGGCCACAGCGCACCCCACGGCAGGCGGCAGCGGCCTCTGCACCTCTGACTCCAGGCACAGCACTCCTGTTGGATCCAGTCTAACTTTAAGCCACTGGAGCACCCGCCCATCCTCCAGCTCTCCTGAGAGCTTATTAAAGAGTTTAGAAGCACTGCGCTTGGGAAGATCGCCCTTACTCAGTTTTACCTCACTGCTCCTAGACTCTCTCAGGCCATTCCCACATAGATCTCCTCCTTCTTAATTTTTGGCACTTAGGCACTTACCAGAGTTATGAGCAAAGCATCCGCACTTCCTCAGCCGTGAGGGACACTCCTGGGAGCAGCACCTTCGTTCTTCACCCGGCAGTGAAGACAGCCCTCTCCCACCCAACACAGCTGGGCTGCATTTCACCCTTTTATAGCCCAAGGATGGGTCATTGGAAGCACCTGGGGCAGCCCAGCCACACCGCACCTGCTGCCCTTTGCCCAATTAGGAATTCCAGGTGTGAGGTTCATGTTTTCCTCTCTATTAAAAAAAAAAAAAAAAAAGAAAGAAAAAAAAAGAAAAAAAAAGAAAAAGAGAGAGAAAAAAGAAAAAAGCAAATCCTCATTTCCCATTCCCGGCTGGAGGTGGCTGCTGAGGTCCCAAAATGCTCACACACCCTGCCCAGCCCCTGCCCCTGTGCTCCCCGCTGCCCTTCCCTCCCTGCCCCTGCTCTAAACATGGAGTATTTCTGCTTTCAGACCCCAATTTGTGTTTCTTTGGGTTAAATTTTTATTCTTGCCGAATTCTCCCTCTGTTATTTCTGTCCTCGGTGATGTTTGCAATAGCTACTAATGTACTGTCATTTGCAAATGCAATTAGTGTGTTTACTTCTTTCTTTCTTTAGCTCATTAATAAAGATGTTAAATAAAAATATGCCTTCCTCTGCTAACAACATCCTTGAAATAGTTAGGAAGACGGGAACCTAAGGTAATAAAGAACTCTATTATTGGACAAGACTTTTCCTTGCATCTTTCAGCATTTGCCACGCTCATTATGGGCAATTAAAGCATAAAACAACTTTCTCGCTTCACACCCAAACTAATCTTCCTCCCTATTCTGTGTTTGCACGTATAGGATACATACAGAAAGAGCAAGACTAGACATCAGCTGGCAGCTTGTTATAACAGAAGTAGCAAGGCTTTCTCTCTTCTAGATGCGGAGGAGTAAAGTGTGGCCATTTGTTAACCTTTTTATGTACATTATCCCTGTTTCCAACAAAGGACGGGAGTGGGGGTGCTCTTAAAACTTGACTGGCTGTACCTGCCGTAGCCGTGTCCTGGTACAACAGCTTGCGTGTTTATTGTACAGCCGTAACTCAGCACATCGGCTGCATCCGCTAACGTGGCCAGGATTTCCCAGGACTCGCTCGCCATCCTCGTGCCTTTGATGTTGACAGGGCTGGGAACGCTCGGCAGTTCATGGCACGGGCTCGCTGTTGGGACAAAAGGACAGGCACTTCTTTTCACCTTCAGGAAAACATGCTGCAATTAACTCGTGGCTCTAGTGAATTGGTGTGAAGTGAAGTAATACCAGTTTCCCTTAATTTTCTGTCTGCTGAAGAGACAGCAAAAAAAACCCCAAATGCTTACAGATACCAAAAAAGACAAGGAAAAGAAGAGAGGCAGGTCCAAGGATATGCAGGGGCAAGTTTATCAAATCCATCTCATTGCTTCATCTCACGCTCGGCTATTTAAACAGAACTTAAATAAAACATTTATTTAAAGGAGAGCCTTTTCTCTGGGGGCCTCCTGGCATTAAGGTGTGTGGAAACAGAAGCTGTCTTTTTTTCCTTTGTGATGTATGAAGGAAGACTCAAGATCACTGGATGCACATTTGGGTAATCATAAATTAATTGTAATGTAAACTTCCACAACATGTTCAGAGCATGTTGAGATTTTGTTTGATTTTGAATTGCTCCAAAATGACATCTAATTATATATTAGTGATTAACACGTTGGTTGCTTCTAAGAAATAGCAACTGAGCAAACATTCCAATTCAGTATTTGAATTTACCGTGGGTTGGATTTGTTGGATATTTTTGCCTTTTTTTAAATGCACATTGGAACCACAGTAGTAAATTCAAACACTTAGACAGGCACTGTGACTGTTTTCCCTTATTTGTGAAAATTACGGATTACATCCTACAGGAAGGAAGGCGAAGATGAGCTTGATGGGTTCTTTTCTTTTCTTTCTCTCTTTTTCTCCTCTCATCTTTCTGTCCCCCATCCTGGGATAGAACTCGGGAACTGCCCTACAAGCGTGAATCTGGGTTTGCAGTTGGTGGTTCAAGATCTCTCTGAGGCACAAGGGAGGAGGGAGCAGCTCAGTACCTTGCCTAGATCATCATGCCACAGTCCAGCAGTGCTCCTGCCCAGGGCAGAGGACAAGAGGGACCCACGTGGGCCAGCTTGAAACCCCGCTGCACCTGCAGAAGCTTCATCCCAAATCCAAGCCTGGTAGTCTGCCGTCTCCTTAGTCAAAAGACATTTCTCATTTGATCTGAAGCTCTGTCCAAAGGTGGTGCTAGGTCTTTGGTACGTGCACGATTCATCAGTTCTTCCTATCATATGTCCACCTGCGTGGCTTGGAATTATTTGACCAAATGGGAAAAATTAGTAGACAGAACAATATGTGTTGTATTCCGCATCATTTTTGTCTGATAAAATGAAAACTCTGTCCTTTTCAGCCACAGACGGATCTGGCTGATGCCCACCTGCTCTGAGACAGTGCTGCAGGTGAGGAGACGGTCGGCGTGCAGGGCTAAAGCATCTGCCTGCTGCAGCATCTACTCTGTTATCCCCCCGTCAGCACAGCTCTTCTTTGAAAGAAAAGTTTCTGAAGCATTGGAGGAAAACGATACTTTCAGTGTGAGCTTAAAATAAAGACTTAATAAGGGCTAATTGTCATCTCTGAGCCAAAGACTGTCCCACATTAGCTCACTTTTCCATTCTCACTGGAGTGAGAATTACTGCCCCCCAGCCTTACTGCTTTTGATCTTAGCTGGGGATTTGCTCTGGTTTTAACTGGAAGAAATGAGGGCTTGGTTTTCTGTGGAGACTCTGTTCTCCCATTTGGGTTAAGCGAGTGATGTCACATTTCCTTTCGCTGGCCGTGTTTGGACAATTGCTGTCACATCTCGGATGTGTTCCCGTGCTGGGGGGGCTGCTCAGTGACGGACAGCAAATCAGCATCTCCCAGCCCCGACCAAGCCGTAAGAATTCAGCAGTTTCACCTGGGCAATGCACACCTTTGGGTGTCAGCCTTTCCGAGAGGAGCCTGAAACACGCAGCAGCCTTTCCACATCCCACTCCCACTTTGGTCAAACTTAGACGTTGACAGGAGTGGGCACTTTTATACATTAGTTTAAGCATTTATGATTTAATTGCATATGTATGAGGCTGCTCAACTGACTCCTGCTCACTGGAGATTACTGAACTCCCTGCAGGAAACTGAAAACAAACATGGCCATAAGGCCGTGGGAAGGCAAGAACGTTTCCATTAAAGCAAATACCACTGAGCAGCGACAGGACGCTCCGCCAGTGGTTCTGCTCTTTTGGAAGATCAGAGGTGTTTTGCCAATAACACCCATGGAAGGAGAAAGAAGAAGTGGGCATTAAGGAATCAACATTTATAGTACTAAGAACAAGGTGTTTCTCCCATAAATCAATAGCATTTGGAGGCTTTAGCTCAGTGGAATCATGAGGTGGATCAATGGCTTTGGAAAAAAATGAACAAACCTTCCAGTTATTCAAAGCTAATTGAAAATGAACCTTTCCCTTAGCGCACAGGTGAGCTGGGTTCGGTGATCCCAGTACCACCAGTAAGGTTTGAGAGGAGACGCACAAATGGGAACTGGCAAATGGATAGGAACATGTTGCTCCATGGGGAAAGTACGCATTGCCTTGGGAAAACACTGACTGAACTTACGTAGCTTTGGAGCTACCTACATTTTTCACATCAGACCTTTTCCCTACAAGATCCTCAGTTGTCTGTCACGGAGCAGCCCCTTCCCGGCGCTGGGAGCTGGTTTGCGTCGGCAGCACAGTGAGGACTCGCACAAGTCGGGAACCATAATTCTCTAGCAAAGATGAATGTACTACAGTCATAGATACTGTGTGAGAGATTCTTAACAAAAGAAAGGTTTTCTCTGTTGGGATTAATAGCTCCATTTTTCTTTATTACTCCTTGTGTTTCACTCATTCATGCATCAGCTTCTTTCAAAGAGAAAACAACTGAGGAAACAATCCCCCAAGAATAAAACCTAAAAAATAATAGGGAAGCACAGTGACACAACCTAGAAAAATCACATATTCTGTGTTGCAGTATCTCACACAATTTAAGGACACGTTTTCTCCACAAATTCTCCGTTTCAAAGAGAAGTTTTTTTCTCTGCCTTCATTACTAATAGGCCTGATTCACCATCAGGTGATTTTAACTTTACAAAGCTAGAATTTCAAGAGCCACAGTGATCCATCACATCCTGTGGCTCAGATTTTCAACCCCTTAGTCCATATTTCTGCCCCTCAGTAAGTAGCTGATGCTCAGAAATGCTGAACATCTGCTATTGCTTCTCTGAAGTGTTGAAAATCAGAAACATTGGGACACTGAATATGGAGTTAAGGGGTTAAATCAGATTCTGATTAAAAGAAAAGCTGCCAGTGTGTGTACATACACACAGATATTACATATATATACATATGTATCCATTTCAGTCCTTTCAAATTTAGAATATTTCAGTTATCCCTAAGGTTCCCACATTCAGCAGCTTTTTTAAAGACCAAATTTACCTTCAACCTCCTCTACTGAGATGTAACTCACCTACTGCTACTGCCTGCACTTGAGACAAAGCTTGCGGTATCTGTATCTGTATGGGTAATTGATGTGTAATAAATAGAAGAAACCCTTGCTTCCAGCCTTCTTCACATTTTGAGTCTCTGTATATCAAGTAAGAATTAATGACTGTGAGCACGGAGAGTAATTTTCATTGATTTCTCTGCGATATCAGTAAGTGAGGGTTCTCGGATACATCTGCTGCACGGCGCAGTGCCGTAGGAACCTAGAATGAGTTTAAATCATCAGAACTCTATGAAAAACATAAATAATTAACCCCAAAGAGAGGGAGGGGGGTTGCACCTATGAGAAAAAGATGTCTAAGTCTTTCAAATCCTGGGGGCAGAGCCTCCCCTGGGTGGCACGGCGGATGGCACTGGCTTTACGCTGGCGGTGGAGAAGCCCTCAGCTTGCATGTGCTGTGAAGTTTGCCTTCTCTGCTTGCGCACGGCATCCTTCCCCATGGCTCGGTGGAGCAGCAATATAAATTCTGGTCATAAACAAAGAAAAAAAGCAGACTGACAGAGAATTTGATGAACAATTTGCACCCGTACACAATTTTTCCCTCTGTTTGCACCACTGAAATGCATGCTCTTTTATCTTTAGACTTCGGTTTGCTTTTCCCATCCTCTTGGTTGCTAGCAACGCTGTAAAACCTTTAAAATATTAAGAAAATTACATCTGCTACATCTCGCTTTAAATATAGTGTTCAGTCTTCGTAAGTGTTACTTCATGCTTTAAATGAATAGCTCGCCCACCAGGTAAACTGCATTTTGTTGCTCACCATGTCTGTCTCTGCCCGACATGCAGTACACGGGCATAAATAACCCAGCGTTATATAAATAATTACATTTATGAAAGGTTGTAAACCACCGAAGATATATTTGTATTTTTACTTACGAGAACATTTTCAAAATGATTGCTTTGTTCACGGCGTGGGTTTTATGTCCCGAATGGGGTGCACGCAGAGAGCGGTTTCCAAAGTTGGTCGTGTGGGTTTTTTTTCCCTTTCCTCCAGGTCACACCGGCGTTACAGTTAGCAAATTGATAAGGTTCCACTGTTAAGCTTTATTACTTGTGACATGAGCCTATGACACTTTATAAAAAGAAGTAATCCAGAACAATCTCTAGGTAATTAACACCTAGATAAACAAACATAAATTTCTATATTGCATTTATTTGGACTACCACTCAAATATGCGTGAACCATGCTTTTTTAATTAAAAGATAAATCTATGTGACACTTAGCCTCAAACTTAATTATTCAGCATAGTATAATAAAAAATAGAGCCCATTAAATGTGTCTTGCTCTGTATTTCTGTATTAACAGCAAAACAGTTCACTCTGGGATCATTTAAATTTTCTTGTTCCTCTTTTCCTGCGATTTCCCTGCTCACGGAGACCCTTTTGGTAAGAAAAAGCCCCCAAACACCACCCCAAGCTGCACCAACAGGTGAGGAGCCGCGGAACTCCTCGCAGCCGCTCCGCCAGGTGACATTTTCAATACAACAGCACGGCTTAGCCTCCCCTCCCTCCCCGTGCTTCCCCACGGAAGCATCCTCCCGGCGCGGTGGATCGTGCCAAGCAGCGATATCCAGAAATGGAACCCACGGTCCTTCAGAATCCTTTCCGTGGTGTCGTGCTTACAATACACAAGGTGAGCTGTTCATAATATCCTTGTACAACATAGATGTCAAACAGAGAGGGGGAATATTCCATTCCCAAATTACAGCAGACAGAGGGGTTATAGTCCTTATAAAAGTTTCAACAAGAAACATTCTCTTAGAGCCGAGAGCAGCCTTCTGACGTCAGGTGGGAGGACTCTGGTCAAGACACCCACCGTCTGCACCAGGAGGACTGCGGATCAGCCGCCGGGTAACAAAAATCCCCACAAACAGACTGAGGGGACGCAACCGCCTTTCTCTCTCCAACCTTCCTTCCCACGGAGTGCCCGGGCGGCTGATGCCACACGCGGCAGTACAAGGCCACTTGGTGGTCACTGTTAGTGCTTCCTAGTGGAGACACATACGTTCCCAGCAGGAATTCAGGGCCATAAAGGAGACCGCGTTTGCAAGCATTTCCATGGACACACATCGGGGTTCAGACAATGTTAAAACCTCCCTTCTCTAAACGTGTTTCCCTTCTCAGTTTTCTTCTCACAAGGCCACGTTCCTGTCTCTCCTCCCCATCTCTGCTGTAGTTTCTCACATTTGGTGCATCTTTTTTTTTTTTTAACTTTTTTACTTTTCCTAAGAAGTGGAACATTCCTTTCATTTAGGTATTTTCAAGCCTTAATCGGGAAGAACCAGGATTCACTGAGGAGAACGGGAGCGTTCTCACACTCGCACGCTCTCTGCAGCGTGGGGTCGCTTCCTTACCATGCACCACAGCAACAAACCTCACAATTTTCTAAAGCCAAATATATGATCTATACAAACAATTTCTTTTAATGTGAAAACATGACTTTATACATCATAGTGTATGATACACACTTCAAACACTTTCAAATCAAAGCTTGATAGACCCCAAGACTTTTTTCTATAGTACAGAAGTAGTAGTATATAAAACAATTATTACTACATGCTAAAACAGATTTCCACAGTCTTTTAATTAAGCACAATATATATAATATATATATGTATATACTGTATATAGATTTGTTCAGATTAATAAGTGGACTGAGCACACACACCCAGCATAATACACTCCAGAAACTGCCTAACAACTGTGAATTTACCGACATTAATTTTTTTTTTAAATCTGACAAAGCTGCAGAAAATAACGTTTTAACTGTTCCTAACAAACATAAGCAAGTAGGAAAACTCTTTTTTTTTTTTTCCAGAGGTAGAGGTTTTATTGCGTAAAACACTGGATAAAACTGTACTGCTTCAAAGACATTTTTATTCTAACAGCAGAAAGAAAACAGTCATTGCTGAAAAAACAACTTTTAATACTTCTATACCAGAATAAAGTTCTGTCAACTGATGTATTATAATAATAAATAATGACCAAGAATAAACTTTAAATACAAAGTTTTCTAATTGTTACAAGCATAGCAACAAAATCCTCTACTCTATTGATCTCAGATTTCCTCCAAGATAGAAGTTTTTCTTTGCGTAGGAATGTAGACAGTATTATGACCAGTATCACAGACTACAGAAGTTACAGAGAGAAAACTTGACATGTTTAGATATGAGAAGCATGATGATATTCAGAAACTGACAATGCATCACTGCTGCTGTCACTTGTTTGGATTACAAGTTACAAATGTTCTGGAAGAAAGGGCGATGTCAGAGGGGAGGGGAGGGACAGTAGCACCCGACCAAATGGAATCAACACACACATCACAAGGAGCGGGAGATGGGTCCAGTGTCACAAACAGAATTATTGCCTGTCGTATCTGAAAATGCTCAGAAGACACAAAAGAATACTGAAAGAGCTCCAAAAGTGCAAGAAAATGGAACGTGGGGGGTGGTTTCAGGGGTTTTTTTTTCCTCTTTTTTCTTTTTTTTGCTAAGATACCGAAGGCGGCGCAAACACACAAAAGCAAGCGACTGACACAGTCACCAAACACAGTAGTGCAGTTAAAATCCTAAAGCTTACTACAGTCAGAAAGTCTCAATAACATTTCAATCCTTTATCTAGGATCATAGAAACAGTTGCATTAAGTTTATCAACTCGATTTAAGTAAGGCAGTGAGAACTATACTAGAAAAACAAGAAAAGCAGCTTGCTCTGTGCCAGATGGGTCCAAGTTACACAGTGACCTCGTTTAAACTGAAACTTCAGTTGGATGACATCCTTTCCGACAGCATATGCAAACCGTATTCCTTATTAGCCTGAGATTTTCTTTTTTCCAGTCTCAGGGTAGCGCTAAGAATTTTATTTACATTGATTGCAGTTTAGTATTTTTTGTAAACTGCTTTAGGCAGAGCTGAAGTTTTAAGGCCCTGGGGTTTTACTCTGTGCTCCCAGCCTGCAAAGAAATACTGACTTTTTTTTTAACCTTTTTTTTTTCTTTTCTTTTTTTTTTTTTTTCCAGTGGATGATTTTGTTTTAGAAGAAGTTAATACTTCTCTACCATCACAATAAACAGCACCAATTTTGCTTCTATCAAAGGAAGTACATTAGAAGGCTAAAATTTTATGCCATTCAGAGAATTTCAGAATATACCTCTAGTTATTTTTCTTACTTCTTTAATTATGTGGTTCATTACAGTCTCTCGAAAGCTTCCTATGTGGCAAAGACCTTACTAAATTTGAGGCATCCAATCAGTAAAAAAGCTAAAATCTGCAAAAATATAGAACGCATTTGTTTTACAAAAAACCAAAGAAATATCAGCTAAAACACTTTTCTTCATTAGAGACAAAGAGCAGGAAGTTTGAATCCTTATTTTAAGTCAAGCAGCTTTATAAGAGTTTGCTCCCGAAGAAATTCCTGCACTATGTCTGTAACACTTACAAAACCTAACACATGAAAATTAACCGTGACCGGGGAATCCTTCATTCAAGTGTAAAAAAAAAGAAAACAATAAGGAATTTAAAGGAAGTTTGAAATAAAACAAGGAAAGAAAAGAAGAAGAAAAAAATTACCAACCTTCTACATAATAAAATTCTGTTTCTCACCAGCACCTTCTATAGATAAGGCTGATTAGTTTCACTAAACAATATTTCTATACATTGTACTTCTACTTTTATAGCAACTTACTTCTTCACCAACAAGGAAAACCCAAAAAGAAGAAAAGCATTTCCCTCAATACTGCAAGATGATTACAAAAAACTGGAATTCCATTTCAAACCTGCAATCGCACACCGGGCTGCAGAGCTTTGCCAACCAGTGAGTCATTTGGCTGTGTATTTCAAATTAAAAAAAAAAAAAAAAAAAAAAAGAAAGAAAATGTAATATCACAATGCTTTTCACTGTGGGGCAGTACTGACCCCAGCGTATGGGCCGGCTAAGGTTTCTCCTCCACTGCAGTTGCAACACCACTTGAATTGATTTTCTCTGCAATGACAGCTCCAGTCAGACTGGCACCATGGCAGTCGACCAACACATCTCATTACTATGCTAGGCAAATGACAGCAGCTGGTGTCATATTATAAAGGTGTTTTCAACAATGAAAACACAGCCCCTCAATCTTCAAGGCAACACTAAATCGTTTAGACGGTATCATTTTTCTGTTAAGAGCATTATTTTTGGACAAAGACCACTTTAAAGTTTGAAATTGCCCTGCTTTTTAAATAACGAACAACCTCCTAACATTTTAAAATCACTTTATTATCCCGCCTACATTGTTTGGAAGTACTTGTTGCCAGGTAACAGTTTAGCAGCCATCTTCAGGGGCTGGAAATTTATTTTGTGTGTGCAATGTATATATATTTAAACACACACACACACATATGGAATGTGTGTGTTTTCTTTGTGTGTGTGCGTGTGTAGATATATATTCAATGTGTGTATGACTGAGCATCTCCATGTGTGTGCAAATATATATATATGCGCGTGTGTGTCCACGTACATATACATATATTTGACTGTTTTCAGCATCCTGTATGCTTCTGGGAGTTTGCATACTATTCTTTCGCTCGGAAGGCAGGTAGCCAACCCTCCCCCAAACACCTATCCAAACCCAGCGTGAACGGCTGCGGCAGTGCGGAGCCGCGTCACTCCTGGACCTTGCTGCCCTCCTCGGCCGGCTCCGCCGAGCTCCCCGCTTTGGCAGTTGCAGGGTCCTCCAAATTCCCAGAAGCTTCAGAGTCGACTCTGGAGCGCTTGAACCGGCGGTCGGGGTACTGGCTGTTGTCAAAAGGCATGCGATGGACACAGAGAACGTGGGTCTTCAGGTTCCCCTTCTGCGAGGCACTGTACGGGCAGTATCTGCACTGGAAAGGCCTGTGACCTGCGGGCAGACAGACGCTGGTTAGGGGGTTATTTTACGGCTGCGGTGCATTGGACATTAGTAAAAAATTTGTCACCGAAAGGATCATCAGGCACTGGAACAGCTGCCCAGGGAGGGGGTGGAGTCACCATCCCTGGAGGTATTTAAAAGACAGGGAAATGAGGTACTTAAGGAGATGGTTTAGTGGCAGACAGGAATGGTTGGATTCGATCATCTCAGAGGCCTTTTCCAACCCGGTGATTCTATGGTTCTATGCACTCTGCCTGCAAACCCACTCGCTGCACAGCCTGAGAGACCTTGATGTGCTGGGTACCCTTCACCCATCACCATGTGCTTTCTGCAAGAACAAGAAATCACTGGAAACATTCAAGAGCAGGTTGGATGGGGCTCTGAGTAACCTGATCCGGTTGAAGGTGTTCCTGCTCACTGCAGGGGGTTAGATGCAATGACCTTCATGGTCCCTTCCAGCCTAAACCATTCTATGATTCTATGATTCCATGAAATCTCTGCTGTTCACACGATGCCCAGTTGAAGAAACCACATTTTTAAATGTCTCTGCTCCGGATTTTCCAGAGCAGAGTAGGCATTTGATCTCCCCGCACAAAGCCGGCTGTAAATCCGTCAGCCTGCGATCCAAACTGAACTCTTATAAATACAGCACAATCGCGTCTGAGACTGACGCCCTTTACTTTTGTTAATTATCTTTTTTATTGAAGTGCAATTCAAGGATGACGATGTGCAGACCCTGAGTCCAATAAACACACTTCGTCTTTTGGTGGGTTTCTGAGAAAAGAACTGCGTGTTTTATTTTTATCACACAGATTACTTTTTAATGGAAAGAAATAACGCACTGAGATAACCAAGGCCCCAAACCTGCAAACATTTACTCCAGTGAGAATACTCGTGCGAGTAAAGATATGCAAGCACATAAGTGTTTGCTGGACCAGGGCTTGAGGTTATCACCAGCTTTAAAATCAAATGCCCAAGCTAGATTAGAAAAGGAATGTTAATGCACAAAATCTGATAGATGCACTTCTTGTGAGCGAAACAGCAACCAACTGCAGGATGAAGGCATGAATGAAAGACATCACTTCTCAGTCAGGCTATCAATATACTCACCCATATTTTTCAGATTATTGTGACTCTGAATCTCCATGCTGTATCTGGTTTGGGGGGTTATGTTTCAGCAATCACATTTCAACCTATGCTGGGAAGTTGTTGATGTGTTTTACTGGAACTTTATGAGCTTTGCCTTTCAAATTAACTTAAACCAGGACCATCTGAGGTCAAATGTGCTTAGCTTGCTTTAATTTGCTCAAATAAATGAATAAATAAATGTGCCAGACCATCTACATAAAGCCAGGATAAGTGAAAAACAATACCCTATCTCCACATTTGAAAAGCACATTTTCCTTGACTGTCATGGTAGTACCTAGCAGGCATAAACCAGACACCGGGGTAGCAGAGGCGGAGGACTATGCTTTTGACTTTGCGGAAAGGGGCTAAGATCACTTCAGCTTGATTTTGGGTGGGAATTTAACAGAGAAGCAAGTAGACACTTGTGCACTGGTCCGATGTTACCCATCCTGGAGCAGGAATGCTGCCACAGTCCTCCCAGCAGAGGCGGGAGCCTGGATAACTGTTGGTTTTAACCTTATGCTGTTGCTGGCACACCAGCGTGAGCGTCTCTAGCACAGTAAATTTACCTGAGCCAGCATTAGTGCTCTGAGTTGCTCAAAAAACCCTGTCATATTTACTGTAACAGCAAAACTACCACTTTAAGGCTGAGCCCTTCAAAACATACTCCTTGCTACCCAGAGGACAGAAGTGTTAAGTCCAGTCCACAGTAACCTATATGCCCTGTGCCCCAGAACTACAGGCAGGTTTCCTTTCTCAAGGGTGGAAAGCTCCCCTCTACCCTTGGCTTTTATAAACTGAAGACATCCAGAAGCGTGACCACCCTACCAAGACCTCCAACACGCATGTTTATGCATAAAACTTGGGATGGAGTTTGCGTCAATCTAATTCTCTCTTGGGATAAAGATAAACATTTTCCCTGACAACTTCATAAGGAAAAAGAAATTAAATCAGTAAGTCGCTAATCATTACAAAGTCAAATTTCAGCAGAAAATTTCACAGCAACAGCAATGGAAGAAACCTACATAGATAATGTTACATTGGATTGGGCTTTTATAGAAAAAATTAAGCTGGAAGACATGAGAAAATAGTTAACAAAAAGATTGAAGGCGTCCCTAGTGCCTCTTACAGTCAGTCCTAAAATCAATACAGAAGCACAAATATGCTTGAAAAAAATTGAATATAATGGTTTTGAAAACTGGAAGCACTCTCAAAACTGTCTGGGTTGGAAGGAAGGCCAGAGAAAGTCTGAATTGCATTGCTTCAGAAAATCTAGCAATATTTGAAAACTCAGGCAAAAAAAACTACGGAAACATCGCATCTCCCTCATAGTTTGTCAGAGATGGATAAAGCCACCAGCATTCACAGCTGGGTTCTGGACTCTTTCTTTCCCTCTCCTTTGTCCTTCCAGGGCGATGCATGTGACCATGCAGAGGGAAGGGCTCTGCTGAGAACTCTGCTTGGGGAGGGGCCAAAATACCTTGACTGAAGTGGAAGAAACGTTGGGTAAAGGGGAAGGAAGGAAGTCTAGGGAGAACTGAAGTGATTTTGCCTTTCTCCAAAAGATAAAGGCCTGCCACTGTCACATCCCCTGAGACATAAGACTATCTACACCAGCAGCACCATCTCTCCTCATTTGACCACCTGACCACTGGTTCCCTCGATAAGAACAGGAGATGCTCTGCTAAGCTGTGACAAACAGTGCAACTTGCCCTCCAGCCCTATTTACTCTGGTTTTATTGACACTATGGAAACAGCAAAAAGACACCCTGTTTATTCGATCCCTCTTGTGCACCACAACGGCCAGCGGCAGGATGCACCAACGATGCTACCATGTCCCTGATAACTGTTCACAACGCGCTCCTCAGCCACATTCTGAGCCCCTCAAGCATTGCATAGCATGGAAAGACACTGATGGTTTTAGCAAGAATTAGTACTGCCACCCAACAGCATGAGATCTCACCAAGCAGCTCTTTGTGCTTTGCCCACATTTAATCACCATCCTAGTTCTTCCCTGCAAAGGACAAATTCTACACAAGGAATCCACAAAGCACGGATGGAGTTAACCACCTCAGATGTGCTGGGCTGAAAGCAAACTCTTTCTGCCCACCAGTGAACCAAGTTCAAACCCGTTCTCCACGCAGAGAATGTCATTTATTAATTCAACACACTTTAATAAATCAGACAATATAAAGTGCACCTACAAGGATTCAGTTCTGCATCGCCTCCCCCACGACTTACTTTTTCAGGCCATCAAAATTTCACATCACTGCCTTGTGAAAAGTAAGTACACAATAAGTTAATTTGTATTGTCACCGTGCAGTACAACTGTGGTAAAGAGCACATCCATTTTTAATCCAGTATGAATAATATATAAATATGTATACAGAGTGAGGGTCATAGGAAAGCAAGCGGTACATTGTTTACAGCAGAAGTAGTACAAAAAACTAGAGATTATTCTCACTTGCAAAGATAACAATATCTGCAATTTGCTTGTAACTAAGGGGTGAAGGAAAATGCCCATTTCTCTTAGGTAACCTATCCATTAATTTTAGCTCAAAAACTTGTTGTGGGCAGCAGGCTCTTAAAATAACCCTCACCAGATAAGTTGGCAATAAATTTATAATATTTTATCTAGCAGTGGTTGGTAGGTTCTTTCTTAGCAAGCTATAGTTCATATATATTTTACCCACTGTGTAACTTCCAATAAAATGATATGAAAGCCCTTCAAAAAAATAAATAAAAAAAAAAACCCAAACCAAAACTCTTCCTGATAGTTCAGGAGATAACGCGTAATGCACTGCATTTGTGTTAGGGAGATTCAGAATTGGGGGGGGGGGGGGGAGCGCAACGAGGGGCAAACCATGGTGCATCCTTCTCTCATGTGGATGGAGGACAATATATTGTTTGCAGCTGAAATACTGCTGTTGTGGAGCAATGTTCTGAGAATCATAGAACGCTCTGGGTTGGAAGGGACCTTTCCAGGTCATCTAGTCCAACCCCACTGCAGGAGCAGAGACACCTTTAACGTGATCAGCCTGCTCAGAGCCCCATCCAACCTGGCCTTGAATGTTTGCAGGAATAAGGCCTCCACTATCTCCCTGGGCCAGTGTTTCACCACCCTCATAGTCCATGGATGAGCACACGCAGAGACTTTGTAATCCTCTGGATGGAAGCTGACAGTCTAAAGAAATGGAGCATCAGAAAATAACAATGAAAAATAGCTACAACGGCAACAACATGAGCTAGACTCAAAGAACATTTTTAGAAGGAGCAGATTTCCACAGGAAGGGTGATCTTCTCCAGCACCTGCAGTCCTCAGAAAGTGATCTAAACCTCTGAGGAGCAGACCCAGCAAAGGCAGCCGTGCTGAGAGGACCTAGGCTCATCGTCTTCTCTAGTTCGGACCATAGCTCAGAGAGAACAAGGAGTGCGGGGAGGGGGAGGTCAGGACAGAGAACTTTTCTGTGGGACCAGTACTTAGAAAAATCCCTCACCGGTTGAAGCTAGTCCACCTTTTTAAAAATACATGCTACTTCATTAATTTAGGCTTTGAGAAAAGAAAAGTTTGTTTCCTTTTCTTTCGAGTTTGTGATCTGATATGTTGCTTTGTGACACATCGTGTCAGCCTGCATCAGTCGCATCGCGTTAGGTTTCATAACATGGCATGACTGATGCAGCCCAACATGGTGCATCAGCCAAACAGAGTCAGAAAATGCAGGGTTTGAGAAAGACATGGATCTCAAGGTCTGGGCTTTAGGACATTTGAAGCAAGGTCCTTTGATTTAAACAAAGCCATTGTCCATGAGTTGTCCAGGATTCAAACACTTCCCAACCCTGTTTTGCTTTGTCTTATCTTTAAAACTCAAAACGTATTATTGGAACACGTAAAACGTCAATGTCAACAAAGTGTCACTGGGTTACTTACTGCAATCCAAACACTGCAAACAGTTACTAATCTATTAACTTTGATACAGATCCATTATTTAAGATCGGTACAAATGAAAACAAAAACAAGAGAGAGAGATGGATGCTGAAGTCTTTTTCATTTAAAAAAAATCATTTACACGGTCAAGCTGCATTAACTCCCCACTTCTAAAAATATTTGATTGGCATCCAAATTCTATAAAAATTTCCACAAAGAAACATCTTATTTTTGCGGTATTGCAGGCACATATGTAGGGGTTTGCACTGAAACGTAAAAATGGGCATTGGACTCGTCACATGAATAAGATCAGGAATTTATTCCAGATTGTTAAAAGTGTACTAATCACAGCAAAATCATGGCTTCCTCCCAAAGCAGCAAGAAAATGGTAATTTGAAAGAAAAATGCCAATAATACATCACACACAAGCCGTCTGTTGTCCCCACTACACCACTTTTTATTGTATTGCATATGTGTACATATATACACACAGATACACACACACAGACACACAAACACACGATTTAATGCATAAATTTAGGGAAAAGGCAGAAGAGCAATAAAATGATGAACAGAAAACAAACGCTGTGCAATGTACTATAAATTATAATTAAGTCCTGAGTAAAATGTGTTTCTTAGATATGACATTTGTTCCCTTAAAATGCAAAAATGGCCATGATTATCTGACAGAATGCTTTTCCTTAGATGGCCAATGGCTATAGCACTTACTGCAATGCAATACGGCAAACTCATTTCAGATTTCTTTGCCTGGTTTAAGAATATCCCCTCAGTGAAAATCGAAAATAACAGCAATTACCTCTTTAAAACAAATAAATTACTCCCTGACTAAGAAACATTCAAAAAGCCTCAAAGGTTTGAAATTCTTGGAGGCAAATCTCTTTAGTTGAGACGTTGCGCCCTGAAGATGCGGACTTGGCCTCCCGGGCTCCTGCAGCAATCCCAAAGGGCCAGGATCATCTCAGACCATGACCAGGACTCTTGCAGGACACACACCAGTGGCTTTAGATGGATGGTCATTGCCTCCTGCACTGCGGTAAGACTTGGTGATCTTAGAGGTCTTTTTCAACGTTACTGATTCTACAATTCTTCTGCGAGGTGCCTGCAGTCCCACACCTTTGCCGGTGGAACGGTCCATGGAATCACACATCTGCTGCAGCACAAAGCCAGCAGCCACATTCCAGCGAGCCCAGATGTCCCTGGGAAGAGCTGGTTCAGATCTTGCTTCCTCCTATTTGAGGCGCAACCATCTTTAAACAGATGAAGTGTGTGCTGCCTCAGAAGCAAGAGCACACAGCGATGACGGGAAGAAAGGTTTTCTGAGCATCTCCAGTTCTCTAGCAGTGACCACCGGGCTCAGCTCGTGGCCTCCTCAGCCCAACCAGCTGCCTCAGAGTTGCAGGCATCTTGGGTGAATGTTGCCATTTTAAAGCAACACGATTATAGCGTAGTGCCAAGCGTTTGCAAAGGGAGAACTATTTTCATTTAAATCTTGGCTGGAGTGATTTCCTTTTTTTTTTTAATGTATAAATTTTCATAAATACATTTACTATCCACAGCAAACATCCCCAGCATCGTATGCATTACCCAGGAGGGCAGAATGGCTCTAAAGCAGCCATTCGGATCTGGAGCATAACAGTATGGATGGGAAAACGCTGAATAAATATATTTGTCCAATAGACAATAATGGCTCTGATCAAGCCATTCCACTTTATTGGTCTCAAAATATGCATTTTATGAAACTCCCCAAATACCAGACAGATTAAAGTACATCCAATCAGGTCCATATATGTAATAAAAGTTTTTATAAAACAATTGAAAAGTATATGTTTATTTACACACAGGTCCAGGACCAACCAAGATACTCTTCTGGGAAAATTACAATATTCTGTGAAGTTTATATGTTTATTGGATTACAAAAAAAGGAAATTAAATTTTAGAAACTCTCTATTTCATGTTGACCAGGAAAAGCCATAAAACCAAAAAGCCTTATGTGAGGCTTTTCTGATGTCTTACTGTAGAAGTACATACCAAAGAAGGGTAAGTATCTGCATTTTAGGAAGGCTTGGGAAGACCTTCCCCTACCAAAGCTAAGGCTTTGTGCTGTGTGTCACTCACAGGACACCTAAAGCTACAGCAGCCCCCTGACCTCCCTCCATTCCAGTGGATTCCTCCGTTACCAGGCCCAGTCCTGCAAACGGTCCTACAAGTAATCAGAGGAATCGTTCATGGTAAGAGGCACCAGACCAGTTACATAAATTCCCCCCCTGCTAATACAGACCGGGCGCTTCCAGGGGCAGCCCAGGTCCCAACACGTGAAATGCCATCTAGAAGAGCCTCTCTTGCTGTGGGTTACAGGAAAGACTTTAATTAGAGAGCAATAAGTTTGGGGTAAAGACTCGGCTCATGGCAAAACATGGCCATCAACTTGGTCCTGAATAAACGCACTATTGGAAAATTGCCCTAAAACTAGTAGGATTTATCCACCTGTGAAGTCTACTGTGGCAGTTTAGTGATCCAGAAGGCTTTCCCTGTAAGGATTGATGTGGTGTATGGCACCATCCCAAGGCCAGCACCCATCCCAAAGATTTGCCGAGATGGACACAGTCTACAGCCATGGGGCAAATGACTGAGCCATCACCGGCTGCAGAAGAGCTGGAGAACTGAAAGACCTAACCTGCAACCAAGTTTTTGCAATGCTTTTACTTTCAAAAATAATCTCCATTCATCGGATCAAATGAAACCTTCACATTTCTCCATCCAAAAATGTAACCAAAGGTGGATCTGCTCTTGATTTCATGTATCATACAGTGCTGTGTGTTTCTGAGTGGGCTTTTTCAACTCACTGACGAGTGTACTAGAGGGTCTAATGATGGCAAGGAAAAGCAAAAGTTGATGCTACACTTTGTCTTTAACACATATTATTAAAAGCTTAATTTCACACATTGCCCATAAAATAAAAACTGCACTTAAAGTAACAGTTCCGTTCCTGTCTCGAGGTCACAAATTGTCACACCCTAAATTTTCCTCTAAAAGCAAAAGAAGACAAAAACCCCACAAATGACCACTGCTATGTCAAACAGCCAAGGGTAAATTGGTGGGCACAAACAGGCACTCATGGTAAAGAGAAACAAGGATAAAAGACTACCACTGTCCTTCATGTCTATGCGTTTCACTCGTTAAACAAATCAGCCACAAAATCATGGAAAACACCACTAATTTAATACTTGTTACCTCTGTTATGTAGAGCACGGAAATGATAACTATTTGGAGGGAGATTGAGAAACTGGCTGGCTCTGCACAGCACTGAACACAAGCACATACAAAAGGGCTGGAGAGGAGACTGCTGGTGTGAAGGAGACGTCAAATTCCTGGGAAAACAAACATTTCCCACTTCTTGCAGAGCTGATAAATTAACCAGATTACTCAGCTCCAGACACTTAGCACAAAATTTGTTTCTTTTTCAGAAGAGTAAGCATCACATGCAGGAACTTTGGATTCATAAGGGAAATGGATCTTTTCTTGGAAAAAAAAGAACAGCATCAGAGAATAGCTGGAAAGGTCCTGCTAAACAAATATTCAACATCATGTGCACCTTGTAAAACAAAACTTCAACAGCCCAAGGCTTTGCTTTCTAAGGACCTGTGTACTTCAGAGCACTGCCGGTGGGTGCGTCCAGGCGGCGCAGCACCCCGTGCATGCCAGCTCACCCGTTTGGGGTTTGACATGACAACATGAGTTACGAGCCTGGTGCCTCCGCGGGCCCCAAACGAGGTTAGTGGGAACGCTGTCATTGATTGAGCTCGAAATGCCAGACTATCATTGTCCCATGCTTTGGGAAATTTAATTACATTTAATTTTTCGTATTTATTTACTTTGGTTTATACACATAAGTGGAGGACAGAGTTCTTATCAAGGGCACTGGGTACCTGTTGTAAAGAGCAGGCTGCCTCTGACTGAATTTATAATGACAATGGTTACGGCAATTTAGAAATTCTTCCATCATAATCCCCTTCATAGTTCTAAACTCACAGCAGCTTGGCCAAAAATACAAGCATTCCTCTCGAGCCATGCCCCCCACTCCAGTGCCAGTTCCTGTCCCAAAGCCAGTG
Source organism: Cuculus canorus (assembly GCF_017976375.1). NCBI lineage: Eukaryota > Metazoa > Chordata > Aves > Cuculiformes > Cuculidae > Cuculus > Cuculus canorus. The sequence goes on along the minus strand of NC_071413.1, from coordinate 1,248,057 downwards.
GAGAGGGGAATCCCAGCCCAGGGAGGAAGTGGGTTACAGCCCTCTGACAGCCTCTGCTTCCTCTTCTGCTTTGGGGATCCAAGCAGATTGCGGCTAAGGAAATATATTTTGAAAGCAAGCGGCAGGCTTTTCTTTAACATTAACTAACACTGATTTCTTCTCATTATCAAAATTACATGTTCAGAGTCCCACCTTTGCCTTTACTTACATATTGCAATTAATTGTTATGTCTATCCTCTCTTTTCCTTGTTTCAATCACGTCAATAACATTACATTCCCATTCTAACCCCCTTGAGCAAAATATCTCAGTTTTCCTACCAGGTCATTCACAAGTTTTCTAACGTTCTGTCATATTTTTTAATTGTCTTAGTAAATATTTATTATTTCAGGGAGCATTTAGGACTTCTGGAATGAAGCTCTATTTGAATTTAATGTACCTCTGGTTTCCCAGAATAAGTGCCGTACTGGTGGCACTGGGATTTTAGTAAAGAGAGATGCAATTCACAGGTGCTAATAGGAAAGGCCTCGTCAGTGATGATACTCTGCTACCAAATATCCTCCATGCTGCCTAGCAATTCATAAATACAATAGCATTTTCTCTTTCACTCTGGGCAACTGTCGTGAGCTTATTTATTTTATTTGGTGGAATGGAATTTAAAAAATCCCACACTCAGCTTTCTAAATGCCCACATTTCAATGTGTTATATCCTCAGCTGCTGCTGAGCAGGACAGCCACGCAGCTGGCACCCCGCGAAGACCTGCTCCTCTAACACAGCCCAGCAAGGATCGGGGGTCTCCCCATCAGCCCTACGGTCTACAAAGCATCTCTTTGATGGTTTAGATCTCTTAGAACAAGTCTGGAGGAGGCCACCAAGATGATCCAAGAGCTGAGGCACCTCCCATACGAGGACAGGCTGAGAGAGGTGGGGTTGTTCAGCCTGGAGAAGAGAAGGCTCTGGGGAGACCTTAGAGCAGCTTCCAGTACGGAGAGGGGCTCCAGGAAAGCCGAGGAGGGGCTCTTGATCAGGGAGGGCAGGGATAGGATGAGGGAGAATGGATTTAAGCTGAAGAAGGGGAGATTTAGATGAGACATTAAGAAGAAACTCTTCACGATGAGGGTGGGGAGGCCCTGGCCCAGGCTGCCCCATCCCTGGAGGTGTTCAAGGCCAGGTTGGACGGGGCTTGGAGCCCCTGATCCAGTGGGAGGTGTCCCTGCCCATGGCAGGGGGTGGAACTAGATGGACTTTTAAGATCCTTTCCAACCCAAACCATTCTATGATAGCACCTAAATGGGAAGGGATGGAATTATGTGCCTGCTATAACATTTGCTGAACTGGGACCCTAAGCTAGAAGAATTGTTTTCTGCATGTATGACGTTGCCTAGGCTGAGCATGTTCTCCTTCATTTCAGTTGCTGCTTCGTTACATAACTGGGGCAATTTTGATGGTATTTCATTATAACATGCCATGTCCCTCATGATTCTCTACATACAGCAGCACATTGGTAAAGACACTGAGTGAAACCAAAACACTTTAAGTAAATAAATATCCAGTTCACCAACAGAGAGTATTTCAAATCATCCATGAGTAGCTCACAACCCCACAAATCATTCCACTGAACTATTACTATTTTTATGGAATTTGGGGATTGTAGTTTGCAGAACAAGTCCTTATAGGCAATGTGGCAGGATTAGGTGCCACCCCTGTGCCGAATCACCCCGGAGCAGCCAGAGCGGGGACTCACTGCAACCCACCTCACACCAGTAGGTGTACGTAGGGCTAATGGCTCTAAAAATATACTCATTCTTATCATATCCCATTCAACAAATCAGGAGCTCAAACAGCAAAAATTAAAAAGCTGCAAAGAGTAAATGGAGCATTAACTTCGTGGGACCTCTCCCTCTGGAAAGGAACGCTGATGTTGTCACCGAAAAAGTGTCTTTTTTATTAAATCACAAAGGAAATGCTTTCTCCCCTTCTCCTTTTCTTTGCTATAAAAGGCTCTCTAAAATGAAAGGTGTCAGACTTTGCTTTTTCTTCTTGGCATGATCCAGAATGTATGGCTGAGGAATGACAGATGTCTGCAACCAGCTGCAATGAAGCATGCTAAAGTTTCAGTCTAATCCACTTATTTCACTGCAGTCACGTAAACCAAAACAAATGGGCAGTGCCTTACATTATAAAAACACAGCAGCATTACTTTGTTGCATAATGTAGCTGATACGCCATCTTTTTATCATTTTTCCTACTGCAGAAAGAATTCACCTCTTTATTAAAAACAGCCCCGGAAAGTTCTCCCGTTCCGCTCGCCTCTATTTTTTCCTTTTAGTGTCACAGCAGTCTCGCGGTGCCCCGTGCATCACTCAATCCACTGCTATTATAAAAATACCGTGATATTTTTCTAGGGAAGACTGCTTTTGTTTCTCAAAGCCTGATCTCATTCAAAACCCACAGAGGGCCTGATTCTGTTCCTTCATCCTCGTTATGAGCCCGTGGGCTTGGACAGATCTGTACTGCCCCAAACGAGGTCAGGATCGGACCTGCCATCGAATCCATACAATTTTCACCACCGGTCAATTATCTTTAAGAGATAAAAACCTCCCACATTTCTGCTTCTCACTGACCAGACTGGAAATGTCAGTGGAAATGCAATCACTTCAGTCTACCGGGCTAACCTCATCCAACCCCCCCGGTTTAATGAGGAGGAAGCGCCTGTGCCGAAGTGTTTCCCAAAGCCCCTGGAAGCCCCCCCGTTTCGCTCTGCCAGAGGGATGTAACCTAAGTGAACATGGCACCGCTTCCTGGGAAGGGAGACCCTGCCTCACACCGCCGTGTAGTGCAGCAACCTTTTGAACCCTCCCTCCTTTAATCCGTGTACGGAGAGGGAAAGGATGAGGAGTCATGTGGCTCCCTCCCCGCCAGCCGTTCCAACAGCTGGGAAGCACTCTTTCAGCGCGATTCATAAAAAAAGATGTGTTGGATTTCGCCGATGGCAGAATGGCGTACGATTTCTGGCCCTTCAGGCTAAAACAATAAATGCAAAGAGGAAAATTTGAGATTTCCCCCCTTAAACTTCCCACAACAACCTCAGCAAAACCACATGACTTGTCTTGTACAATCTCCCTGGTGTTTTCAGTGCTACTTTGGCAGGAAATCAGAATTACTGTTATATAAATTCCATCTGATGCCAGAGCTACCATCTGTGAGTAAAACTGCTTCACCTACGTCTGTCGGCAAAGCCACTCTCCCAGAGACAAGGGAGAAGGGGGAAAAAAATTTGATTAATTTGCAGAATGCTTGTGATTTGCTCATATATTATTATAACTGCTCATCAGCACATGACAAATTCCCAGCACTCCGCACAGGAACCCGTTCGGTTTCAGCAGTTTTTTGCGTCGGCACCTGACAGACTGCAGAGCCACTAATGACTTTCAGATGCTTACAAACAGTAATTCTATCTTCAGAATAAAAAGAAAAATCCGTAGGAAGAAAAGAGTGGAGTTAGTCTATTCCATTTCCTTCCTGGATATCAACATGATTTAACTCTTCGGGGCAGCAGCAGTTCCAGGATCACAACACGGCTGCTCCTCGCCTGTAACAGACAAAGACTGCCAGTCTCAGGGGGAAAGGTGGAAGCGAAAGCCGGGCTCCGAAGGCTTTCGCTGCACCAGCTCCACGGAGAGGCAGACACAAAGCAGGTAGCCTAGGCGAGGCGTACCTTACCCTGCAGTACGGAAATAAAACGCACGCTCTCCCCAATTCCTTATTATTTTCCTATTTTAATACTTCTGATAACCTTTTGCATTTTCAGGGAACACATCTGCTTCCTAACTGCAGCTGAAATGTTTCCCCCCCTTTAAAACTATGATTATGCTTTCTGAAGCACTGTCTGTGTGCTTGATTGCCTGGTTTAGATTAGAGATTTTAGCAAGGAAACAAAGACTTCAGAGTGCACATCAGTCCTGCATATGAGAAACCACAGAAGGAATAAGCAATAAAATGTGATGCACCATCTGTCCACAAACAATAACCTGGATGTTCTGAAGGCTTACAAATTATTTAGCACACAACCTCACCAAATTATAGGACCCTTAAATAGAGCAATAGACGGGGAACGAGAACCTCTTTGATGTCCTTTTGTATTTTTTGCTATTTTTGCTCCCAACTCAGCCCCCGATTGATTGCGAACAGGCGAGGTATTTCTCAATGACTGTTGGAGCAAGTTGATTTTTATTAAGCAGCTCTCCGTAGAATATTTTGCCACAGATTTGAACAGTGGGGTACGCGCTGCCTCGCCGGCCCTCGCCTGCTGCAAACAGATTGTTAATCAAAAGACAGTCTAAAAGAAGAGTCAGTTGGGAAATTCAGTCCTGAGGGCAAAACGCTGCCCTCGGTTCTCATGCGCAGCTCCCACTGGCTGCCACGGGAGCGCTCAGTGAGGAATCTCACTTTATTAAGTACCAGAAGGTTTCTGACTGGACTCTTGTGGAAAAAATCTCCAACAAAGAATGCCATTTGCTTTTTTCTTTTTTCTTTCCCCCTCCCCAAAATTGTATCCTGCTCCAATTAAAAAAAGCCAACAAAACAGAAATTTGTACTGAATGCTGAAAAGCCATTTTTGTAGCTGTCATGCTGAAGCATGAAAACCACAGTAGGGACGGAGCTCACTCCAGGTGCTGCAAACTGGAGCACACCAAAGCTACGGGATCCCAAGCCAACCCCGGCATCCTTCAGCAACATGCACCTATACCAAAACCAGGACGTTCAGAGACTGTTGCTTACAATTGAAAGGCTTGGGTCACCATATTTAACTTTGAGATCATATTAAAAAAAAAGAAAAAAATCCATAAAATTTACTTTTTTTTAATATGCAGTGAACTGCAGAATTTCTGGATCTGTTGTTTCACTCAACCCTGCCTCTACCTTATAAATACCTGAGATTTTAGTGAACGCTAGTATTTGTTTTTTCCCAACTGAAGCATCCCTAAAAGACATCCATTTCTTTTCACAAATGAAAAGCTTTGCTACCATTTTTACCAACCCTTCTTTAATATTTCCTTTGCTTTGGTTTCCATAGATGTTTTCTGCAGATTTTTCCCTCTACAGAGCGTCTCCCATGCTGGGTCTCAGCTAACAAACACCCAGACCCTCCCAGCCAAGGTCTTCCTAGTGCTCCCTTTACTGTACTGTCTAGATGGCAGATCAAAATTCAAATAAAAGCAGATGTTAGAAGACAGAGGATTTTTTTTTTTTTTATCATATTCTCTTTGACAAACAGGGGCCAAGAGGGAGGTAACTGTATAATTAACTTTAGATGTGCCTAATGTAACTCCATTATCATTGATGAGTCTTATGGAGAGACACTGAGAGGGAAATGTGCCTTCTAGAGTTTCATTGTGGAGCCAGCTCTATTAAAGAATATTTCAGTATTTAGGGCCTGATTCAGCAAACCGCTGAAGGTTATGCATCACATAAAGCCTGTAAGTCATCCCGCAGACTTGTGTGGGAACGCACACGCGCTTACACAACACAGGGCGTACGCACTGTCCAAGCCGGGGCCTCGGAGCCTAACCCTTACTTACAAAGATTCTTAAAAGAGACATGAGATCTGGCCTGGGGCTAAAAGCTGGCACATTACATCGTTTCCTTGCGAACTCACGCTCCTTTTGTATCTATTTTTGTGTTTATTTCTATGCCAGTGTGAGGGAGGCGGAGGGCCCCAAGGATGCTGGCTCTGCAAGGGGCCACCAGCCCATCACCTGCCAAGGGCGACGCCATCCCCGCCACCCCCTACCAGCAAGCTGGACCCACCCTGGCCAGCGGTGGCTAATTAGGAAGGTGGCAGTTTTAGCATCTCTGCGGGTCACCCAGGGCTGGCTGGTTGCTGTACGTGTTGCACCTCGATCAATAATCAACACCCAGAGCTGACGGGTGGCTTTAGCTCTCAGCCATGTCTCTAAACCCAGGCGCTGCCACCAGCAAAGGGCACGTGACCAATGTGTAGCAAATCCATTAGGTGTTAAAGGAAACAAACCCCAAATCCCCTTCCAACAACTTCTGTGCACAGAGGACCTGGTGCTACTGAGGATTTTACTTTGAATAAAATTGTAGAAGTCCAAGACACTGAAGTGCCCACGGGCAATGGGACACAAAGTGTCCATTTAGGGAGTCCGGTCGATTTTTTTGATGATTTAGAGTAAAAGTGATCCACATCTATGTCTGAAGACCTTAAGCCAAACCTGGTCAAGTAGCAGAGCAGCAAACATTCCTGCAATCAGAACCAAGCACACTGGAGCCTTGCTCCAAACCCTGCTGCCTACGGGAGAACCACTCAATCTCACATAAGCTTCATTGACTTCCATGGTCTTCCAGACATAAGGTTTACTTATATGAAATCAATGGCAAGTTCCAAGCTTTCAGGCAAACTGATACCCACTTGGGTGTCTCTGTGTATAAACCAAAACCATTTTGCAACAAAACTAATGTATACAGTGGTCGGAGAGGGGCCAAAATATTTGCCTTCTGGAGAAGCCATGCAATTTCTCTGATTTCAACAAATAATCTGAGCCAGGTAACTCTTCTCTATCTCCCGTTATGCTAATCAGAACTGAGAGGTCTATAAAGGTACTTAGAGAGACAACTAAAAAAAATTAATCTGTGGTTTAACTTAAAGGTCAACTCAATACATATTGAGAAGTCAACTGAAATTCTGCCATTAAATGTAATCACTCCTTCTAGGGTGGTAAATACTGCATGGAAATACCCATTAGGAGCCAAACTGGGATCTCAGATAAACGCGGGACTGGAGCTGCACGGGATGGAGGAGAGCAGGGCTGACCCTGCATGCAGAGCCCTTCCAGGGTACCAAGACTCTGGGCACTGGAAAAGCTCCTTTAAATTCCATGCAGATGTGATTAATACCATGAGATCTTCTTTAAAAAAAAAAAAAAAGAAAAAAAATCCTAGCTTTCTTTTTTGACTTTTCCCAACTTTCTGGCTTCCTGCTTTCAAGCATTTCCCATAACTCTAAAGGCTAGAGAGCTACTTTCTTACAAGCAGAAAGGAGGGAGATGTTCTATAACCACATGGCTACCACAGGGAGAGCCTTTCTGAACTAGGAACTTGCCCCAGCTGTGACATTAAAATCGGGAATAGCGAGGACAACCATAGGACCTTGAGCCCCACTCTGGCTTCTTTGGCAGGCACCCGTCCCAAGCCGCTATTCTACACACAATTGTTCACAAGTCCAAACTATTCTTTAATAGAAAGAAGCTAATTAAGTAAGGCTTAACTAGCACTGTATGCATGCATAAACTCATTCTCTGGATTTTGATATATGGAAGACGCATTGCAGGCGGCATCTCCTGAAATCACACCAAAACTTGGAGTACCAGGGCAGGAAGGGGAAGGCACAAAGGTCAGATTTAAATCCTGAAGGTAGCATAAAAATTCGAGCAGAGCTCTTTGCCTGTATTTTCATACAGTGTGTCCCCTGCCAGTGTCACCGTGGGCTCCAGGATTCATAATCCACTGTGCTATTCCTTAAAATAGTTTGATTTGTTTATTAACTGCGCTTTCCTATTTCCATGAGATATAGACATCGACAGTGAATAGACCTTTTCTAATTGAACTGATAGCTTGAAAGTGAACATGTCCTTGAATTTACACTGAAAGATAGACAGTGATTATTTATAATAAGGGATTTAGTCAACTGCCTTTCCATTTGTACAGAGAGGACTTTATCAACAGACCATGTTTAGGTAAATAGTGCCAAATAAGATAAATTCTGTATTAAAGGACGAATGTCTCGCGGTGTCAGATGTACAAGGAAGAGACATTTGGCTGATGATATGTCCTGTAAGTATAAAAGAGAGTATTAAGATAACACTTTATGCTAGCATTAATACATCAAAGTTCTGGACTGACCTGTTTCATCCAAAGCGAAAGCGAGGATGCTCTTAATTCCTATCTAAGATTAATTTAATTCAGAAGGCATTCAGCCTTATGTCCTGTTTTGCAGCTTTATAAGAATTGCTGGATTTGCAAAACAGCACGGCTCTACGTCCGCTAATAAACGGTCTGTGTGTGTCTAGCCAGAGTTGAAGCTTTTCTTTAGAAACACACACGCACACACACACACACAACTCTGGCTCGGTGAGCTTGCTTTGCCCACAATATTAGAGCTCAGCTATCTCCTTGCTGAAGGGCCTATTTGTCTGCTTTAAGTGAAATCACTCAATTCTCAAAAGTCAGTGGAGGACTTTGGAAGGGGGAGGGCTGGGAGAGGCCACTCCAAATAAGTTCCATTAATCAAAAGACACAGTCTAATGTAACTAATATTTTACAATTAGAGAAGACAAGATGGAACTAAAAGCCATCTATCTCTCTTACACCACATGATCATCGATTCATAATCAGAAGACTGAGAGTCGCACAAAGATGCATTTACAGGGGCTGGGGGAGGGGGCTTGGTCGGAGCCGGGGATAATGAACACGATGAGAAGGAGCGGCGCTGAAGGCTGGGGAGAGATGACAGAGTGGTTCAATGGTGACGGATGACATGAAGATGAGTACTGATACCTGACAGGCAGCGAATGATGACTGCAGTCCTTTCCCACCATTATGATCCTCAATTATCTTGGTAAGGACTAAGAGGGGGGGAAAAAAAAGCAGCCGAAGTGGCTCAGCCCATCCGTTTATTTATAAGCTGGGATAATGCTCGAGTGTGCCAGGCTGCTGGGAAAGGCCACCTTTTCACAATTTGATCAGCACTTTATAGGAGCTGTAGTTTTCATTGTCAGCGCTCATGGGCACAAGGGGAAATGGGTAAAATACAGTACTTGTCCATCTGGTTTGTAATAAAATTCTTAAATCTTCAAAGGGAGTTATTTTTTTTCTTTCACTGCCACCTTCAGGAAAAAAAACAAAACCCTCAGCTAAAAAAAAAAAAAAAAGAAAAAGGAAAAAAGTCGCTTTGTATTTGCACGTTGAATTAGCGGGCTGCAGCCTACGCTCCCAAAATTACAGGCACAGCCTTACCCAAACGGATAATACGCGGCAGGGAACCAGCCAGCGTGAGCTAGAGCTGGAGCTGGGAGAGCACAGGAGCAGAGCGAAGGGGAACTTTTAAAAGATTCTTCGTTGATTTAGGGAATTATTAATAAAAAGGGAAGAAAGTTCGCTTGAGACTGCTTTGTAGTTACAGAAGATGCCACAGGCTAGCATATCTGTACCAAAGAATATGCCGTTCTGCTACATTATTTATTTTTAAAGGCACAGATCTCCCAGCTATGTTGGGGCCATTGCTTTTGAGAAAAAGAAAAACAAATTAAGATTAATGTTCTACACAGCTCCCGATAGCAGTAAATATTTGATCAGAACAATTCACATTTAAATGTTGACATACTAAAAATCATATTTTGGAGGAAATATTTCTTCTTCCTGCTTTAACCATAACTTTCCTTTCCTGTCCCCTTCCCTCCTTGCCCTCCTGGAGAAACAAAGTCACGCAGCGTAACACCACATTTCTCACCCGTGGAATAAAAACGAACAAAACCAGGTCAAAACCAGCACTGCTTTTTCTTTTCTTTAAAAAACAAGGATATCACACGTGCTATAGAGGTGACACATGCTCTGCAGTTTTGCCTGCCTTCTCCCTCTTGCAGTTTCACCCAGAGTGTGGTGTGGCGACCCGGGGGCAGCCCCTGAGCTGGCTGCTCGGTGGAGCAGCGCAGTCGGCATCGGGACGGGCGAGATGGGCTGCTCCACAGAGCCCCGTTCCACACCGCGCCAGCGGCCACGCTGCATACTCTGGGGTGGCGACAGCCCAGTCCACCACAGGAATGGGTTCATAGGTCTGTCTGCAGCACAAATCACCTGGGACAAGGAGAAAGCGCCAAAGGACAATCTGTAGCACCAGCTCCCATGTGCACAAGTGGGCACGAAGAAGCAGGTAGGCACCATGAGCCCTGCTAATGCTTTGAGCGGCTTAAATACCGACGCACCAGGCTTCACCTGACACCGTGTAAAAACCTCTACTTTTCTTGGCTCAGGACTGTCAGCACAAGTCTGTCAGTGCAGACAACGTATGCCCATCAGAAAGGAGCCACCTGGAAGCAAACCAGCCCAAGTCACACGAGTTCCTATTGGTCAAGTGGCCTGTAATCAAAAGCGTTAAAGCATTAAAGTTCAGTGCCTCTCATTACAAAGACATTTAGGGTGGAGATAATCTAGTTTTTAACCATATATTTGTTAAACAACATAACAGAATGACATAACATAACGTAATAGTGAGAATTAGCCTAAATATACGGCAAATGTTGACCTTGGTAACAGCTGCCTGAAAGCCCTGAATGCGCATCAGACTGCCCAGACACAATGGGCACTGGCAGAGGAGAGAGATTCCAGTTTGCAGCCTCAATGTCAAGGGAAGCGAGGATCTGTCAGGCCAGGGGTCCACAGGGCTCCATGGGTTGACAAGCAGGGTGTCCCCAAACAAGAGAAAATGTACTACGTGACCTTTCATGAAGTGGCTTTTCAATTGAGATGGCTTCCACCCTTCCTCCTGCATGGAGAACACATGCAGTACACTACGTTTGAAAGGAATTCATGGAACGAACCCCACTCGTACAAGAAGTGCAACACCCAACTGACTGTTGTATGCACAGCAAGAAGCCTTGCTGGTACAAGACCATAAATATTCCAAGAAACGTTTCCCAGATTTCCATTTAGGAATCCTAATTATGAACAAACGACCTTAATCTGCCCCTCCACACATTTGAGATTTAAGGCAGGTTGAACCCACGATCATCAACCTCATTAGCCCAAATAAAAGCTGCAGATGTGAGAAGCATGGTTCCAATGTAGGGTTTTAGTAGCAACTGAGCAAATATCATGGAGCTATCGCTGCTTTGCATAAATAACATCTCCTCCAAAGCCATGATACCTGACACGCTGCACGTGCCTCGCTGGGGGGGCTGCAAGGGCAGGTGCTTCACTCGGGCACAAGTTGGACCCATCTCCCCGTAACGTTCCTGCAGCATCTGGGGCAAAACAAGGCGACTGCCATCAGTGGATTCACGACTGTGTAAAATTGGACTATCACGGTGATTAATTGGGCTAACTTAATCTGTACATGCAAATTAAGTAATTGCACACACAAGTATCTAATTTAGCATGTGCATGCAATAGTTTAATTTGCACATACAATCATACTCGTTGGGTAAATGAGGTACACAATTATAAACTATTTTTTTCCGCCCCTCTCTCCACGTGTAAATTCTCTGAAAAAAAATAAATTTCATTATTTATACGAAATCCAAAGAAATAAACAGTTCTTGTGTCTGCCGGAGTCACTTCTGCTTTCCAACTGGTTACCAGGATAAACTAGGAATACTTACTAACTAGACGGAAAAGTAACGAGAAGGATAAACAAAGGAAAAGAAACAAAACCTTACAACTAAGATGCGGTTATTTTTCGCTCGGATACAGTCGCAGCAAGCGAGGCCGTTCGAGCTTCGCCGGAATGAGCGCTGCGAGATTGAAGCTTCACACTAAATTCTGAAACCTCTTCAGGAAAAAGTCTGAGTAGTTTTATAGCAAAGGATTCAGTTCGGCCCCAGATTACACTCTGCTGCGAACAGAAAGCGGCGCCGCCGCGGGGGGCGATGGGGACGAACTCCGCTCCCCGCCCGCTGCCGATCCCCCGCCGCGGCCCCGGGAGCCAACCCCGCGCCCGGCCCGGGCCGCGGCTCAGCGCCGCCTGCGGGGCGGCTCCTGCGCGGTCTGCAGCGACACCGGCCGGCGGCGCAGCGCAGAGGGCGCGCAGCGCAGGGCACTGAGGGAGCGCAGCGCAGGGGCAGCGCAGGGCGGCACGGGGGGGGCGCAGCGCCGCGCGGGGGAGCGCAGGGGGGGTGCGCAGCGCAAGGGGGAGCGCAGGGGCGCTGAGGGAGCGCAGCGCGAGGGGGACGCAGAGCAGCACGAGGGAAACGCAGCAACGGCGGAGGAGTAGGGAGGGAAGAGCGCAGCGCAGGAGGGGCGCAGGGGACTGGGGGAGCGCTGCACGAAGGGCGCGGGGGAGCGAGGGGGGAGCGCAGCGCAGGGCGAGGGCAACGCAGCAGGGGGGGAGCGCAGCTCAAGGGGGACGCAGAGCGGTGGAGCAGGGCGCAAGGGGGAGCGCAGCGCAAGGGGGGGCAGCAGGGCGCAAGGGGAGCGCAGCGCAAGGGGGGGCAGCAGGGCGCAGGGGGAGCGCAGCGCAAGGGGGGCAGCAGGGCGAGCGCTGCGGCGCGGAAGGGGCCGGTTCGGGGCGGCAGAGCCCCCGCGGCGTTGGGTCCCGCCGTGAGGCGCTGCTCCGCGGGGTCGCGCTGAGGCTTTGCCCCACACCAAAGATGCGCCACGCGCAGAGTGGAGCCCTTCTGCAGCGAAGTGGCTGTTTCGGGGGAAAACTGCCTAATTTTGGTTATTCTGTGTGAAGATAAAGAGGGGTAAGAAGCCGGGCAGGTTCGAGTTCTGCGCCTCACGGCCCGTGAAGTGCAGCCCGGGCCCCGGCGTCCCCACGCTCCGTCCCTGCTCCTCTGCTGAAGCACGAGCGCTGCTCACCGCGGCCCCAACAGCCCCTGTTTCTCAACTGAGGAAACTCCTAGTTCCCCAGCAGGCACCAGGCACTTAAAAAATCAGATATTTAACAATAAAAAGAGTCCAGCGTGTTCCTTTCTGCGTGCGGGCGAGACAGGATGGAGTGGAAGGGTGCCTGTCCCCCGGCAGCGCACGGAGGTGGGAATGAGACCAGGTTTTGTCTCAGAGCTATCTGTAGCATCAACATTCGTTCTTAGGACTGGTGCGAGAACAAGTCTTGGCCTCCATAATATTAGACAAAAATGCTCCTTAAATTAAACACAGAGCTGTTCTTTTATCTTATAAAGAAGGAACTTTGCTACAGCAAAATTAAGTCAGTGAAGAGAAAAGAGACAAATGAGGGGAAAGGTAGGGTTAGAATCAAACAGCAAAAAAAAAAATATATATATATATATCACATCACTAATTGACTCAATTCCTGGATTATAAAGCCAGGAGGCACCGCTGAGATCACTCCTCCTGACCTCCACGCTCACACAGTCTAGAGGACTTCCCAGGATCAGTCTGTGCTTTGAGCCCAGGAGCTGTGGCTGAACTAGACCATAACCATCACAAACATATCCTGTCTTCATGCGATACAACCAAAGATGAGAATCCACTGAAATGCTCGTTACTCTGTGCAGACGGCTGATGATGTAGCAGGCTGAACTCTTGGCTCTCAAATGGCTCTTCAACATAAAGTCTGTGCTCCAACTGCTTGTTAAACTCAACTCCTTGGATAAACTAACATTGAACCCTGAGATCTTTCCACTCCCAGGCACACTTTCTGTCCTTTGAGCGTTCCCACAGCTCTTCTCTGAACCCTTCCAACCCTGCGGATTTCGGCAAGGCCAACGCTAGACGTGGGAGTGGTGATCGCACCATTGTGAGCTGCACAGACAGCCCCACCTTCAGCAAGCACTAAACTGTGCAGTGGTTTCAGAAAAGCTTTGGGTTCATTATCGATATTTGACAAAGTGGGGATATAAAGCACCCAAGTTACACCGTAAGGTGGGACCTGAGACTCCAGAGTTTAAAGCAGCACCAAGTCCACCAGCCATGTTTCCAGTGTAAGACCTCCCTACTAGATGGGCAATTTTTAATCCATTACACCATACATTACATCCATATATACACCATATATTAATGTCCCAACGTTAATTTGGAATCACTCATTAATTTGGAATTGGCTCACTTGCAGTAATCACAATGTCACGCTGCAGAAAGACAAAACCCATGCATAAGTTTAGCACCCCAACCTCACCACTTTCACCAAACCTACTTGCAGTCCCATCAAAAAATCAGATTAAATTTGACAAGATTTGTTTTAACAAACATCTATTGATTGGCATTAATTATGTTTTCCAACATTAATTCTTTATGAAATGAGTCTGAGCTAATCTATTTCATTATTTTCCCCAGACAGAAGGAAGTCTGGCAATTATTTAGGTCACAAGATTGCCTTAGTTAACTGGGCGTCAGTTAACCCAGGCCTTGCTGCAGCCACCATGGGAAGGCTGTTGTGCACTCGGAAGCACCTCACAGACACCTTTCACACGAACTCAGTCACATGAGGAACTGCCAAAAGCTGCAAACACTTTCAGCCCTACCAGATGCTTCCGAATGCCAAGTTGATGATTTGGAGACAAAAAGCCCACTTAACATACCCTGTGGGGAATGACTCCTCTTTACTACCTAAGAGTCATCTGAACCTGGGCAAGACCTGTTCACGAGGCATTTTTGCTTAGATCCTTGCATGTCACTTGAAATCCCATGAAGTTTGGGGGTTATCTCAGTATTGCTGTCTTTTGGAACTGGATGATCTTTAAGGTCCTTCTAACCCAAACCATCCTATGATTTCCGTTCAGGACATTTCACTCCATTTGGTATGTGGGGTTTTTTACAATTGTTGATTATTTCTACAAAACATCTCATATTATGAAGAATAATTCTTACGTATTTCACACCATTAAATTAACCGTGGAAAACATTTACATATGTCTGGCAAGAAACTTTTGTGAACAGATCCCATTTAAGTCCTAGTTAAAAGAACTTTATGTGCAATAAAGTCCTCAAAAATATTAAAAATCATATTTAAAGCATTCTCATAAAATGTGTATTGAGAAAAGACAAGTTTAATTCTCAAAGGCTCCATTATTGAAGCAAAAATTAATATTTGTACTGTTTCTAAATTGGAATAAAATTGCAAGGATGAAAACACTATCCTATATCATAATCTATAAAACAGTCACAAATGTTAAATCAACTGTAAAAATGATTTAAAATCTACATGACTAATTTTATTAAACTGATTTAAAATCACATTTGCGCTACCTTCATTTATTAACTGTATTTCAGACAACACTGTGCTTATCATGGATTTGCGTGAGCACAGATAGATATGGAGGCAGAGCTGTGTTCAAAGGGACACCGCCTCTCCTCTTCTGGGGGGGTTTGCTTAGCACATGCTTGTGGCGAACAGAAACTTATAAATTAGAGATGCAGGAGGCTCGTTAGGTTCTGCAGTCAATTCTCTGCAATTTTATGGTTGTTCTCTTCACTTTGCTTATTGAGAACACAATGATTTTGGTTCTTTGCTCCAACCTTAGTACGCGCTGCACAAATATTAATTACTATGTGTAAAACTTCAGCCATTTCCAGTTTCCTTCTGGTTTCTTGCAGATGAGAGGATTCTAGGCTGGGGCTTTCCATTGAGCTCTAGTTCAGATTGAACTAAACCAACACAGCTATGCCTGGTTTACCTGGGTGAAGCCAATGAGAATTGGCAGCTCATCTCGAGACAGAGAGGAAGGGGTTATACGAACATTCTAAAGAGCTCACGAGCTGCTGCTGGCCTTCCAGTCATTGTCTTGGGAGTTCATCCCATCGCATGCTCCATGTCAAGCATCCAGCCTTGGGAACAGGGAGTGACTGGATGTGGTCCATCGGCCCAGGAACAGCCACCGTTACAGGAGAAGGAGCAGCTCCAGGAGTCCCAGGGCCCTGAGGTACAGAACTGCCAGCCCTGGCAAACGTGTCCTAAGCCAACAGCAACCATCCTAATGCCAAATTGTACTTTGAAACTTTACAGATGGGAGAGAGTTTCATTATAAATGCTTTTCACATCCAGATTAGAATACCACAAAGGTAACGCTGGGCTTCTCCAGGCTAAGAAATAAGGGATATATTTCACTGTGGCTTGGTTTTTGGTTTTTTTTTTCTTTTTCTAAATAAAGAATTTGTAAAACCAGAGAAAAAGCCATGATGCTTTGGAGCCTGATGCCAGGCACACACATGATGTCCTGGAGGTCAGGATCTGTCCTCCCCATGAGCTGCTGGTGTCTTGGCTGAGTGGTGTCACCAGGAGGTGACATTGCTCCCTGCTTAGGCTGGTGGCTGAGAGCCTGTGCGGCCACCATCCAGCACCACTGGAATCCATGGAAGTGTTTATTACAGAGAGAGCTGCAAAGTCTGCTCACTCTTCCCTCCAAACATCATGAATAATGATTCCACAGGAACAGGGAAGATCAGAATGCCAAATTCACCACAAGGCAAGATGTTTGTGTGTTTGGGTTTTTCCTCCCTTTAGTGTATTCCTAATTTAAAGCGTATGTCCCTTCACAAAGAAAACAATTCCTTCCTCTTGTACCATGAGATGTTACAAAAACATTAGGGATAATAATTCATGTGCAATTTAAAACAGAGCCCACAGAGCAACTAGTGGCCTAATGACACACACCATGGGTCCAGGGATGGTCCGTCAGCCCCAGCAGCCCCGAGAGAGGGGTGTGGAGACATCACGGTCACTGCCGAGCAGTGGAATGCTGCAATATTTCCATTTTTTTTCTGCATGACAAATTACCAGTAGCCCTTGAAAGCACACAACTGAAGCCCGTACTCCACCAGAGGGGCTGGCGGGCAATGTCTGAGCCTCCCCCATCTCTCCCAGGCCATCAGAACCACCTTGGGCTTTCGTGGCAGGGCTTGATGCACGCTGCCGGAGGCACAGTGGGAAAGTGCAGCTGAGATGCTTCGTCCTCACCATCTCTCTGCCAGTAGGGTGGGGATCAGCAGGCAGGAATCACCATCCTGTGCCCCACCTGAGGAGACTGTTGCCTCCAATCCCTATAGGGACACCACCAGGCCCAGCCAGTCCCAGACAGACAGCAAGAAGCCCCCCGAGGGGTAGCAGTGGGGCTGGGTTGGTCAAGGTGCAAGACCTTAGTGCTAAGCTGGAGCCTAGGCATCACTGCTGAGGTTTCTCCTTAGCTCTGTCCTTCCTCTCCCCCAGCCTCCCTGGTGGCCCTTTCTGCTGGGAACTCTTCTAGGAGGGCACATGTCTGCTTGACGCAAAGGCATGAACCACCTCAGCAAACCATTCCAGAGTTTTGGCTGAATAAACCCATTCAAGCAAAATGCTACGGGGCCTGTCTATGCCCTACTGGAGGACAAAGAACCCAGCATCACATCTGTCTTCTTAAATCTGCAGGTTTCAGCAATCATTTCTTTGAAGCTTTAACTCCTCACCACCACGTAGTGACCTTAGTCACAAGGAACAATCAGCGGGGTTCATGCAGGTAAATATCGTAATGCACTTTATCTTGGAGCTGCTGCAAACACGTTTGCAAGACAGACACAGTTACTGCTCCTTCAAGACTCCATATGACCTTTAACATGATTTTCCCCAAAAGTTAATTTCTGTGATTAATGCAATATACTAAAACCCATAAATCTGATCATTTGAAGGATTCAAATTAGGAATTATTGACAGCTGATAGAACAGAAGTGCAGAGATGAGGCAGATTTTCTCATCTGTCCATCTAAATGTTGGAATATGTATTGATTAAAATATGACACGGTATAGAACCCACCATAAATCTAAACTCTATTAGATTAACACAGGCATTCAATTAACATAAACTGACAACCTAAGAGAAAAGCCTTGAATGTCGGCCTATCTCAGTTTGTAATATTTTAACCAACCTATCCAGGCAAGTTTTGAGGTAAACAGGCATGTGTGCGTGTACCCACTTAGCTCAGTACCCACAGGCGTAAACTGAACTCTTGCATGAATATAAGCCCAAGGCCCTGAGGTTGCTCTTTGATTTTCCAGTTGAAAATACTCAAATATTGAAGCTGAGCACAGAGTGCAGAATTGTACCCATGACAAGAAGGCCACCGTTTCCAAAAATGAGCTGTTTAGTGTCTTTGTTATGCATGAACCCCCTGCACCTAGAAAGTTCCTTATGTTTGAAGTCACTTCAGCAATTATCCCTTCTATTAAAAAGCTGAAATATCACTTGGTGCCCCTACAACATTAACAGCAGAGTGAACTTTCCAGGTAGAAACCATGAAAACGACATGCATATCAAACAGGAAAGCCCTTCTCTGAGCAACTCTCAGCCCTCACATGTGCTACTCAGTAGCTCCAGCTGCAGAAACCTGTGGTCTCACCAAGTGCAGATCTTATTCCACTGCATCCATAAAATTCTTGTAAGGAGGTTAAAGACTTCCTTTGTAATGCCAAAACCAAAGAATGACGTTGCCTAAAGGACCCAGAGGAGAGAGCTTGAAGTAAATATTCAATAGGTTTTGAGCTTTCTGTTGCCTCAAAGTAAGGAAGGCAGTGGAACAGTGTGGGAAAACAAATGCCATAGGAAGTGGCACCGCTATGAACACAGAGGAGCCTTCCCAGCATGCTCACTTGCAGCCTCACTGAATGGATCTCCTTCACACAAGCATTGTACAGCACAGAAAGCAGTCTCAGGAACAAGGGCAGCTTTTTCCTGACGGGCCCTGGGAGTCCTCTCTCTGGAGAGGTGCAGAAACGCAAGGGGAGCACTGGGATCAGGGTCAGAATATCACAGGGACCAGGGTTCAGGCTTCATTCTCACAAACACATCTGTGGTATCATTTGATTTGAGCTTCAATCAAGCTCTCAAAGACTTTTTGTAACTTTGGGAACCCCGCCCACATGGAAAATCATCAGCTATGACCCAAATCCTAGATTTTACACCCTGGCTTGGAGCACTTATGTGTGCAGAAGGGCGTGTTCCGCTGCCTGTGCAGGCTCAACGTTTCCCTCGAGCTGCTGCCTGAAATGAATCCCATCACCCCTGTCCGCAGCTGCTCTGCTACAGCAGAGCCATTCCCAGCGCGGCTGCAGTTAAGCTGCCAGAGTCCGTCTGTTCCTTTCTCCTTCTGGCCAACTCATCCTATCAGGGCCACCTTTTGCCAGCCTTATTCTTTCCAGTAATCAATAATTACCTTTCTCCGCTCCCACTGATGGCTTCTGGAGGGGGGGAGCCTTATGTCGCTGCAGCAATTGAAACCATAATCTGTGCTCTAATGAGCATTTGTCCAGGGTTCACAACTGCAAATGGGAAAGTGTTAACCCAAAGGCCCTGCAGAAGTTGACAGGGAAAGCCTGGCTGGCTGGCGCTGTAGGCGAGTGGTGAATCCTCCCAAGAACGACATTAGTACATATTATTAGTCTGCATATTACGATCACATTTTGAAAGATACTAATTTTCCCTCTCTCTTTTTCTCCAAAGCATCACTATTTAGGACCATGGATTCACAATTGCTCAGGAAAGCCATTGCCCGTGTTCTCTTAGTATGTCCATTATATTTAATCTATCCTCAAGCCCCTAGTCAAATGCAACTTGCTAATATTTTTATTATAAAATTCTGTATTTTCTGTGAAGCCAACTTTCTTATTACATTTTCCCCTCAAAGGGGAACCCAAGCTCTCACCTAAGAATGCTGCAAACCAGCAGGATGTGAAACAAGTACACTCCAAGCATATTTAACAAAACAGATTTGCATGCACAGTTGTTAAATGTGTAAATTTTTTTTATATTGTTTGCTTGTAATAATTTTCAGTAGCTGATCAAAAATTTGCTGTTCTGAACTGAAAAAGCAGGGTTTTGTTCAAAAGAAGTGTGCAGGTTTTCAACAGTTCTTTCAACTGCAATCCCATTCTTTTAACCCTCAGCGACTGCAGCTACCTGGCTTTCTGCACCACAATCACGAGAGGAGAAAAGGTTCTTTAACAGACCAGGACTTCAGATGGAAAAACAAGGTTGTTGAAGATTCCCTACTCAACTCTACTGAATGGGACCAACAGCAAAGCGGCAGAAAGACGGCTGTGGTGCAGGTCAGGGATTCCGGGAGCTGCAGATGTGCCAGGAGAAAGCCTGATGCGGCGAGACTGCCAGCCTTGTCCCAGGCGCAGCTGGTTCAGCCTCTACAAATCAGATCTGCTGAAGTGCTCCAACTTCTGCGTGTTTTCATAAATCAAACTAAACCCATCCAGGCTTTTTTTTCTCTTTTCTTTTCTACTTTTGTGCTTAAAGGAGGCCAAGAACTGAGTGAGTAGGTAATTAGTATAAACAGAATCTGAATTGTGGCCTCACCCCCAGAAAACAGGGACTTCTTGAGATTAATTGGAAAAGCAAAGAAAATAAACCACTTCAGCTCAAACTGTTCCTGAAGTACCGTGGTAAGCTCCATACGATATGAATACATAACCTTCGTATGATAAATATAGAGAACCAACGCTTCTTGTGTGGCAGGAGGAGAAAATGTGGTTCATGGAGGAATGAAACACTTGAGGCGTGCAGAGGGCATCCCTGCCTCGCTGCGCTGCATGCACTGGTGGGTACGGACCTTGCACGCTGGGACAGATCCTTGTCATGGGTGGCAGCAGCAGAAACCCCAAGCGCCTTGGCCAGCAGTGTCCCCAGGCTGTGCAGCCAGCGTTGTCCCACAGCTCCAGCCCCAGGAGCTGGTGGGATGCAGCACCCAGGAAATGTCAGGCTGTGTTTTCCCCTACTTGCCCACTCCTGGGCAGATCCATTGATCCCAGCTCTCTTCCAGAACTTCTTTCCCTCACTGAACACTGTGAAGCGCGCTGTGATGATGGGCACCAAATATTTAGTCCCATCAAAGGTACTGAATTGCGTTGTGGTGAGCCAACTACCGTACTGAGCAAAATAACTGCAGCAAACTGAATAAACAAGCAAAAACGTCTTGCAAACAACTCATTCACTAAATATACAGCCTGAGCATCTCTGTGCACACTGACAGGATGGACAGTGGGCTGGAGTAAAAAATGAATGTGACTTCTCCACAGGGATTTGGGCAACAGAGCTGTGCTGGGTTCACACCGACTCGCTATACATTGCCAGCTGAAAACTCAAGAGGAGTTTTATCCTTTGGAATAAGAGACAGACACAGACACAGACTAAAGCCGAGATCCTAACAAGTATGAGCAGTCACATGGCAATAGCTACTCACAGCCTGGGATGCTCTTTGCTCCCACGCCCTCCTCCACAGGGATGAGCCCCTGGCAAGAGGAGCTCCGTGGCAGAGCTGCATCCAATGTGCCGATTAAGGCACCCCGTATCCCAAGGGCGAACACACAGATTCCTCACACAACACCAGCATCAGAGAAGAAGGAAAATGCACGCCCAGTAGATAATCCCACTTTACGCTGTGTGGAAATGGATCATTACTTTTCACCTA
Organism: Cuculus canorus; assembly: GCF_017976375.1. NCBI lineage: Eukaryota > Metazoa > Chordata > Aves > Cuculiformes > Cuculidae > Cuculus > Cuculus canorus. The sequence goes on along the minus strand of NC_071413.1, from coordinate 1,226,917 downwards.
GAAAGATCTGCTGTGAGTTACAGTAATTAGGAGGAGAAAGATGGATAGGGAATCACCATGAGATGCTGTATTCTCATAGCTCTAACTGTGCTGCCTGTAGCTTTGAATGCAGCATTGCTTTGGTGGTAGGCAGTGGTTCAGACAGACGTTCAGGACTTGCATAGCAAAGGTGGCAAGAATCAATTTTTTCACCTTCTGAAGTGGGAAATACTAGTGACAAAGTTACTGCGCATCAGTGACGCTGTGGCTCTGGAGGCTCTGGTTTACTGTGAAAAATAAAATTAATTTGGAGTACTGTCTTACATTTCACTGATGCGCCTGAGTCTTAAACATGGGACCTGGTGGAAGTCAAAGATACATAGGGAGTAACACACTTTTTTCATCATGCTACCTATAAGAAAACAGCATTAGCATCACCATCTAAAACAGCACGTGGGGGGACTGGACTGTGCCCACCCATGCTGCATCACATCACCATTCTACACCTCACTCGGTGCATTGGCACTGGGGCAAAACCCCCATACCGGGGAAAGAAAAAGCTGTCTGTGATAGAAATAAAAATGTGCCTTTAACTCATTTTTTTTAACAAGAAAGTTGATTGAGAAGCACAGACAAAACCTTTCAGACAGCAGCGCTGCAGAAGGCCTGGCTATTGGTCATGGCCTTTGGGCACCCAGTACAGCGCGGGCTCGTGCCGCAGAACCAGCCCCTGCTCCACAGGCTCGGCCCCAACAGAAAGGGAACCAAAGAAAAACTGTGAGGCTGTGATTCTAACAAGCACAGATTTTGTATTTAACACCATATGCCTCCGCTAGAAATGTAGAGCAACATATCCTGGGGTTGGGAGGGAAAGCAAGATTAACTGAGAGGGGACAAGGAGTGAGTGAGACGTAGCACCATGCCTTTGCAAGGTGCCAAAAAGCTTGTCAGGAAGGGGGGACACCAAGGACAAGAGCATCACTGCGTATCTAAGAGAGCCTGAGTTTACAGAGCCCACCTGAACCTGAGCTGGCTGACACATGGGCATGAGCCCAGCTTTTGACGGAAAGATGAGACATCATACTTGGTGTCTAAGTCCAACGACACTAACTTACATCACTATTGAATTTAATTTGAATAATGTTAATAGTGTCTCAAAGCCCTCAGAAGGGTAGTAGTTTAACGTCTGCAACATACACTAATGCTGGAAGAAAAACGACATGCTATTGTGTGTTCAGACATCCATAGTATTTGCTATTTGTTTGGAGTTTTATGGAGTTAGGAAGACAGATGGAAATCTTTTTGTTAGAGCAATGCAAATGAAAGCAACATTACTGGGTGCCTTGTAGGAAGTCTCAGTGTGATAGCAAAGCCTCTAGATGTGAATTGTAAATTGAAATTAAGCTTTAGCATTTAAGAAACACGAATTAGATTGAGTAGAGCTTGGAAAAAAAAATATCAGCAACTTTCCCAACAGGCTGAGGGCACACTTCACCCCAGTGTTATCTTGATGCAAAACCTTTGTAGCTCCACAGAGAGCAAACCCCGAGTGTAGCGTTGCCGCATCACACTGGAACGGGAGCTGCTGAGCGCAGTGGGGGTGAGCAGAGGGCAGGACGGGGAAAGGCTGGTCTGAAACCACTGAAGAGGAAGCATCTCCCTAGCCTCGCAGCAGGGAGGAGGGAATGGGACAGTGGAAGCTGTCACAAGTGTTATTTAAGAACAAAGTATGGACATTGCCGAGAACAAAATTACCGTGTGCTCCAGCTCTTCGTAAATAACTCAGGACAAACCCCTTGAAGCCATGGGAGCTTGGGGTACACACCGTGGGAAGGAGGCTGCTCCCCAGACTCGTGTAACGGGATGCTCCCTATCCTCACTTTCTGGAAGCCGAAATGACCCCCAGGCACTTGAGAACCCCCCGCAGCAAAGACCCCAACGCGCCCCGGGAGGCCCCAGCCCTGCCTGGGCATCTTCAGCAGCTGGGGAGCTTAGGGAGAGGAAAACGCACAGAGAGGGGGGAAAGAAATACAGCAGCATTCCTGCTCCTTGTTTGTGGGTTGTGAGCTCCCTCGTGTGGCTCTCGCAGTATTTCCAGCCATTCCCCAAGCTCCCTGAAGCCACGTGGAATCTTAAGCCCAGATGGGCACCTGCTGGAACTGGCAGGAATCAGGCTCCCCTGATGCCACCAGTGCTGTTGTCTTTTGCCCCACTACCTTGCTGCCTTCTCAAGTGTTATTAAAGCCTCAAGTATAGAAACACGCTCCAAGCCCACACCAGCTCGAATCAAAGCATCAGGCTGAAGCGTTCCCCTGCGCAGGAAGGCTGCCCTGCTACACCCCAACAGGACCAGGGGAGTGGGGAGCACCCCCTGCCCGCTCCATGGGTGCCTCACTCCTGGGTTCCCCCCAGCCCCATCCAGCAGCCCTCCGAGGAGGGGTGAGTTCCCTGCACTCTCCCACATCTGGAGTCATATTCCCATGGCTGAAATGGAAACGGTTACACTACCACACTGCCAGGCCCACGTTTACCCCCAGTTAGCCATTTTTCCTTCTGAAGTACCTAATGAGGCAACTTTCCAAGCAGAAGAAACACCTGTAGATGTTTGCCACCTGCCCAGTTTCACACCAGCCCTTCACAGAGGGCGAGTCTGCCCGTAGCTGGTTGCTGCTAACGCGTTCCCCTCGAGGTCCGCAGACTATGACTGACAGCTCTGTCTGCTCGCTGCACAAATCCTGGTGCTTCAGCAGCTGCCCCGGCACTCTCACTCGGACTAATGCACAGAGCAGCAGTTCAGCTTGTTGGCATACATTTTTACATCTATTCTAACAGCTCCAGAAGGAGTTTAGACTAAAGAAATATGTATAAAAAAAGCTTGGCTTAAGTTCAGATGACCTCACAATAATTTTTTTACATGCGTGTGTCATTACCTGTGTAGCAAGTCGAAGGGTAGGTCCTTGCAATAAAAGGAAGGCAGCTTCACCAGAGACACAAGTACTTGTCTATGGTTCAGCTCAGATGAGCTACTACCACGACACTTTTGTCTTGAATAACATCAGCAAATATCACCAGGAAATAGAGGAAAACAACTATGAAATCCATAAAACATCTTACAGCACCTACTTCCAATTAACTTGGCTTAAATGGAGGGCTTGAAGGCAATAAAATGTGAAGGAAGGCACTTGCTAATCCAATACTTATAGACAGCTCTGCACTGAATGCTGGGGAGGTTTAAACCCCAATATCGTGGTAAAGTTTCATATCCTTCTAGAAACTGTTTTATATGAAGATGAGAGGTGTAAAATGCAGAAGAAAAGTGGGAATGTTGCAGGATGTGCTGCAGAAATTAGCACTTTCGAGGCAAGTGATTGCGTTTCTTTTACCAAAAAAAAAAGAAAAAAAACCAAAAACACAAAAAAAACCCCAAAGTCTTCACATTACAACCTACAGCTGAGTTTCTTCAAACACTTGTTGGATGTCACTCCAAACACACTTGGCCAGAGAAGTATGCCTTACAAAAAAGTAGACAGCTAATTCTTCGTTCAGACATGAAACTATTGCTAAATAATAAAAGATGGATGAGTGGCTGTGAAGAATGTGCCTTTCAGAGGGGAAGCTCCCAGGCTAAGCAGCTCCGTACACAGGAAATCATGGGAACTATACTGAAGTAAAAAACCTCTGATATTCTACAACTGGAGTATTGTGTGCCCGTTCTTACCCATCCGTCCTTACCACAATGTACACGTGATATGATTTTGTGTGCATCACATGCATCTTGTGTACATTAGCATTCAGAGAGCTCTGCGTTGTAATGAAAAGAAGGAATCAAAACGGTCAAGTTGCACAAGAAAGAAAACTTATAAAACTGCCATGTCATGAATGTAATTTATTCATTTGGAAAGACAAAGGATGAAGCATTCCCACAGACCCACAAAGTCCCAACAACCACAGGGCAGGGAAGCACATGAATATGCCAGGCAAGAAGTTTTCAGTCTCGGGTGCCTCAGCTAACAGTGGGGGAAAGAGTCTTCTCAACCTATTGTCTTCTTCTCACTCCTAATTCCAGAGACCTATGAGGAGCTCAGAGACACACCCACAAGGCTTCCCCTTCAGGACAGAGGCACCTCAGATACCCTCAATCCGGTTTTATGACATGAACTACAATGGCACTTTTCCATTTTATTTCATTACAGAAAGGAAGATCAGGCTTTTAAATATCTCTTGGGCTATCTGTTCCTGTGTTACAGATGAAGATCCCTCTCATTCAGTGTTTTATTTGTAAGCCACTGAGAGGAGACACGCGAAACTTGTGAGCAATGCCATAGGCATAAATATTGAGAAAAGCAGTGGCCTTAGGCAGGTCATCACACTGTCAGACGCTACAGGTCTACAGTTAGGAGTAAGATGCCACCTCCGGGGGGCTCATATCTCATGGAACTGAAAGAATGGAGAATAAATTAAGAGAGAATAATTGCTACACCCCAGGGATTTATGTCATTCTTCTCTGCCTACTACAGCCTCACTCCAGATAAGTGAGGTTCCACAAACAATCACAAAGGCAAGTTTCTTCAAAAGCATGTTAAAAAAATCAGAGGTGAAGCAAAGCTTTCCAGATAGCCAGCCGTGTGTGCACACAGCACACTAAATCCAGAACATACATGGTCTCAAAAATAGGACATCTCCCTCGGTAAGGAATCAGAAGAAATGGTGCAATGAGAATGCAGCCATTGATATGGAAATCAGTTTACCTTATAGAGAAACTTCTCATTGAAGTAGCTCCTAATTTTTCACCCAGCCCAAATGAATTGGTTTCCATGCCAATAGAGAATCCGATGGGATACAAGTGCTGACAGGGGACAGCTCTGAGGCGTGTTGTACCCTTAGCACTCACAAGTCTCCAGCAATGGATGTGGAGGTTGTTTGATGATCCAGAACAAGGATGTGCTCCATTCCCATGCCACCAACCCTGGCAGAATTCCACAGTGAGCAAGTGATCGTCACTCTTCAGTGAAGCGGTTATAAAATGGCATGGACCAGGGCAGGGGGGCAATGCACATGCAGTGGAGAGAGCAACCAACAGCAAGAAGGAGGAATTCAGGAAGCATATTACAACGACTTCTGTCCATAACTGGACACACAGACTGGCACAGGGGCATGAAAACATGCATTTATGTTTCCTGAGACAATGTGATTGTATGATTTCCTGAACGCAGGATACAGACATCCTAAGAGCTTGGAAAAGAAGTCCAAATGCAAACTATCTAGAAATAAATCTGTTCTGCCTCATTTCCTTTCAAAAACTCTGGTTACCAGAAATAGGACAAATAAGTTTCATTAACAGTGACCTCACTAAGAGCAGACACCACTGTGGCCATGGCCACAACTTGGTCACCTCTTGCTCACCGTAGCAATACTTCCTTCTGAAAAATGAGGTTTTATCCAATATTTTAAAAATAGGCTGCTTCAAAGAGGAAGGGAATCAAATGCTGCACCTATTAGGGATGAATAGTAGTGAGCAGAGGTAGTGGGGAGGGGTTCTTCTTCCCCTGAGCAGCGATCTGGCAGGAACAGCCCCAAGATGTGGGTTACTCTCTCCTCAGCAGAACAGGGAATCCAGGCCAGGCCTCCTGCATCCTGGATAAGTTTTCTGACTGCTCAACTGGCAGATAAAAGGGCTGTCATCTCCTTCTCTGCCTTTCTGACAGTCTGGCCCTGCACAGCTTTTGTATTTAGATTTTTCTTTCTTTGTTTTATTTTTTTTTTTTCACTCTCCCCCTACAATTGCCTCATTTGATAGAAAACACAGTATTTTCTATGTGTCATATTATTAAGCAAACTAGAAAAAGGAATACTTTTTGGTTAGGATTGATTTAGGGTTGTTTTTTTCAGCAAGACGGCCAAACCAAAAAGTCAATTGTTAGCACAGTCATAATGGGGACAGCAGTCTGCACTCAGCTTTGTGGGTTACAGAGCAGAGAGGGCCAATACCGCATCCCAGAATCCAATTGCCACTTCCAAATTTGGTGAAAGAACAGATCCAAAATGATACACAACCCTGGATCCATAGACCTCCAAAAATCCTATTGCCTCTACGTTTGATCCCAGCTTTGCGGCTCAGGTCCCAATCTAGTGCCTGCCTGCATTTGCTACATGAACTTTTGCTCCCTCCCCGACTTGATTAAGAGCAAAGAAAGTAACAGATGGATCCATGCTGTTCCTTTGTAGCCGAGAGATTAATGTTTGCATTGCATCAGACTGCTTGCGTTCACACAGGGGAATACGGCTGTTGTCCCTGCAACTGGCACCTGCACTCGCTTGGTCCAGTCGGTGTCTGAGCCAGAAAGACTGTGTAAGGGAATCCAGACGCTGCTTTGGGTTGGTTTTAGATGTATAAAATGCTTCAGAAGCAGGACACTGCGTGAAAAACGTCCTCGCCTCGAATAGCAAGCTGTGCTGTCCTTTGCCGCTCACTGACGGCAGTTCCCACCTCTGCTGAAAGATGGTCCCAGGGCACAGCCCAGGGATGGGGGCAGTAAACGGGATGGGTGTTTTCCCTGGTGTGCTGAACCTAGGGGCAAAACACACCCCAAAACTGCACCAACAGTACTGGAAGTCACCTTCTGCCACTCCTCGAAGCCCCTGCAGCCGCAGCCCAGCCCTGCCGTCAGCACAGGCTCCCTCTGCTCCTCACGCCTGCATCGTCCCCTGGCAGCTGTTTCTTCAGAGCCCGTGGCCGGGGTCGGATAAGCCGAGGTGTACTATCAGCGGTGATGCAAAGAGACGGGTTTGTCTGTGGTATCACAATTCGATGCCGTGGGTGCCAAGCTGCAGGAGCCTGAGCCACCAGTCCTCCTGGACCCGGGCTGAACGGGGCTTTGGGTAACTTTAAAAACTCGGGCAAAACATTGCATCTTAAATCAGAAAGTAGCGTTATTCCCTGTAACTCTCACACTGACCCAACAGCTAGCGCTTCTGTTCCCCCTGTGCAACAGCCACTGTCCCCTGGGATTGTGTCCCATGCTCTGGACCTCTGAGGGGTCACAAAGGGACGTGCGTTCAGAGCCACGGGCAGTGATGGCCCCAGGAGGCTGGAGCCCGGTGGGCACCGCGCTGAGGGGGTCGGTGCGGGAGGAAGAGCCCGCCACGATCGACAAACCCTTATTTCAGCTTCTCGCTGCAAAAGAGGAAGGACTTCACGTGATTTACGGCGCAATCTGTGAATTTTAATAACAGCTACCATCTATTGGGACATCCATCACACTATATCTTTTGCAGCTGTTGAAAAACAATATTGGTGCTTTCAAAGCAGTTTCATCAGAGATTCAAAAAAGCCCACACCAAAATTGGAAAACAAACCCAGCCATATGCCTGCTTGACCTGGGATACATAAACCTGTGGTTCAGTCCAGAGGAGGGATTACGGCATTACTTTTTAGTAAGTTGCTTTTCATATGGAAATTTCTTTTCACAGCAAAGCTCTGTATTTAATGGCATCAACCTAAAAAACATTCCTATTTTTAGATCCCGGATCATGGACATATAGATTTTTATAGTGTCTGCAAGCATACATTACCGTTAATTTCCCCATTCTCCTTTGTACTTTGTTAATGTCACAATCTGCTGTAAAACCTTGCCAAGTTTCTTAACTGTCATGTTAATTCCGAGACCTAGTCTGCGCTCCCTGACATTTCAGGACAGAACATGGCAGTAAAAATAGATTAGAAACAGCTTAGAAGTATTATAAAATCTAGAACTTTACAGATGGCGGAATTAGATCTGCTGAATGGAAATCTTAGCAACTCGGAACACAATAATATTAGAATAGCCCAGTGATGTGTAAGACAAATATTTTCAGAAGTAGGAGAACAGCATCTGAATAATGGGCAAAACTCAAAAATGTTGGAATGTTGGGTGGGTTTTCTTCTTTTTTAAAGTATCTCAGTGAATGTGCGTCTCGCGTTGGTGCTGGCATTGAGTTTCAAAGCTTTTCTCTACCATATAAATAAAGGACATAATAAGATCTTGATTTTATTCATGGTTAGTTCAAAGTTCACACAAATTATTTCACACAGGGGATTTGTCTGAGGGTTTTGGCGTTATAGAAGTGCATTAATGTACTTTAGATATTAAATGACAATGCCTCATGGTAAGAAATTTGCACGAATGAACAGGAAATTAGACACTGTTTCTTTTTTTTTAACTGATTGCTAAAGAATGCGCTGCTTAAACGCACGCTATCCATTTCAAAGGGAAGCTTTGGCTGATTTCAGGAAGTTTAAAATCAGCTAATCAGAAAGTAATACAAAGTTAGAGTTAAATATTTTTTTTCTTAAAGGAAACTGTTTCTTTAAAAAAAATCCTTTCCCCTTTTCTTTAAGGAGTACTTATTATTTCCATCATCCTTGTTGAGTTGTTGATGAATAGCTCACATCGTTTGCCAAGCTCCACCCTCTGTCTTTTTTCTAAACCCTTTACTCATTATTTGCTCAGTCTTTTTCCCACAGCCTAGACAGCCTGTCAAGGCAGCTTAAATAAAACACTGTATTAACATTAGGAAATGGCATTCAGTTCCCAATTGATCTCCTAATACTTTATGTTGAAATGATAATTGGTACAGTCTTCATTGAAAAAAAAGGGAGAAAAACTACTTTTCAGTCACCACAAGGTATTATCTGAGCTGATGTATTCACAACCAAACAGATACATTTTTAAAATCTCCCCATCTGCTGGAGACTGCAGTTCACAATTCTTTTCAGCTGACATAATCCAGATTGATTCGTTCAGCAGATAAAATTCAGGCCACTTCTGCCCTTTATAGGAGCAACATAATACCAGTCTTTATTCAGGAACAATGTAACATAATGGGATCGGAATGTGCAAAATGACTGTTCTTAAATTACTGTGACACACAAGGGTCCAACACAAGCTGTGGTTTAATGTAAAAAATCATTAGGCACAGATTACTAAAGTGGTCCTGCATTAACAAGGTCAAACCAAGACTGTTTATGATATTTTTCAGGAGGGAAAAAAAAATAAATGTTTGCTAATATCTAGATTATGGATGCGTTTTTAAGAGGGAAAATATCTGCAGGATTTTTTTTTTCCCTTTCCCATGAAGAAAGTGCTGTTTATTCAATAATGAGTGCAACAGTTAAGGATTCTATAAAGACCCTTTCCGCAGAGCCAAGTTAATCTATTACACACTGAAGCACACACACAAAAAAATCTAAATATCAAAAGGTTGTCAAGAGAGTTGCCAGCAACGAATATTTTGGTGCACTGCTATATCAAACAAATATTGAAGACCGTCAGATTATTATTAACCCATTTTGGGACTTTACTTTTGATCGAGCCCGAGAGCCCTAGAAGGAATTCTGCAAGTTTCCACGCTGCTGCAGGGGTTTTGCATCTATGTAAATCACTGTTTCTTAGCAATATGTCCCTCAGACACACATCAACCAATCTGCACAAAAAAAGCCAAAGTGAAGAGGCACAGTAAATTTCATCCTTAACGGACGGGTCCTCACGCCCTGAGAGTCTGATGACCATTTAAGATCACGTAATAGATGGATTTTCTTTGTACAGTTATACCTTCCTATCTGATAAAACCTAAAATTTAGTAAATCTTACTTAAGAAATGCATTATATCATCCCACATTGAAATAAAGGAATAAATAAACAACTCTTTCCAGACCCATCTAAAGATTAGGCTGTGTTTTCCTCTGGACTCTGATTTGTGGGCTCATGGCGCGTGAGTGAAACCTGCTGGGGCAGCCAGGGGCTGGGCTGGCTCCTGCCCGGCAGCCGCTTTGGGCTCGTGGTGAAGCTAACCCAGAAGCGTTGTGGCTCAGCTCCTGGGGGCAAAAAGGGTAATGCAAAACTAAAAAAGAAGAGGCCATTTCTACACTGCTTTGTATCTAGAGGTCCAGACCAGAAGCCTGTCATGGGAGTGGAGGGGTTAAATTCCCTACGTTCCACTTTCTTATTTTGACCTTGCAAGCAGTGAAAGCAGAACTCTGCTGTCCCTTACTCCTAGGGCTGGGAAACTCTTCAAATCAGTTGCTATAATTTAAGCTACTGCTCATTTGTGATGAATGTCCAAGCAATGAGTGAATTTTAAACATGTGTTCGTGGAAGGTGAGACTGCCCTCTCTGCGAGCCCCATCCTCGTGTGCCCATCTCATCAACCGACAGAAACGGCCTCATGATACCAAGCTACAAAATAACAGCTAGCAACCACGAGAGAGAAAGCAGCCCTTTCAAAGCCCAATAGGAACACGTGCAGAGCCTCCGTAGCGGTGGGCAGGGTCACAGCCTGACCCCGCCGAGGGTGCTGGTGGGCAGCTGGCAGCAAGCACCGCGAGCAACACCAACACTAGCACAGTAGCAGGTGCCCAGCAGGACTGCACCGAAATCACAAAATGCCCACCTGAAATATTTGCGTTTGAAGAATTCTCATCATTTTTGTCATTTTACAACAAAAGGCTCAATCAACTCCATCCAAAGTGGTGCAATAAATGAATCTATGAAAGTTCACAGCCAAACCAGACAATAAGCTATGTCCCTAATGCCTTCTGAATAACAAATGTATTTAGATGACGTGTGTTCTGCTAAGGCGAACTTCATAATCACAAGAGTCCAGTTTTAAGAGATAATGAAAACGAACTGCATAACTTCAGAAGTCTTGGAAACGCATTACAGTCAAATATTTACATATTCTAGTGAACTTAGGACATCGGTTTTGACTGCACAAATCCAATAACTGAAACACATGGTCTTGAAACCTGCAATCAATATAAACCTTTTAGAGCCCAAGCTTCAAAAAGTTATATCAAATATATATTCGATGAGAAGAAGGTTAATTGAATAATTGATTACTCAGTTACAATTAAGTGCTCTTCAGATATCTTTGGGAAATACTGAGATATAATAGTGATAGATATTTATTTGTTTATCAGCTATCCCTGATTTATAGCTATCATTTATTTTTTATTTCCTAAGTCAATTTTTACATTTATATATTTTAACAATATAGTCCCTGGTAAGAATCAATATGGTATTTTTTTTTCACCACAGGGCTATCAAAAGCTAGCCTAAAAATCTATATCTACCAATTCAGCCAATTTTAGTGCAGAATTCAGCTTTATAAACACCTTGCTAAAATATTCACACTTTGTCTCCAGATGGCAGTTACACAGAGAGAACGCGCAGCATTTGTAACAATAAAGGTTAACCAATACTAACCGTACTGATAAACTCTGGACTGAGCAGTTAAGTGAAAAGATGGCCCTTGGAAAAAAAACAAAGGTGCTGTTTGCATGTTTTAACGAAGTACTATTTCTTATCAAAATATAAACATATTCATACCAGTCCCACCCCTGCAGCAACAGCCAAGAGGATCTTTGGGATCTCTGGGGCATTTGCAAGTTGACCAAACCGTAAATCAGATAGAGTCGGGTCTTCAGAGCTGTCTGCACAGAAAGAGCCTGTTAACTCTTCAGTAGCATTAATGTTATTTAACAATAGCACTTGTGTTTTCGGGAAGGAGGAGAACATTGTTGTGTTACGTGTATCTGTGCATACTCACGTTATAGACAGACACACAGACACATACAAGAGGCTCTGCATCCAGTGACTGATGAGCTATAGAAGGCCAGGTAAGATTTGTTAAAAGATGCTGAATTCCTTGGGAGATCGTAAGATAAATTACAAAACCTCACTCTTCCTCCACTAGATGTGAAGGCTTTCAACTCTAGGGTACAGCTCTGCATTCACTTCAAAACTTGAAGTCTTTTCTCACATCAATGGCAATGCCATGCATGGTGTCTAATAATGAAAGGCACTGAGTCGTTGAGGTGGTGTCTCAAATATTTTTGATTGCTGCCTCAGGTTGCAGCATGTGATGATAAGGATGAGGAACACAACTTCACATTCTGACTGAACAATAAGACTGTATTTTTGTGAATGTGATTACTAATGCCCGCAGGGGGATGTGCTTCAGGGGAGAGTACTGTGAGGCATGAGGAAGACAGAAAAGAAAGAAAAATTCACACTTTCCTTTTCTTAGTCTAAGTACCTGCTACACCTACCCCTCAATATGCTGAAAACCTTGCATGACATATCCTTTCCAAGAGAATGGGATCCCAGTTAGATCAGTCCACACTTCGAGTGCCAGCACTGGATTCTCCCTTCGCTCTCCCTCTGCCCAAAAAACAGCAGCGCCTGATACAGGATGAGCTGTGGGCCACAGAGCACTAAAGCCTCATAAACTGTGCTCCCCAACCTCAAGTTAACGTTTCTTGGGTGAAATTCATCACTTAATGCTTTGGTTTTTTAATCTTCCACCCTAGTGGAGCCTAAGCCAGGCAGGATTGGGTCCTCCAAGGTCTACGCCACTACTGTGGATTTTCGACGGCCTGGCTGAGAGCAAACCTGGTCTTCTGAGGATATTATTATTTCATATGAGCTTTCAAAACAGAACGCTTAGGCTCCACGGACACCAGGCATAACCCTCTTTACACATTGCACTTTATAGCATGTCAAGGGTGATGTACGCTTTATGTTGGGCCTCATAACAAAATGACAGGCGTTGCTGTCCACCGACAAAGCCACATGACAGCGAGGTGTCACAGACAGGGAGTGCAGATGTATTATCGCTCTGCCACTTAGACAGGAATGACATCCTTTGAATCTCAAGAGACAGTGTCGCGGGCGAGCTAACCTTAGCGTGCCAGCTGTACACTCAACAGTATTGACAGTCAACAATTTCATGTATATCCATCGTGAAAGAGCACTGAGGTCTAAAGACAGCAGATTTCAGACTTCATACGTGAGATAATGTTAATACACAAAGGACAACTACGAACAATATACTTCAAAAAAAAGAACCTAATATTCTGTATTTATGGTCAGTGCTTCAAATGTACTCAAAAATTCTAATTTCTTTTCTTTTTCCAATGTTCTATATTCACATCTCACACTACGGAGAGAATTATTCAGAAAGACACACCATTAAAATTCCTTGCAAAGGAATTTATCATATAAAATAAGAACATTTTATATTAATTATTCCTAATTTGAAAGCCCATAAATTAGCTTTCTTTTGAGTCTGACCAAAGATAACATTATAAGCTAAGCCCTGGGGGACACCACAACACTAACGTTATCCACCTACACTTCTGAAGCAGGCCACATACTCTCATGGCTCAATTTACTTGCAGACCTTACAATATTTTCCAGATTTTATGAAAGTTGATGGAACATTTTACAAAATCAGCACTATTTCTATTAAAAAAAAAGGGGGGGAGGGGGGAGACAAACTCACAGCATTATAGAGGTCGCAGCACGTTCGTCACTACACAGATGTTATTCATAGTCACTGGTCCCGTGTAAGTAGGTCATTGGACCTGCTTGCCCTTTTCAGTGATCCTGAAATATGGTGGCATACTTGAAAAGCCACCTAGAAACGTGGGGCTCTCCTGATAAATCATCCCAGCATCAGCTGGTAACTCTTGCATTCAGATTCAGGGAAGTGACAGCTGAGCCCTGTTAGGAGAGGTGGGGAACGGGAAGCAGGGGTCAGGGGGCAATTACCTCCCACCTCTCCTGGAGAGGGACTCCTCCTTTGCTGGCAGAATAGGGAAGGGTTGAGGTGGAGACAAACCCTGAAGCAAAAGCCTGAAAACAGCAGCACCTTCTGTGAGAAAGCATGTTGGGTTGGTAAGAAAGCCAAAGCAGGAGATGGATGGGGGAAAGTATGGCTAGATGGCTCACCCGGGAAGGCAGCTGGAAACTGACCTTCTGCAAAGCCAGGTGAAAAAAATCCCTTCCTCCCCTCCCTCCTGCACCAAATCAAAGGGGAGAAGGGAAAAAAAAAGAAAGAAAAAGTCTTCTTGTCCTACCCTGGCCCCTTCTAGGAGTCAAGACTACAGCACAGACACCCCATCTATGTCAACCCAGGCATTAGCAGGTGGGATGTCTACCTTAGAGCCACGTGCCCTTAACTTCAGTGCTCTTGCTCCAAATCTCCCTGGCAGAGAAACAGGTACCTGCATCCCTGCTGTGGGGGACAGGAGCACGGTCAGTGCTGGCGGGAGCCTCAGCCTATGCGGTGTCATCATGCTATGCTCTTAACTACACACAGCCCCTCTCACCTCTGATGTAATCTGCTGCCCGATACCTAATAAACCAGAGCAGAGTGGTTTAACTGGCTGGGGGGGTGGGGAATAATTAGGGATTTTTTTTTTCTCCAGAAAAAAACTCAGTGTCTCAAGATAGCAACAAAAAGTCGACCATTTGGTATCCAAGGTTTAACAAAAAAAAAAAAAAAAAAAAGAGTTAAGCTATCAAAACCTTTTCAACTGCATGAATTGTGTATGTTAAGAGGCCTGGAAACCGCTTCATGTGTTTCACCTCCTGCTGTGCCGTTTTTATGCTGACAGGACTGAAGATAGCTTTCCTAGCTGGTAATATCACAGGGAAAATGCTATGTTAAACTAAGACATCTCTGACGAGATGCTGGAAGCACACGTGTAACACGCTCGCGGCAAGCCTGAGTATCATTAGAGTCAAGTTTGAAATAGAGTTGTTTTGAGTTGTTCCAGGTTCCAAAAAATGACCTATTTGTTAATCTAATTCACGCAGCATAAAGTGAAACTCATCTGAAAACACAGATTTAATTTGTTTGGGATGAAGAATGAACGTAAACACATTTTATCTGACTGTTACTCATACCTAGACCATCAGCTTGTGCTTTTGCTAGGAATTTTATAATGAATAGTTGGCCTAAACCTGTTGGAAATCATCAGTGCTTTTTTTCTCTCAATCTGGGTGCAGTATCCCCAGGTCACGCATACAGAGGGAAAAACTCCATCTCTGGTAAATGGAATCACACAATCCCCTATAGGAAATGTTTAAGTGAAACTTTGAGTGGGAACAGCCAGCGAGTATCACAGGATCAACAGTAGGCTCTGTTATGGATCTACACAGCCTGTTGAGCTGTGGAGAGAAAAGGCCTGGGACAAAAGCAGAGTCCTTTCCTAAGCTTTTGTCTTCAGGAGATCTTTCTTCTGACTCTGCAAATGGGGAGTTTTATCCTATGTGGAGCTCCGTTCTACCATGTGCAAAGTAAAAATCTTTCACTCATAGTTTCCAAAGGCAAACTAAAATTTAGGTTTCAGCGTCAAATAAATTAACTACTGTAGCTCTGCCTGGACAAAACCCTGCCTTAGGAAAGGAAAAAAACCTTTCTTAAAATAGATATGCTAAAAATACACAAATCACTGAAAATAAAAATTACCCTAGAATATCAAAACTTCAAATTTTTCATGAGAAACCTTCCTACCTCAAAACTGTTCCATATTTGAAATTGTACCAAACTAAACTCAAATATGAAAATGGGGACCCAATCTCATTAGCGCTGTCCTTCGCATCTTCTGCATAGGTTACACCTCTCATCGTATCTTTAGTTATACCACGTTCTGCTACTGCTAAATACAACTGGGCCCATTCTTCAATGCCTCAGCATTTCCTCATGAAAAATAAAGACATTTTAATTTAAAAGTAAAAAGAATGGAATGACCTACAAATATTCCGTCCAACAGAGGGACTCTATGAAATAATGAATCTCTCTCTCTCATTAGGAATGACCGTGTATAATGGATTCACAGCTCTGCTTTGCTCCAGCACTTAGCATCTTGCAGGTTATCCCTGACTCATGAAAATAACATTTCTGGATTCACTTCTCTTAATGCATGAAAATTACCCCTCCCTGCAAAAAAACTGCAGTAAGAGGAGCAGGATGGTGGGAGGAAAGAAATTTAACCTTTGACTGCCCTGGAAGTCCGCAGAGACGTTGTGAAGCCCCACATCAGACCTTTTCTTGTGGTCTGAGAAAGGCAAAAAAGGAAAAGATTAGGTCTGTTGGTGGGTCTTAGCTTCACTGAGCCAGCCTGAGCCCTGCTGCAACAGGGAGACGTGGCCATGGGTGGAAGAACCTGATGAATCTCCATCCTTCTGGGTGAAGGGAGCCTGGCTGGTGAACCACCACAGCTAGGAGGGGAAGGGGGGACGTTACCCCTGCCAAAAGTTTTTTTGTGCATGTAGAATACTACCTGGAGAGCCACATGCCTGATCTGCTAAGCATCGAGCACATATACAGACCAAGTTTCCGATCCCGTTGCCACCACGGCTGGTGGTGCTGCTCACCCAGCCCTACAGCGGGGTCCTGCTCTGGTTCCACACTGACCAGCAGTGGGCACACAGATCCTGACCCTACGGGTCTGCAGGATGAAAGGCACCAGGCAGACAAGAGGAGAAGTGGGAAAAACATGACCGCTGCTTATTAAGGCCATTCCTAATTAGATTGCCCTCTCTGAGGCAAAGATCTTTTCTTCTGATGATGTTTTGTTTAGCACCGTTCAGCTGGAGACCAAAATCCCATTACTTTACATTATTAAGTTATGTTGGCAAAATAAAAATAGTATCTTTTCCACTTTGAAGATGCATGTTCACTCTGCTCCCTTTCTGCGTGCCGGACACTGCTTCTCGAGGAAGGAAAGGGGAAGGTCAGCATCCTTCTGTGCGCTATGAACTTTTTGTCTCTATGCTGTTTTCTCCAGGTTGGCTTATTTTTCCCTGCATTAGCACCAAATGTTCACTGCATATGCCATAACTCAGTCATGCAGGCGGGACCTCAGAGAGAGAGTCTGTCGCTCCAGTAAGAGGTACAGCACAGAGATAAAAAGAGATGCAAAGCTTCAGAGCTTCCAACGGCCAAGTTCAGAGGCTTCTCCGAGCCTGACCTGGGCAGAAACCCTCTGATGGTTAATGAAACCCTCAGCCGGGTTTAACAGGAGCTTGGGCTGATCAAACAGCTTCAGCAGAGTTTAAGTTGTGGTGAGCTCGAAGTCTTGTTTAAATCCAAGATGACCAGAAGAAGGGGTGAAATTAAAGGTTAGCTCTAAGTATCAGGCAAGGACCTGGGATGGTGGATTTTCATGTAGCCTTAATGAGGTTTGCCATCCTATATCTACTGACATTTTAATAACTGCTAAACCCCGGAAAGTCTCCAGAGGAGGTGCTCCGATACTATGATGAGCGTAATATAAATGCATAGACAGACAGACAGATATTAATAATTCCTTCCTGATGATGTGCGTGTACATTTTCCTCTAGAATAATATAAAGCTTTCAAGGTATTTTACCCCTATTCAGCACAACAACACTTACTACTATCAGTCTAATCATAAATACAATTATTGTTGAGTACTCTATTACAAAAACCAATAAACTAGGCCTCAATAGAGATCCTGAAATTACTTAACTTTTCTTTAGAAAAATATTAAAACAGTATTATCACATCAATGAGAGGAAAAGACAGGAAGATAATAAAGTTATGTTAAACCTCCCTGTATTTACTCATGTGTGAAACAGTTATGTCTGGTCACATAATTGCAATGGTTCTGAGAAATATTTCATATTTTATAATGAACATTAAAAGAGTTTGTGGATCATTACTTTATATGAGTTCCAAAGTTATTACATAAAACCCAACAGGAACGGTTATAAATTATTTGATCCTCTAGTCTGGCCTTGGTAAACATAACATGAAGGCTGAAATATCTCAGCAGACAAGATTCATGATAATAGGTAAAGTGCTTCTACGGTTAAAAAAAAAGAAGAAAATACAAGGGTACTTGTAAGCAAGGCTCTTAACATTCTTTTCTTTGCTGTTTCAAAGAAATCCTTTTCTGCAATGAGCTTAAGCCATCAAAAATAAGAAGGGGGGGAGCTTTGTCTAGAACAAAAGAAAACTTGCTCACAGGCATGTTCTATCGTCTACCAAGTTGGCATTATCATAACCACGGCCCTAATGTCACATCGAATTCTTGAACTCACAGCACAGTCTATATTTAAGACAATATACTCAGCCCTGAAATGATATCACAAGCAATTATTTGATTTTTCAAAAGGATCTTGAAGAGCATCTCGTTGAAATATGAAAAATAACAGTATACTAACAAAAATTACACACTTGACACAATTATGAAGAATTTTTGTCTTCCCACTACAATTGGCAGCAGCATTTTAATTAATGAGTGATCATTTGCTCCAGAGATAAGTGTAATATAAAATGAATTCTGGTCCACTTCCCCCCTCTTGGCTCAGCTTTGTCTCTGGTTCCTGTGCTTTGTGTCAAAATACTTTGTGGATGTTTTTGTTTTGTTCTATAAATGTCTTCTAAGAATATTAATGTGGAGAATTAATTCAGTTATACACTTGCAACATTTAATAAGATTGGAAAACACGTTTCGATATCCTCGTGAATTTATAAAATATACGTAACGTACATCATACCCGAGACTCAAATCTGCGCATTTCTGCTCACAGGTGCTGCATATTTGCATCTGCAAGTAAACCCATTCCCAGAAAGAATTCCTGGGGGATACTTTGGCCGGTGAAGAGGGAAGCCTGGGCTGGTGACTGTGGACCATCAGTCTTCCTGCTCTGCTGCAGTTCCCAGGGCCACGGAGCAGTGCCCGCTGCACCCTGGCGCTGCTGGAAAAGCTCTGGGGTGGGTCAAGGTCCTCCCTGTAAGCATCTCCTGCCCCAGAGAATGTAGATTTTATTAGATTTTTAGTAGATTTTAGCCTACCTTTCTGCAAATAGCCCTTTGGAAGAGAGCTCATTGAGCACTCAGACCCACACTGTGCTTTAATCAGCTCACCACCATCACTGGCCAATTTCTAGTATTGCTACTAGTTTTCTTTTACCATGTTTTAGTCCCCACATCACAGCTATTCACTGCTATGGTTTGTTCACTCTGGAAATGCAGCCACTGCCCTCGCTTTGTACCACTCTTGCCTTTCTTCCTGCACCTGAGGGCACCTCCTGTTCATTCATCAGATAAATGAGTAATTGGTTAAATAACTTTGTCCTTCTTTCTCTTTGGAAATTTCAAGGCAGATAGAGCCTTCATAAGGTTGCCTGGAAATTCTTCCTGGTTGGCCAGGGATCTCGCTCCCTAGATTTTTCAAGCGATATTCTGACTTTTAACGGCAGCTTTTTTGCATTAAAAAATACAGAACTAGTGTTATCAACACGGAAGGACAGCACACTAGAATCAACCCAAAAAGTGCTATAAATACTCAAGAAATGTTCCATAAACACTGGCACGTTTGCGTGCCAGAAACACGGGGATGCTGCAGAGAGCAAAGCAAGCAAAACTTCGCAGGCGGTTTTGGGGAAGACAGGGGTTTGGCTGAAGTTCCTTACTTTTTTTTTAAAGATAATCTGTTCCTCTCCAGGTTTTTTGTAGGACAAACATTCCTACGCCATCTGTGCCGCATCCTCTAGGTGGTGCTGATACTGCGCAGCTCCAGCTGCCCGCACAATGAAAACATTAATTTGCTATGAGATAATTTTTGACGTAAATGTAAAATGGTGCCCATTCGAACTCAGTAATGAAGCATGGTGCATTTCTACAGCTCCTAATTTGACTAGTTAAATGACTCCATTACGTGTCTAACAGACAGAAGCAAATAATTTCTGGTCAGTTGACGCTCACTTATCCGTATCATTTTACCCTGAAAATAAAGTCTCTAATCTACAGTTTCTTTGTCTTAGTTTTTTTTAATATTATTAAAGCAAACATACTTAAATAAGAGAGATTAAACCAACACAAACTAACAATTAAGGCTACCATACAGAAATCAACTTTATATAACATGGGAGGATGGATAAAAATGAAAATTAAATAATAAATTCAGTGTTTGATTATCTCTGTTATTCCCACTGTGAGATCTGACAACATTACTGTTTAGGAAAAGGAAAATATCATTCTCAAATGCATTGACTTTGAAAACCACTTTAAACACTGCCTGAAAACCTGCCCATAAAACTTTCCTGCACAACTTTGAGGCTGTTTGGAAAGACTCTTTACAGTACAGGGCAATAAAATAAAAATGTTGCCTTAGTAAATATCAGGTGGTGAATAATTTCGCCCAGAGGAAAAAAAATGGTTAATACTGAATCTTAATGTTCCTCATCTAAATGCTTTTTTCTTCCTGCTAAAAACAAGTTTAGAATTAAAGCATATCACTTTACACATATTGCATGCATATTAGCGAGACACAGCTGCTTATGCCCTACTCTTAAGAGCCATATGATTAAGTTATGGGATATCAGATAATCCAAAGCCCCTTTCCATTGGTCACTTTTCGCAGACAAAGGCTTTTTAGTTTTAAGTCCATTTAATGACAGAATGTCCAATTCTATAAATGTGTGAGTAATTCCAGTGGAACACCTGTGGCTCTCTCTGCTAGAATATAGAAGGGAAGATATAAAATGTCATTACAGTAACGCTCCGTGTCTGACTGGAGCACAAAATATTCGCAATCAAGGCTGCCACTCCATCCCTGATGTATTCCATCATACTCGGGTTTCCATGGTCTCGGGGCAGGGAGTGTGAGCTCACATACCATATGTGGTACCAGCCTCCACCCCAGTGGGGTGAGCTGAGGACAGAGCCGCAGTTTGCTGGGTGAAGTCACGGGTCCTGCGGGCCCCATTCCACGCTGGTTTGTGGGGACAGAGGCATGTGACTCCCAGCATCATTACCAAGGGAAACCTAACAGAAAAGTTCTCAGATTACTCTTAAAAACCAAACAAAACCCCCCAGAAGCTGGACTTAACCTTATTCTCATAGCTTTTTTTCTTTTTCTCTTATCACTTAATTATGTCTTTTTTCCCAAAGATTTAAACGCCCTTGAGCAGTTTTCGTATGAGTTTCCCAATGACAGGGAAGAAGGACAAACAGATTTTGGTGCAGCTGGTGCTGAGTTTTCTGTTGATGTTGGGTTTGCAACCATGACCGTGGGGATGTTACGACCCAAATCTGACCATAGAGAGTTACGTTAAAATTAATGGGCTTCTTTGCAGCAGCCGTTCCTCAAACAGAAGAAGCGTTCAAGGAGTTAGAGTTGGATTTACAACTAAAATGTAAAGCTCGGTATCGATGCTCAATTTCAGCAGGGTTAACTTTTGAGAGCATGCTTGAAGAGTCAGTGAGTCGCAGGCTCGCTGCTGCTCTCGAGGAAGGCAATGGCAAAACTCCCAGCTGACTTCAATGAGAGGAGGAGCAGACCCTGAATGGAATAAAGGAGTGGAGGAAACAACTCCATACGGAAATGGCAAGTGTTCAAAGATGAGTTCATATCAGCAGAAAATACACATGCGGCCTGACAAAAATACATGGAGGGTCAAAAAAGCAATCTCTGTCTTGGGGAATCCAAAATAGCAAGCAGAAGATCTCAGACGGAGGAGGAAGGATGGTCTCGGGGCAGGACACCGGCCTCAGCCTCTGAACATCATGCATGGTTTCTTGGTGTATTAATGACTGGAATGCACATGGAGAGGCTGGCACAAGGCCACCCAACACCACATGCGAGCAAAGCAACCAAGTGGGGCACCAAGCAGGGTATCTATGGCCAAGGCATCTGCGGACACCAATGCATGGAGCTGCTACCAAGGATGAGAAAAATGAATAAACGAAACAAAGGTGAAACAGTAAAAATGCATGTTTCCAAGTAGCTAAAGTCCAAACAAAGCTACAAAAGGTGAGCAGCCTGCCAGAATGTGGAAGGAAGA
Source organism: Cuculus canorus (assembly GCF_017976375.1). NCBI lineage: Eukaryota > Metazoa > Chordata > Aves > Cuculiformes > Cuculidae > Cuculus > Cuculus canorus. The sequence goes on along the minus strand of NC_071413.1, from coordinate 1,205,291 downwards.
GGCAGAAAGAAGGGGACATTTCTGCAAGTATCTGTGGAATATCTTTGGAAGCTGAGGAAGTACCCATGGACTACTGTAACACCTATGTATACCAGCAACTCCAGGGAAGATCAAGGAAATTAAACACCAGCCAGCCTGATTTCAGCAGTGAGAAGATACTGGAAACTAATCAGGGACAAAATAGGGAAAGTTATGATTTAATTAAAGATATTCAGCATGGTTTCACAAAAGGGAGATCATACGTAACAAAACTAATAGAATATTGGGAGAAAAATAACCCCCAAAACCCTCAAAAAGAACTGAAGGAAGTCGTGAATGTGATTTATGTGGGCTCTATGAAAGCTAATACTGTACCGTCCCTTAACAGGCTACAATGTGGTAAGTTCTGACACAAGTGTCGGCTAAATAATGCATAACAAACCGGACAGTGCATGAGGACACAGCGCTCTGCATGCTGACATTGAGAGGGGAGAGGGATGGGGGTGATAGCTGGCCTGTCCCAAGCATCATTAGATTCCGCTTCTACTTCAATGGCTTGCAAAACTGGGATGAAATTTATTCAAAGAAGAAAACAGAGGAGAAGACACAGACAATACAAATGAAGGGGCAATATATAAATAAAAACCCAGCCTGTCTTTTAGTGAGCAGGGAAAGTGATGGGATGTGATTCAATAAAGAAAAAATGTCAAGTAACATTGTGGTAAGAACAAAAGGCAGGCGCCACACGCCATCCTCCTTAGCAGAGATGGAAGAGGCAGAAGTGAGGTGAATAATTGGAAATTAAACTCCAAAAACCTTAAAGCTGGAACCTAACATCAGCATGAAAAGAAGCAGAGATATTTCTGGAATTTCCAAATTGAGGCACTGACTAAACACTGCAAAATCGTTCCTGCAGTGTGTAACGGGATAACGAGGACGTATGTGGAAGCCCATACCCAGACTTTGGCTATCTTTATCATTGGGTGTGCATGGAACAGCCAAAAAATGGAGTGAAAAAATTATCCCCGTGAATCAAACCCAAACCAGATCAGTATCAGTTAAAAGCCGAGGTAGGGAATGCTCAACTGCCTACGTAACCTCAAGTTACAGCCCTGTCTAACAACAAGTGGGCATGAGCTGAAGCTAAGGAAAAGCAGGCACTAATGGAATTTAAGTGGAATTTCTTCACACAGAGATGATAGTCAATGTCACGCACAACCCAGGGCAGCATTAACAACCCGTGGAAAAACATTACACTGTGACTCACTCACAAGAAGAGACAAACTGAACCGATGTCCCTGGCTTTTCATTCTTCCCTACTTTAAAACTATGCGAGCTGCTATTCAAATGAAATATTAAAATAAAGACTGTTCAGTTTATCCCATGGGCCAGATAAGCAACGGAAGCTGGCACAACATTGCGAATTTTCATGCGTGTAATATGTGAAGGGAAGTGATTGAGAAGAGCCAGAGGGGCCACCCCACACCCTCGGGCTGCAGAGGAGCCCCACGCCCCCGCGGGTCTGCAACTGCACCTCACTCACTCAGTGCGCTTTGGGGAGGGGGTTATTATTTTCCTAGCAAAAATACATCACAAAAAATGGGCCTTAAGGGAATGCTCTTGATGATGCTGCTTCCATCATAGTAGGTCTCGCAAACCTGGCATGAAGTTATGAGAAATGCGAGGCTGGAAATTCTATTGCTCAAACTATCACAGAAACAAATGGGATTTACATGAAACAGGACGGCCACAGCACGAGCGGTGGCCTGGCATCTACAGCTGTCTGTAACTGATAGCACAGCCCTCGGTGCCCACCGTAACGCAGCTTTATTCTTGAATGTTTCCAGCAAACCAGCACCAGTCCAATAGCCCAGGGCCGCTGGGGAGGAGATCTCCCACAACTCCACCCCAGTGGCCCTCCTTAGGGCTTACGGATTTCAGCAAGGAGGGATACCTTGCCGAGGAGCATTTCCGTTGGGACTCCGTAGAAGGTGCCGGCAGACAGGCAGGGCTTGCCTTCCAAATGGGGCCAGGGGGAAGGAGAGGAGGGTGGAAAACAAGCCGGGAAAAGATGCAACAACATGGGATCCGGGGAGATATTTTACAAAAAACCCAAACAAAATAGCCATCGTGGCCCATTACTGGTTCCCCCAAACCCAGGAGGGGATCGTGCCCAGCATGGGGATATTTTGTTCCGAGGCATCTCCTTGGTCTACACTCCCACCGCCCAACCAGACAAAGATTATCATGGAGATACAGCTTCATATAAGCAACACTAAGCTTTAATTTACCAGTGCCTAGCGCAGCACCCCTTAATTCCAACCAGACTCATGAATGCAAGGTACCTGGAATGAAAACAAAGGGTTAAAATACCTGTCTGGATTTTTTTCTTGAAAATCAGTCATTGAGAATTATCTGTCAGTAAGATAAAATTAATTACTACATGTAAAACTGAAAAAACAACCCAACATAAATGTAAATATTACATAATATTACAAAAATGTTCATAACATCCTATTGTTAACGATGCGGATTCACCTTTCTAACAGTCAAACTAGCCAGGATTATTATATCCAACTTGCAATAACCAAAAAGGAGAGGATAAAAAAGGATATTTAAAAAAAAAATTTACCTGACTTTAGAAGCTTCGGAAAAAGCCTTCCACAAATTACAGTAACTTGCAAAATTCACTCATGTTTCTGAATGCTCTGAGAGGACTGGTGCTGAAGAAATTGCTTGAGTTTAAACATTAGATATTTATGTTTAATAAAGCTAGTAAATAGAAGCCTTAACCACTTCATTCACTCAAATCAGGGCAATTATTGCACTTTTCTCTTGCAAGTATTTTACTAATTTATGTGTAGTTACTTTTACTCATACATTAAATCAATTACTGGTAATATATTAAATACGTTTTTAAGTTTAACATGCAAATACAGTTCTGTACTGGAGCTTTAAGGCCTTTTTTGGAGAAGGTTGTACGTGTTTACATTAAAAGGGTTTACTAAATTCGGCAGCAAATCTCCTCCCAGTTTCCCTAGGGCAGAGGCACAAACGTCCTGCACAGCCCAGGCCCGAGGGCTGTGCCCCGCGCAGCACCCCGCACACCTGGATGCCACGGGAACCAAAGGAAAGAGGCCGGGACACCGCCTCCCACCTCCAAAAAGAGGTTAAATAAGGCAATATCTGAGCCAGCGTATGATGTGGAGTGCTGCCTACAGATGGGATGATTCTTAAGTTAATAATTTGGGGGTTTTTTTTTTTCCTAAAAAGAAGCATTTTCCTCTAAGAGAGGCATGGTGGTTGCATCATCTCCTCCCACGCTGTTCGGTTTAGCCATTTTCAACACCCAGCCCTGACCCTCTCCATGAGGGCAGCGGGACCGTCACAAGGGATAAGATGTGAGCCGGGCTCTGACCCCACCTTGCGCTCGCAGGGCCTGACTGGCGCCGATCCACTCTGTCCCGGCTTCTCTTCCAACGCAGCACAGCTCCTGGCGGACTCCCTCCTCCCCACACCATCAGCACCTGAGGCCACATCTGACCTGCAGGAGCCTTCACGCCCCGCGCCAGAGGGACGATACAGGCTGGCCCGGAAAAAAATGGCGATGGTGGGATGGGGACGCTCCGTGCTGAACACCTCATATCAGCTCTCCGAATCAGTCCTTGCAATGCCTAGCCCCAACGACAAAAGCTAACAGGACTTGAAGGAGTAAGTTCAGCAGAAGGAGGCTGCATTCATCCCTGTGAGACACTGCCGGGTGCCTCATGTGGGAGACTGTGGTTCAGTGCAAATAGGGGGTCTTTGGTATTGTGCGGTACAAGTCCTTCAGTTATCTGCTTCGGGAACAATTCCATCCAAACCCTGGGAGTGAAGAGCACTTATTTCAAGATAAAGAGGTATAAAGGGGGGAAAAAGTATTGAAGAACTACTGAAACAAGTAAAAAGCTTTATTTAAAATCAGCAAAGCTTACAAAAACACTACCAATACTCCCCTCCACCCAATGTCCTCCAGCTGACCCGCAGACTGCCAGTGCCTACTGCCCTCACCGAAAGCAGGGATCACCAAAGCACGGAGCCTTACAACTAGAAGAAGGAGGCATGGACATGTCACCTGCTGTAAGAAACCTATACAGTTTGAGGATCTTCCCTAAGGATGCGACAGCTCTGTCTGTCCTTCCATAAAAATCCATTAAAAACCAAACCAAAACAAAATTCAAAACAACTGCTAAGGTTACGGAGTCAAAAGACATCCAGGGCAGGAAGGTGAGGATGCTCACACAGCAGGGCAGTTTGGAGGAAGCTGATCCTTCCAGCTGGATTGGCACCAAAGATGCTGCGAGGCTCAGTCCATGGATGGTGCCCCAAAAGCCAGTGAGCAAATCACTGATTCCTCCTTAGCCCCAGTTTCCTCAACCAAGAAAGCTGAGACTGCAAATTGCTAATAAGTACTGGAAGGGAAGAGTGTCTTTTGTTGAAGACGTGAACGGGGGAGGGAAAATAATAAAGCTGCAGAAAATGGGAATTGGTTGCCAAACTGGAAAAATCAATTATTCTACTGAACAAGAGTAGTGACAAATATAGCTGCCTCTACTCCCTCCTCCTCCATTGAACAAATTGTTAAAAGAACCAACAATCTGTTGAACGACAACCCCCGGTATGGTGTCATCATTTAAAAAGTGAACACAGAAAAGGTCTTGTTAAAAACGAGGCACAAAGCTCCAGACATGATTTTGGATTCACCCTCAGTGAATCCCTGTGTTCGTTTTGTTGAATTTAAAGCAGCCATTCTGAACCGGGTGTTTGATCATATCAATGAAAATAAATGCTTGAAAAGCACCCAAAACAGCCCAGATCATGACGATAGTGTCTGGACTCGTTCCATCTAAGACCAAATTCCCACAGTCACTTAGCCCCCACCTCAGATCTTCTTCACTTGGCTCTTTTTTTTTTTTTTTTCTTTCACTAAAAGCATATCCCAGCATTGCCTTTGGTCCAATTATTGCACTTTTAAATGCAAAATGAGGTTTCAAAACCAGCTGATGAAGGCTTCTCTTCAAGCAGGATGAAAAAAACCGCATGGTGACACCGGGTTGGCAGCATCACAAGTGGAGTCCCGCGGGTTTCTTTGGAAGAACGGTTCTCACATTAGCAGTGGACAAAGGAAAATAGCAGGAATTTTTCCTCTGTGTCACCCGTGGTGACTTAGGGCAGTGTTGAGTGGAATGGGAGGTGTCTGTAGGGTGAGGCTGCAGCACGGGGGCTGAGGCTTTGCCTGTGCAGGATGGGTGCAGGGAGAGGGGTACCCACAAGGTACAACTGCAACCCATGAGCGCACCTCCTGTGCCCATCCTTCTTCATTTCCTTAAAGGGATTTTAGATCTTTGCTGTTACAGCAGTGCTCCAGTAAAAGTAAGGGATGCAATACTGAATGATAAATATCTCCAAGATAGAGCAGAGAAGTGATGCACCACACCAGGAGAAGGCCATGGCCAAGGCACCACTACAACTGTTGCTGGTTTGGCCCTTTCAGGCTACCAAGCTATGATTTTTTTAACATCTCCAGCTTGTGGCAGGTGGGCTCACGCATCTCTGCTAATAAAATAAGGTCTCATGGCAAGCTTCAAAGCTGTCCTTACACTTGTTCTCTCAGGCACTTACTACAAGGAACGTACCCATGCCAATATGCTTTGGTTGCCAAAGCGATAAAATGAATAATGCTGGACACCATTTTTGCTTTCTTTTCCTTGTCAGATGAATACATTAAAGAAAACCACACTAAAAAACTAAGAATCTTAATAGCTGCCGAGCATTCAGCAGATGGTACCATCTAGACCCATCTAATTCAAGGCCAAGCAGTCGAAATCCCGGCTGTAGACGAGAAATAAAATTTAATAGTGAGGAATAGGGGGCAACAGCAACGACTTGAGGAAACTGAGGGGATCGTCTATCCCTTTTGCTTGGAAAATAAAGGGCAGTTACTATACTTACTGGCAGGGGATTTCACCAGTGTGCCAACAAAAAAAACCAAACCCGATTCCAATTTAATTTGTAAAAGCGCCATTTCACAAATCACATCTGATCTACAGAGAGGCAAAGAGATCCAAGTCACGCTTAATTCTACTTTTGCTCTGCAAGAAAAATCTTTAAAACGCTAAACCTTGGAAATGAAACCAGTTTCCAAAATATTTACGCTAAGAAAATAAGCCATTGTTGAACCATCCACGGAAACTGCTGCTTTCTGTTAATATTTTTCAAGCTATTTTTTAATTCTCTCTAATTAGGAGAGTTACTTTTCAGAGAGGAAAGTACAGCAAAACTGAAACAAGCGAATGATTCCTAAGCACAAAGTGCAATGAAAGGCTGTACATGCTTCTCATGTGAGCATACGTTATCCCTTCCATATTGTTCAAACTTGCTCATCACTGAGCTACTCTACATGTAACTAAATTACAAATGGCTCAATGATAACAAAACATAGCAAATTAAGACAGAATCAGGTCAGACTTCTGTTTGAATTATCTAACAGAGTCTCTAACCTGGCACAGTATTTGGCCACAGTCAAAAATACATTAAACACACACAAGCACATATGTATACACACATGCACGTACATCCATGGGTGTGTGAATAAATATATTTTTAAAAAGAAGATGAGGAGTGCAGGAGCTGAAATCCATGTGCCACAATACATTGCCAAGGGATGAGGGGGGACGCAGGACACGTTTAGACCAAGACTCCTTAATTGTGGGGGCAATCAGTCCCACAAAAACCCACCACGGTACAAGATGAAGCATTTGCATCGTCGGATCCCTGATTTGATCCTGCCAGCAGGTAGACAGACACCAGCTCAGACACTCAGAGACTGTCAAATTATAGAGGAAAATCTATAGGTTCACAGTAAAGAAAATGCTAAAGGCAGAGATCGGCCTGAAAGGTTCACTGCTAGGAGAAGGCAGTAACACTGCACATTAATGAAAGCCTGGACCTATCACCTGCTGTAATAATTATCATGCTAATATGGGCGGTTGCCTCGGTTCGTGTTTTTTGGCATCCCCCTTCCTGCCAGAAATTGCAAATTCAAGCGCTGTATGTGCGACATAAATGAAAAGATTCTCACCTTAACAATGCACAGAAGAAATAAATTGTTTTGAGGAGGGTTTTTTTTTTTTTTGCATTTTCACTTTTAAATTTCCTTTGCCTGAGTGAACCTCAGGCTATAGAAATGCACGCGGGCATTGCAGCTACACAGATAGCGCCATACAAACCTCTTCTGCACAGGAAACACATCAACACTAATCCATTTTCTGCACCAAATGTAAAACTTCACATGTTCTGCTCAGGCTCATTACTGACGAGTATCTTAAGCTTGTCAAGTGTTTGAAAGGAGCTTTCCAAGAGAAGTTTGTAGTTAAGCATATGGTAAGCTCGTCCAGTCCATATGACTGGTTGAGCATCGACCACTACTGTTGATACAGTTTCCCTCAATATTATGACAGTATTTGTCAATGAAAATTAAATTGCTGTCAAACTTTTCCCACTAAACTTACGGCACAACACTTGGAGAGAGCCAGCTTCATGACTCAAGCCAATAAGGCCTCTTCTAAATACTCCTCTATTTTACCCATTTTGTGGAGAAGTCCCTGGGGATTTCCTTCTGACTTTTGCAATAACCAACAAAAGCTTCCCGGCACCTTCTGTGAAAAAAACTCCCCCAAGCCATATTGAATGCATTTACGTTTGTTTTTTTTTACTGAAATTTACTGTTTTTCTGTGAAAATCACACACGCAAACAGTCGCGGCATTATCTGGGCAATCTGCAAGCGCAGGTGCATTTACAGACAGCAGAATGGGCGGCGATGCTGTGCCGAACACAAGGAATCACACATGGATGTAACACATCCTGCTAGCGTACACAAATACCTGCTCAAGTTCATATTTCAAGGGTCAGGGAGGAACCGTGTGATGAAAAAAAAGCCTAAAAAACCCTTGACTCAATCTGTCCAGCAGCAACAATTACAGCTTTACTATCCTCAAAATTATTCAAAGGAGTTAGTTGGTAAAATATGGTGTATTTTAAATGAATATGGTGCAGGTTTCTCCTTGCCTTTGAAATCTTTTTCAAATCCTGAAAAACAATCCCTATGAACAAAATATTTTATAACCCACTGAGCAATTACACCAAAGGCTGTTTCTTAATCAACCTTAAACTCAAGGATAAATGCATTATAGCCATTTATAGCTTTTTTTATTTTTTTTTTTTAATATATCACATTAAAAAAAAAGGTGTAATGGAAGATGCCAACAGAGAATAAGCAGTCTGGGGTGAAAAAAATGTATAGATGGGGATACAAAAACCAACATGGCATTAATTGCTGTAAGTAATGAAAGACAGTTCCCACTGATTCAGTGTTTTACCATCTCCCTGGTACACATGAGTCTAATCTCAGCCACCAATGCAGGAAAATACCTGTGCCCTAAGACTGATTTATGGGATCATTCTGGAATTGTATTTCTTCACCACCATTCTCGGTGCCTTTCCTGGGCACATTTCTCAGTAGATTACGCAGCCAGCACCTTGGGATCATCAAATCAACGCTCCGTGATGGTTACTGAGAACTGCAGCACCAAAACGAGAAATTTCAGTTGGTGTGCCAGCACCGTGCAGCAAACCCGAGACCCCGCTCCCAAGCCTGTCACCGGTCATTTTCAGAGGCCAGAAAAAGCCAAGCTGCTGACCTCCTCCGGGTGGGATGGGAGGCACGCTGGGTCTGATGGTGCGGGTTCCCAGTTTGGGCACACAGGTCTGCAAGATGCTGTCATAGGTGGCATGGGCTTTCCAAGCTCAGCACCAGATGGAGCAGCTCCAAAACCAGGGCTTATCTCACTCTGGGACTTTCATCTGCGACTCCTATTGCATTATCAAACCAGTCCTCCTCAAACAGATGGGCACTCTTTCCATCCAAACGCAGGAGTTAGTGAAAACCTTGCATCTCCATATCCTTCAACAATGAAGGGCTTCAGTTTGATGTTTCTGCTATAACAGATTGAATACATGTGAAGATTGTGCTGCGGCGAAAAATCCCAAGTCAAGGTGTTTTTCTCTTTTCTGTTCTAGGGCTGCAGAAAGACAAATTAGAAGCAGCAGAGCTTTTCTCCTTTTGGGATCCCTCTGTGAGGGACAGGGGATAGTGCTCAAGGTCACTGGGTTTGGTGTTTCTGACAAAATTATTTTTCTGCTCTTAAATTCAATGGGCAATTTCAGTTACAGCCACTTCCCGAAGCCTAAATTTGGCAGTTTGTAGCACTTAGCCAATCTGTTGGGAAGGCAGAAATGTCCCTAAAATACAGATATGGAATTAAAATATGGAGCAGAACAATGACTCTATTTGTCTCCTATATGGAGACACATACACAGAGATCACCCAGATGGAAAAAGGGATATAAGAAGAATCCCAGAAATGACAAGCATACATTAAGCATCATCATGTTTTAGACCAAGATATTTCTTTGAGACATTATTTGCAACTCCAAGCCGTACCTCTGCAGCACACACATGGCTTGGGCACGATGAGCAATTGGAGCAGAGATTAGCTGGAGACTCTAGCAGAGAAAAATGGGAGAAGGCTGATACATATCTATGTTCAAAGGTGATAATGTCACCCCGGCCCATCACAATTTCAGTAGGCTGATGGTGGAATTTAAGTCTCTCTCATATCGAGTACACAAAGAGGTACATCTTGGCAGTATAACAAAAGCCAATGTGGGTGGCAAGGTAGCTGCAAATTTAAGCATGAATGCTCTGGATGTGGGGGCTTGCACCTGATTACCAGATGCTTCAAGCAGATGGCCAGGGAGAGGAGAGAACAAGGCTCATGGTTGCTTTGATAGGGTTACAAAAAGCACCAAAACCAGAGAACAGGGAAAAAAAGAAGCTTCCCTGACTGCACAGGGTATCAGATCAACAGGGCCACAGTGACACCGCACGCTCCACATCAGATCTAAGAGGTGAGTCCCAGAGTCAGGCTCGTGGTTAAATATCAGCACCAAAGCTGGGAGAAACAGGGTTTGGAAGAGGGGGAGAAAAAGAAAGACAGAAAAAATAGACTACTACTCTACAGAATAGGGTGCTGCTATTTAAGCGCAGGCTATTCTCGGGATTTTCTTCTTTGGAGGAGTTCCTCACGTAGGAGGCTTCGCACTAAGGTATCATTTAGTACGCGTGGGAGTCGATATAGGCTTTTTCTTTGGGGCTACCAATGAGCTTTCCTACAAGCAGTTAGAAGTGCCAGGGATTGTGAAAAAAAACATTACGCATTACAAAGGAAAAAAACCAAAAAGCTCATTTTGTTCACTTTTATAGAAGACACTGGCAAGATTTTGAGCGAGCATATCTCAACTTCATACAACACAGGGTAAAAATCTGAGAAGTTGACTCTTACTCTGGCGAGTAACCAGACAAAATTCAGCTGAGTGACGCTCCTCAATGATCTGAGCAGTATTTGTGTACCGGGATGTCTGGTCCTGTCTCAGGACCATTGAACCTGACACCGTCAAAACACGGGTCTGGTTGGTACAGGGGATGGGGCACCTCCAAAGGCAGCCACAAGCCTTCCTGCCACAACATTCCCAACAGCACGGTGGGGCAGAGCATTACGGAGCTGGCGTAAACAACAGGTAACTGGTGACCTGAAATCGTTAAAAATCTGTGTTCATCTCATTTCTAAGGGGGCAGTGGCTTTGGGTGGGTGTCTTGGCTAACCTCCCACTCTGATCACCGCACCCTGCCAGCTCCACTGCTCCAAGTCCTTTCAGTTTAGTATTTTATTCTCCATAACCTCTTTCCCGTATTTCTGAGGACCGCACAGGATGGTAACGTCTGCTCTCCCTACACACTGCCAGTGGCCGAACTGGTTGTTCCATAGCCGAGTGCTACAGAAACATATGGCAAAGATAGAAACATCTTGCTGAGCACCCCAATGCAGCATCCAGCTGACACAGCGCCCATGGACCCTGCGAGGTGGTGGGTCCGGGTCCACATTCAGAGACATAACATCAAATTCTTGCCGCCAGCTTCCACAAAACATGCATCTACTCCAGGAAAATGGGAGTTTAGTTGTTTAATACAGTTTAAAAATACTTAATGTGCTGCAAGGGAAAGACAAAGCTGTCATTAGAAATTATGTAGGGTAGTGACATGTTGCCTTCATGACTAGCAAGACCAAAACCCCATCTTGCACTTTTCTGGTGGTGGTAAACCACGGCCAAGAGGTCTGGCGCACCCAGGAAGGGATGTGCAGACCCAGTCCAGGGAGACTCGCAATGCGACCTCCCACACCTTCAACCACAAAAACGTCCAGAGAGAAGAGACACCAAATTCCTTACCCCATCCCAGCCACGGGAAGCCCCAACAGGCCCCTTTCTAGGGGGGCAGGGGGCACAGTCCCCCTCCAGCTCCCCACACCGCCCACCGGCAGTTGGGAGGAGGGGGAAGGGGTGGCGTGGGGAGAAGAGAGGAGATCTTACTCGCTGCGGCCTCACTAATCACTACAGCACATCCGCTCAGCATTATTTTTTCCTTCTGCACAAATAATTAAGAAACACCTGTGTTCTTTTCATTCAATAATGCACATTTCAGAGAGAGCCTCTCTTTTAAGCTTAGATTATTTTCTGTTACTGCGATTCAGCTGACAAAATACCAATGACTCACTTTGCCAAGGACTGAGAAAGGGGGGAGGGAGAGGCTGTCAACCGCACCGTTAAAAAAAAAATAGTCAAATTGATATTATTGAAAATAAAAAAAAGAAGCAACCTTAACATTTACCTCCTTCAAAATGGCCGGTGCCCCCATGCAACTTTAAAATCTGAATAAACTCCTGGAGGTGACTCTTTGCCAACGTGCACTCCTATGCCAGCTTTCTCACAAACGAACAGCTTGTATCTCCATGAAAACCAATGGATGGAACAAATTGTATTAAATTATGTAAAATGATACTAAAGAGCACAAACTACCAGTAAAAAAAAATATATATTTAAAAATTGGAAAATCTTGGTTTTATAAATTTGAGAAAATTGTAGAAGATAATTAGGAGGGGGAAATGTTAAAATTTTATTGCACTTAAAGGGATGTCTTGTGGCTTTAAGCAGGAAATGAGATTTATTCTCTCATAGGTCAGACACACATAATTCTTTGGTGCCGTTGACACCTGTGAGTTATTTAGCCTTCCTCGTACTTTAGCATGTGGAGAAATCCCATCTCTATGAAGCTGAGCGTAGCTCTGTGACAGTCTCAAATTGTCCCTCCCCATCGCGCTGTAGGAGCTGTCAGTGCACATTATGGATCCAAATTTCCTTCTACTTCTCCCAGACCCTTTTTTGGAGGGGGAAGGGGATGCAGATAACTGTAATTAGCACCAAATTTGCAATACCCTCATAAAATGATTAAGGATATTTTCAGCACCTTTTGGGGACTTTTGTAATTTGAATATACTGCCATGTCCACGCAGAGAACGTTCCAGTAACTTTGCCTGAAATGGGTTTTAAATTGATGATTTCTAAGCGTGAGTCAGTTAATCATGAACAAAAAGATCTGACTATTTCTGTATCCAGGGTGGCGGAGAGGGTGAGGCTGCGAGCGCTTTTGGCTGGTTGGAGACTTTAAATGACACTATATTGGCATACAATGGGAAGCCGTAATTCAGGGCTTTGTTCCATCGCGCACAGCCCTGCGGTCGCCGAGCTCCTCACTGCCCCAGCCTCGTGCAACGCTGTGCCCGTGGGGTCGAGGAGCATTTTAGAAGAGCGGCAGGTCCCCTGGGACAGCCGTGAGACCTGGCTGAAGGTCAGGGGCTCCTGGCAGAGCCAGAGCATCCCTCGGGGCTGCGGGAAGGGGCAGGTGCCCAGCACCTGGCTTCACTGAGGGGCCAAAAATGGAAGAGAATAAGGCAGAGAGAATGTCTTCAATCAAAGAGACAGAGCACCATTAATTCAGCCCTAAAATAAAGAGATTTCTCTGCTTGTGCTTTGTTTTTTCTGCTTTTTTTCCCTTTCCCCCTTCCCATCGCAAGACCCCAAAATGCAAACTCATGATTCTCAGCTGCAACAGATAGTTAATTTATTCCGCAACTGCATTAACTCAGTATACATCTAAACCTTCCTAACCTACTTCTGGAAGGGTATTTTTGTGCCACGTGAGTGAGAGTTAGCTTTAACTCCCTGTCCTAGCACATAGCTCCCGACTGGAGATCTTTGCAAGCCTAAAAGAAAAAAAATAAAATAAAAAAAAATAACTTCTGCAGCCAGTAGAGCACATACAAGAACCGCTCAGCAGGAGAAATGAGCATTGTAGCTTCCATAGTCACATACGCCACGGGGAGCCCCAACTAATTTCCACTCTCAATAGAGCTTATACAGACCTGGAAGCTTAAAATTGCTCCTGTCTGTCCATTGAATAACACTGGGCTCTTGTAAAAAAAAAAGGCACTCCTTTCCTGGAGGGCAAGAGGAACACGAAGGCCTTGGGGCTGCAGAGGGAGAAGCTGCTCTGCCCCTTCCCTTGGCAGCCACTCAGTGCCCGGCGAAACCAAACACCCCCAATAAACCACAGGAGCTTCCACGTCCCACCACCGCCTGCAGCCCCGTCTCCGCTGCTGGGAAATCCAGCCCACCCGAGACCGCTAACGCGTGGGAGCCGGGGCCGGGATTGCCTTCTGGAAAACACCAGCGCGGGGGCTATTTCTGCACACAGGTAGCGCTTCAAAGCTGGCCTGGAAGGGTTAACGCTTTGACATGACAAATAAAATTTCCCGTCTGTGTGATCCCGCAGCCAACCTCCCCTGCCAGCCGCCCCGCCCGACTCACAACAGCTGGAGTTGCTAAACTGGCAGCGGCGCGGGGTGGCATCAGGAAATTTAAGATAAAAAATATATACAATATAAAAATAATCCTAATAAATTCTGGAAACTGTAGACATGTAAATCTCCATGTGCTAAAAAAGCATCCTGCTAGAGAAACTAATTTTAACAAGGCTATTAGGAGGTGTGAAAGTAAAGCTGTCTATTATGTTTCTAAAGAAAGGCATCAAATGCTTATTTTTCATCCTGATGAATTCTGAGTGACCGTTCCTGACAGACAGTTAGCACAAGGTCACTGCCAGCCCGCTGCCGGCCAGCGGAGCCTCCCGGGTGCGGGCGACGGAACTCCGGCCATCGGAGGGACCAAGTGCTGGGGGAGAAAATGGAACTCACCAAAACAATGTTGGCTCTTAGATCATCTGCATGAAACCTGATCTCGGCTGCTGTTTGCTGGGTTTCTCCTTCCTACCTTTTCTCATGTGGTGGGATAAGTTGATATATTTTTCCGTCATTTAAATCCAGCAGCTATTCTACTTACGTGTTTTTCACGTGGCAAATTGAGGGGATAATAAAGTATAATAATAATAATAATAAAAGATGGGAAATATTTTTCTCCCCTCCGTGCGACTCCCGCTAGAGACAATGCAAATCCCACAGGAGGTTCGTAGGGATATCAGAACACACTCAGAGCTGGAAGTACAAATTCATCTCATCTCAATGATTAAACTGGGAACAGCTATAAACAAGGAGCTTTTTATCCCACTGATTTTTGGGATGGGTTAGCGCTTTGCTCCAGTCTTCAAATAGTTTATGTTAACCGAAACATCCCTCAGAAAACACAGCCTCGCAGAGACCAAATAAACATAAGGATCACTCCAAGAGGGAGAAGGAGCACCTAAGGGCAAAGCCAACTTCACGGGGTTGTGCTGCGGTCCTGACAAACTCTGCGCGCACCACGGCCGCATTTTATCCATGTGCAAGTTGTCATTTCGCCTTATGTCCAACCTGCAGAAAAAATGGTGCATTCAGAAACTCCTTCCTTCTGCTTTAATTCCTGCCATTTCAGCTATAAGCAGTCAGTTTGGTTGGTTTTGACTATGGGTTTATAAAGCTTGTGGGTTTATTTTTTTTATAAAGCACCTCTAGAAGGAGCTTTGAGAAAGCAGTTTTCAAAGGAGATGGAGGACTCCACAGTCAAATTTCACTGTTATCAGTTGCCCATCACCACCCCAGTAGGAGACCGACGCTCCCACTTCCCCATGCTTTCTCCTCCCCGAAGGTACGGGCACACCTACACCTTCCCTGACTCTCCAATGCGCAGCTCCCAAAGCTTTTTTTGGGATCAGGAGGGGTTTTTTTTGACCAGGAGGCTTTTTTCCTCCTGGTCAAGAGCCGCACGCTGACTCCAGGAGCCTTTGAATCAGGCCCACAATCTGCAGCAGAGAAACAGCGACAGCTTTAATTTGCTTTCACACCAGCTTCTCGGTCTTTTTTTTTTTCTTTTAAATATTAAAACATATTTCATCATTACGATCTACATTTTCATTCACACACAACTTTTTCATTATTTTTTATCAGTTAATCTAAAATGATACACCAAGTGCTACCTAAAGAGCTGGTTTAATATTATTTCTTAGAAGGAAAAGATCTGACTCTGATTTCGCTCAGAATTTGCTTTGAAGCCATCGGAGTTACATTGCTATAAAATTGATATAAATAAGATCAGGATCAGCTTACAGGTGTTAGGCAACAGAGTAAAAGAATACATTCAAATAAGCTCTTGCATGTATAGCCCACTATACGTGCGTTGGAAGTGCTATTTAAGCACACAGCAGTTGAATGAATAAAAGAATGCCTTTTTTAAAAAGCAATGATTTAAATGTCATTGCAAAACACCATGGGAGCAATTGCTTTCTCCCCCAAATGTCGCCTGAAAATTCCAGAGTACATGGACTAACAAGGACCTTCTCTGAATCCAGTGCTTCTAAAAATATGAGGCCTCTCATAAAAATACTTACACAGGTGATACACAATTTTTCCATCAGACTTTTATGCAAGAAATTTGGCTTGCATATTACACATGATTCAAAAAGAATAATTAAAGTCCTACATGGACACATATCTGCCTCAGGGCAGACCTTTTATGTTGTTTTGCATTCCATGTGTCACTCAAAAGAATTGCAACTGGGAAATGATGTTGAACTAAAATAAGACAAGAACACATTGACTAAAATTATACCCTGTCCAATTTGCTGACACCCCTTTAGACATCTCGCCATGACTGCTCCGGTGCAACCACTGTTCTGCGTATGGGTGGCATTTAAACTAAGCATAGTTGTACACTGAAATCAAATACAGGGCTTGAAGACTTCTTCCCCCCCACCTTTTTGACACTGTGAGGTACATGGGATTTGAACGCTAATAAAAAGAGCATTTTTGGTGCAGTGATCTGCTTTTATTACCTTATCTGGAAAAAGCACTGTTGGGTTTGTACCATTAACATACTGGAGTGAGAAGAATCCGAGTGGGAGCCTGTATCTTTCGCCTCGGTGTGCCCCGAACTCCTTCAGAAGCCCCTGGAGGGTTTCAGCTCGCAAGGGTAACGGGGCTGAGCCCTTACTCTGCAAAACCAGATTTCCCAAAGCCCTGGCACGCGAACACACTTCAGGTGCACATTCTTTGTCCTGGCGCACGGTTTGCCTGGTTCAGCTCAGAGTGCATTCCCTGGCTTCCAGAGCAGCCCATCTTCTGCAGGTCCTGCCATCCCACCCCAGCAGCCCTTCAGAACGTCAGGAGCACAGGATGAAAACCCCAGGATTTTTATGATATGTTAGATCCTGTTTTAAACCACTTAGAGCTAATTTTAACACATCCTCTGCATGCTACCCACCTCACCTTTCCTTCCCACCTCTAGCCTTCTCTTTGGCTGTTTTGTTTGCTTTTTCATTGCGCTCACTTCCTTAATTAAGTTGATAATGTAATTATGTCACAGCTGTAGCATCCTCCTCTTGCAGAGGTGGCTGGATTTCTGTAACTTCAGTCTGTTTGATGACTGATTGATACAGACAGAGATAATTGTAACTTTTCAGAAATGTTATAAATAAGTTGTAAAAGGAAGGCACCGGCTACACCACAAAGGGGACGAACGTTCGACCTGAGCGGGTCTTGCTTGAACCGCGCGAAAAGCCAGGGCTTTGCAGAGGAAGGGCAGCAGCAGGGAAGGAGGGGATGAGGGGGCTCATCAGCCCTCAGCTGGAGGAGGGAAGGAGAGACCACCTCCATCTCTCAGCAATTGCTGAGGCAGATGTGAGAAAGCAGCCAGTTCAGTAAAATCTCAGCCTCTCCATCACACACACCCCTAAAAATACACAAAAGGGCTACTGCACATTCTCAAATGGAAAAACCTGGTACTCTAAGCAAAGGGTGCAAGTTAATTTGACAGGTAACTTGTAATCAATATATTTACCTTCCTATTCCGCTAAAGAGTAGAATTTCCTGTGAGGTACTTGATATATGACTCTTGGTAATGAAAGAATAATATCCCTGACCTTTTATTACATATGGAAATATTTAAGTGTTTTACATCAACATATCACGGCATATTAATAGGAGACAATCTAGGAGAAAGTTAACAGAGAAGAGGAAAAAGCTTTATCAACTACTCAAATTTCTGAAGAGGATCAGAAGAAGTACTTGCCCCTATGAACAAACAAAATGTATCTATTGGGAAACGTGAACAGAGTCAGTGTGAATCATGAGACCCATCATGTTTTAGAGCAAATCTGCAAGCACATGCATATTCCAGAAATAAAACCTATTAGCAGGAGGTCAAGGTTGCACACTGAAGCAAGTAGAAATTGTCCCTTCCTTTCACAGTGGCCTGCTTGCTCCTTCTTTCTTCATATGCTACCGCGCTGCTCTTCTTGATATCCCCCAACTTTCAGCGTGCACTTAGGAGATGCATACGTGGAAAACAAAGTTCTCTTTGCCATGCCTACATGTGCAGCACAGCCTGCCCTCCCTTCTGAGCGCTGGGGGGGTCATTACTAAAAATACCGCTCTGAAATGTTACCATGCACACACCAAACTTTGATCTTCCAAGCTCCATATATCAATCAGAAGGAAACCCATTTTACTGTCATGCAAAGGCACTCCTCCTCCTCAATAGCTGTCTATCAGCTCCCAGGCAGATCAGTGGGGGAACCATGCCAGAACCGGGGGCTCTCGCAAGCACTAAGCTCTTTTCCCACACCACTGCCTCTGCAGAGAGATCTACACCTTCAGCCCAAGAGCAGGAAGCTTTTCCTACACTGGCTTTATGGTTAAATTTTATAGACGGTTGTGTGTATCCCAGTGAAAGGAGTGGGATGCTCTTCTCCAGCATATCTGATGTTCTGTTTAGATTTTATCATGTGGCACTCACACAAAGTTTTGCGAAGCTGTTCTGGAGAATGTGTTCTCCCAAGAAATGAGATGTTTCTGGTATTCAGGATCCAGCAGGGCCAGCTGTGACAATACAGCAGGTTTTACTCAGCAGATAGGGTACCTCTTTGCTGGTCCCGGGCCTCCAGAGGATCAAAAGACATCTCCCTTAGACATGCCCTCCGTAAGCCTTTCATCTGGCTCAGGTTTCCCCACCAGGAGAAAGCCACAAGGTCTGCACAGCTGCAAGCCAGGTATGACCATAACTTTTACCGAGATCTTTGACCGTTTTCTGTCTCACATGTGGTCAAGTCACGAACAGGCACTGACGTACGCGTGCTGTTCACACAGCTGTATCTCCCTGAAAAATGCATTTTGGAAGCAGTTACTCTTAAGGTTCCCTACACAGAAAAGAGATGCTGAGATACTTTCCAAGAACTGTGTGAATTGTGTGTGATTTTCTATGTCTTTATGGAAACAAACCATGGGAACAGGATCACATATGGAGTACAGCGCTATTCAGAATTTATAGTGTTCGGGAAGATGGTTTCTAGCAGGCATCTGCAACACAACCACCTTCACCTGTGGATCTGTTCAGGGAACAAGAATCAGAGGTGGGTGCAGTGCATCAACTCTGCTGTATATGGTGGGTACTGTTCCTTGTAACGGAATCACTCCCACAGAGTCAGGTGAATAAACAATCCCAAACCCCTGAGAACTTCTAAGCTCTGTTGAGATGTTCCTGCCGGGATGTTCCTTTTGGGCAAATGTCACAAGTCCATTACGGACACTTCATTTCCATTTCCACCTCACTACAGCTTTAATACTGAATGCAATACACTGAATATTCATCATTTAATCATGCAATGGTATGGGTTGGAAGAGACCTTAAAGACCATCCAGTTCCAAACCCCCCCTCCCCCCCGCCATAAGGGATCATTTAGATCCATCTCTTCCTTAGAAAGTAGGAATATGGAGGGAAAGGAAAAACATCAAGACAATAAAACGCCAAAGTTATGCTAACTACTGTGGTCAAGAATAAAAGAGAAACAGCGATAGACTTCAGGCAGTCTTGACCTCGGGATTTTAGTTATTAGACAGAATATGTCCTGAAGGAAGACACCAGGCTCAGTCATTTTTGCATTTCAGGGAGCCCAGTGTGGGCTGGGATGCACCAGCTGTGCCATCCTTTGGGGAGAAAGGGAAGCTGTGCCCTCTACCATTTAGCAAACCCAAAAAGCCAGTGATGGAGTCTTCATGGAAAGGACTCCATTACCAACTGCCAAGAGTCTTCTCGCTATTATGAAATGGAAATTATTTGTAAAGCAAGGTTAAAGGTCGTGTGCAGGCATTCACTGGGAATTATTGACATAGGTACGACATAGATGATAGCCAATCAAAAAGCAATTTTATAAACATTGTTATTAAATAGTAGGGTAATTGCTTTAAGTACTGGAGGAATGTCAGGGTCATATGAGAGTTTCGTTGGTGTCATAGTTTTTATTTGACACTTAGTGGATCAATGACACTTAGTATATTTATTCTGAAATGTGAGCTGTGTCGCCAGCCTAGAAGCTAATCCGCACACCACGTACCACCCCATACTTATATAGAAATCATTTCTGATTTTTATTTCATTCACTAAGTATCCAGCAATGCAAGCCTCAAAGCTCTCCACACATAAAAGTAGGGAAGTAATTAGGGATTATGTGGTAAGTGTACAAACATAGTTTATATTACTGTGTATTAGAAAGGACCCCTTTTATAGCTGCTTTTGTCAATTTGACAGAGCAAAGGGTTTTAATGTACTGTAATAAGAAATGTAAGAGGGGGCAAAGGACAGTGTGGCTGTGATGTCTGTTTGTAAACCGCCTGGCCCTGAGGTCCTCCCTCTCTCCTACTCATCCATGCTCCAGGCTTATTCTATGGTCACATACATTTTAACCGACTTAATAGCAGCCCGGGGGGAGGCCGGGGGGACTCCCTTAAATGCATGTTGTCAGCTGCCTCCGGAGCTCGCAGCAGGGCTGCCACCAGGCTGGATGCTTGCAGAAGATGGCACGGTACAGATGATGGGAGGCACAATTTGCACAATAAAGTCCATTATATAAATATTTTACCTCTTTATTGTTTCCCTTTTGTCACCCAGAAGCCGGAGACTGATTAAAGGTAGATGAACACAAAAACTGGATGGGCAGTCAGGGTGACGCCCAGGTAAGCCCCCGTGCTGCCTGCGATTTGTAACGGGCGGTTCCTCTGTGGTCGGTGGCTTTGAGTGGATTTGCCCAGCACCTGCTCTTCATCAAGACAAGAGCGCGCAGCCACGCGATGCCTCTCCTCCACCAAGCCACCTACCCCACTCCCTGATCTAATGAAAACCAGGTCAGGTACAAACGTTTCCGCAGCCCGCTCATGACCTCCATAGGGGTAAGTGGAGGGGTGGAGGGACGGGATTGTTATTTACTGTTCAGAAGGCAAACGGCATCCTTCGCTTCACACGTAGCGTAATGGATGACAATGGTGCTCCATTGCAAAGAGGGCAGAATTCAAATTATCACATGAAATATATACTACCCGGTAATGTCCCTGTCACACTCTGTGAACTTTAGTTCAATTAAAAGAGAAATCAGCTGACATTGATAAAATGCTATTTTCAATATAACTGAAAGGAAAATTGCACCAACACCAATTTAGTGCAATTTCAAAACCAACCCCAAAGGAAAGAAAGGAGGAGAATCATCATAGAATCCCTAGGTTGGAAATCTTTGAGATCATCGAGTCCAACTGTACCTGTCCACTACTAAAAGAAATAAAGAACTATAGCATATGTTTTATAAATGGATGGGTACACATAAAACACAAAGTGAACATTCATGGTGAAGGGTGTGGGAGAAAGGCATTTCTGAACCTCCCTGTGCTGTGAGCACAACAGGCAGCTCTCATCCTCCAGCGGGTGAGGCAGCCAGCACTCTGCCAGCCCTCCCCGCTCTCGCCTTGCACCTCACACCACGGATCAAACCACGCCAAAGGCAGTCAGTAGGTAGCACTAAACAGAGCTTGATGGAAAATTCAGCACCGGAGTTACACGATCTTTTCCCTAATGGACTAGGTGCAGTGAGGGCATGCTGGGGCAGAGCTGCGGTTGCCACCTGCTGCTGCCTCCCTCCCTCCTGCCGCGCAGGAGCTCTGCCTCAGCTGGATGAGGAATTGCAAAGGGCTCTTGCATTTGCTATGGCCTTTTACCTATTACGCCAGGTTCATCCCTAAGATCTACGGTACACAGTCGAAAGCCTGGAATAAAAATAAGCCCTCACTGAAAATGTGAAAATCACATTTTACCATGATTTATGCAGTAGATAATATGTTCTGGCTGCAGATTGACTGAATTGGTGGTCTCACATTAAATCTCTAATCTGAAGCATGCAGAGGCTCCTTGGTATAAGTTTCCACTGTGGCATAAGTGCTTCGCTTCTCTAGCAATAAACCAAAAGGCAACTACTTCCAGAAACAACGTCAAACAAATCGGCATTTCCCAATGGTCTGGAATGGTAATAATTTAAAGCGGTGGCAGCTGCTTGGCACTTTGGAAAATCAAGCAACTGAGTTGGATAGCTCTGCAAGGGGGTTAACAGTTTTGGTCTGAGAGTTCTGATTCCCTAGACGTTATTGCTGTGATTTCTGCACAGGGATAATAAATCCAGGCTCCGATAGGGAGCTCACATTTAAAAATAAAGTCACTGATCTCTATTTGGCATGCAGCAGAGATGTAGCGAGGATGATGAGAACGGGAGAAAAGATCAGTCATCAGAAAGAAATGCAGTACAGGAAACAGGTGATAGCTTTAGGAAAATGAATGCCCATCTTAATTTTTAAGTTTATTACGTACAGACAGACATAGGTCTAGATGGTGTGATTTAGAGACTGTATTTAATTCAGCGCCAGGAGTTTAGGGATATTCAGCTCCTGTCACAACTTTGAGAACCCCAGCCCTGACCCACGCTGGTTCAGGGGAATCCAGCACGTCATCTCCACTGGGTTAACCCCCAAACCCAAGCTCTGCTGGTTTCCTCCCACCCACACTACCCCTCTCTCCAACTCCCTCACCTCTCTTTGCAAGATCCAAACGCTCACACTATACTGGGACATGAAGCATCCATGGGATGCACTTGCTGACTGGTGATGGGAAGACAGACAACACAGTCACCAGAACAGGGGCAGACAAAGATCACAGCCTTTACTCATGCACACACTTGGGAGGGTGTGTGTAAATAACCACATCAAGGTACAGGCTTCCATTCTGCAACGCACCACTACAGGACACCACAGCCTCTCACACTAGCTAGAGACTGCATTGCAAAGAAGGAAGAGGTTCTGCGTTCCTGCAGAAACCTCAGCAGTTTCAAAGCTCAGGGTCCATTAGCCCATTTGTAGCATTTTCTGCTGTTGCCTGGCTGTTGACTGTAGGTGGCCCATCACCCTTGCGCAGGATGGTTTACCCGGTTATCCATGTTTGCATGCCACCCAGTGCCATCATCCATTATAGCACACGGCCAAACAGCAGCTCTCTGGCTTAACAGATGACTTCTATGGCCCAAGAACGGACCCCCTCCTCACAGAGGGCACTCCTCTATGCTCAGGCACATCCAGAGCTGCCCAGCCAGCCAGCCAGGTCTCCTCCAGCAGGCTTCCTTCTCACACCTCACCCAGATACAAAGCACCAAAGACTTCTGCCAGTGCCTCTCCTTGGGTAGAATGGAGATCCATTTACTCTCCACCCGAGATAAAATTAACCACCTCCAGGTGAGGAAGATTATATAATATCAACCCGTGTTCACAATGTCCCTCAGGGTGATGGGAGGCACCTTCATACAGGGAAAGACAAGACCATGTGCATTGTGCTTCCCATCCACCTAATTACATGCTCTCCCATATAATCAATACTGTTGCATAATAACTTAACAACTACTGTACTATAAATACTGAATGATAAGAGCAATATCAGAGGAACCAGTGGAAAACTGTAGTCCTGTTAAGGGTGACCACTGCAGAAGCTTAAAAAAAAAAAAAAAAGCACACATTTTGCATATAAAAAGAGCATTCTAATTTATTTGAAAGCCTAGTTCTTATCTACTGCAGAGTAAAAATGTGAGCCTCATAAAGACAAAATTCTCCACTTTCTGTTTCAACAGATTCAGCATGTAGAGAAGTATATTCAGGAGGTTTCTATATTTGATGATCTTTTTCCATTCAAAGTTTCTAATTAGTACTATGCCCTATTCTGTGAGGTTTATTTTCAGCTCTAGAGCCAGCACACAACACCCAGAATGCCTCTCCTTCAGCCGGATAAAAATATGTACGTCCACATTCCTTCTGTAGCAACAGATCCTTTTTTATCTGCTTGGAGAGCACTTGGAGCTGGGTTGACCAAACAGCAGAAACTCAGAATGTTGTCCCTGTTACATCTCCATTCGCTCGTTCCCATTTTATAATGGAAACACTTTTACCTAGTGACTGTCATTGGATAAAGACCTGGTGTAACGCGCCACAAGTCCAGCAGCAAGGATAGTCCAAGGCTGAAAAACAGGGACGGTTTGCAGTTCGGCAGTGTGAGCCCTGCTTCCAGTGCTCCCTGCAAGCCTGGCTGCCTGCCCTGCATCGAGTTTCCATAACTACTTGTCTCCCGTCTTTATTGTAGGACAGTCTGCCCCAACTCCAATACATAACCATTCCTGATGGTTAGGGCACCACAGAGCAGCGCACCCTCTTCCTCGGTATCCCACCAGAATGTCACCGCCAGCATTTTTCCACTCTGAGGATGAGGGACAATGCTCAGTCATTCCACTCCGAAAACATGCCTTCCCACATCCACGCTCTGTAGAGAACCCCTAGGAACTGACAACTATCCATAAGGAAGAACCAGCTAACTCCCAAACCCATCTGAATTTGGAGCTACCAACACCGATTCTTCCTATCCTTTCCTCTTCTGTGCTGAGGTTTGACCCTTAAGAGCACAGTGACTCCCCCGCTGCGTAGGACTGGGGACGGTTACGGCTTGCTGTGTGTGTGTCGTCCCTTCCCAAACACACCTGAAGGGCAGCTCCTGTCCTGCCCACGACCATTCCCACTACGGATCCAAGAGATGCACAGGCAAACAGCACAGATTGTTGGGATTTCCATATCCCCCACACTCAGCCAAGAGGGGCTCCAACAGCTTTGACCCGTACCCCGCTTTGCTTTGCGATCCAAAATATTCAGGATTTAAGACTTTTTCCTAACTCCTGAAAATCCATGCTTAGATCTGCATTTGCCATTAACAAAGGAAGAGCTGAAAGTACAAGGAATTTAGGGGTGGGAGAAGCTGGAGGGAGGTGTAAGAAAATGAAGTCGAATAAAAACAAAACAAAAGAGGAACACGGCAAGTAGCAGGAAAATCAAAAGGCAAAATAAAAGATTAAGGACTGCAGGTAAAGATAAAATTCAAAAATGCTTTAAATGTTGATTTTCTGAAACACCCTACTGGTTTTGTTTCATGCAGTATTTTGATGCTAGCATCTAATTATTCTTCGCAGTGTTTTATCTCCCCCATTATAGTATCACCAGATTTTTTTTTATTGGCACTTTCCTTATTAATGATTACAACACCTACATTTAAGGAGCTAAATGAGTTCTCTCTTTTCCTGAGCTGAGGAGAGGGGGGGGTCAGCAGAGGAATGAGAGTTATTCTGTTGTATGCAGATGTGTTAAATTCAAAATTATTTTTGTACATGGAAGTAGCTCCCAGAGCTTGCTGAGGGAAAAGGGAGATTGACCCAGGAAACGTGGGCAGAGATCCCCCTGCTCTCCAGTCAATTTAACAATTCCTTCAGCTTCAGTCTAAAAGTATTAACAGTTTCTTTTTAAATAACTGCCCTTAATTAAACTCAGCTTTCTTTTTGGAAAGATGCAGCACAAAAACATGTAGCAAAATGCATTTACTTCTCTCTCCACCGCGGATCAGATCCTGATATTTGCTATAGCACAGTGCGTTCCCAAAGCCCCTCGATGCCCCGCCAGGATGGTCCCTGCGTGTGGCAGTACTCACGTGGCACACGTGGAGCCTCGCTCAACCTCCACAGCCCCATGTGGAGATGGGGTGCCCGGAGAGCAACTAGGCGCTGCTGGGCATGGATCAGCTCCGTCTGGTTCCCTTCCCGACAGGACGATAGTGCCAGCTGGGGAAATCAAGCCACGCTGGAGCTGGGATGGGGTGGCCGTGGACCCCTCCAGGGCCATCACGGGGCTCATGCAGGGAGGAGGGGGACCTCACCTCAGCTGCTTTGAGGGTAACTGCCTAACCACAGCCACCTGGGCTGCCAGGAAAGCCCAAACGGGCAAAAACCGGGAGGAGGAGGAAGAAGAGATATCTACACATCAGGCAGAAAAAGCAGTCCAGGGTGCAAATAACCGCAAGCAAACTTTTGTCAGGAGCCAGAAATCTTCGCACCTATGCAAAGCTGGCAACATGCCACATGCTTAATTCTTAATAAGTTTTCCCTCAAGACTCCAAAATATGCCCTCTGTGCTCCCCACACAAGGAACAAGTTACACCGATGTATTGGTTTTCACTGCGGTTTTCATACATTTCGGTTTCTCAGGTATTACAGGGGTATTAGTATGTAATTAGAAGAAATTAATAAAGATCTGTATAAATATTATTCTAAATAACTGCTTAGTAAATCACTATTTGCATTAAATTAAACAAATCAAATTAACACAATCAAAGTTTGACAGCGAAGCAGAAGAACTATTATATGAGAGAAGCAGACAGACAGACAGCCTTTGGGGGAGACAGAAGATAAAGCTTTCTTAACATAGAAAATGTTCCATGAATAGGGTTAAATACTTAATGGTTGCTAGCAAAAGATAAGACAAATATTCTTTGTTAATATTTATAGAATCCCATCAGGAACTCTTTTGTCCTAGCATTGTTTCCAAAATTCAATCCCCTAGTTATATCCATCATTTTTCATGTGATTAAAGGAATCTAAATTTGCTGCCTTGTCTTGTAAAAGAGTAAAAAGTTAGATCTGTATTATTAAAGCCTCTTGGTTGGAGCAGCGAATGTAAAATTGATGGTCTATGGTATATAAGTCTAAAACACCGACTGATCACACACACGCATGACATATAAAATGCATTCATGGGATTCACAACACTATTGCTAAGAAGTTGGGATCCAGCTAAAAAAAGAGATAATTGCGTCCTTGCAAAAAGAGACAAATAAAATATTTCAAACTGATAAAAGGAAAGAAATAAACGACTAGAACCACAAGGGGAAGAAAAAAAGAAAAGCAAAGGCTTTGATGATAGGGAGGTGGCACTCGATGCTTTGGTTGCTGTCACAATCGCCCTGTGCTCCCCGGAGCAGAGGGACCTTCTGCTGGGGGAGGGAGCCCTCAAACCCCGCCCTGTGACCAAAGAGGGGGCCACGAGGAGCAGCCGGAGACAGTCTCGGTCATCAAGGTGTCCTGGTGAAACCAGGCGTGTGCTCGGGGTACAGGAGGAACCTACTGCAGGCTGGCCGGCCACTTAACTTCCTCGTTAGCCATCCCACGGGATGGATGCCCGATGGGGGATGCGAGGGCTCTGTGTTGAACCGACTACAGACAATGCAAGGCACAGAACCACAGAAACTGCACAATCATTTAGGTTGGGAAAGACCTTTAAGATCACCGAATCCAGCCATTCAGCATTACCCACTCCTCCACTAAACCACATCCCTAAGCACCCCGTCTTTTCAGCCCCTCCAGGGAAGACGACTCCACCAGTGCCCTGGGCACCTCTGCCAGTGCTTGACAGCTCTTGCAGTGAGGAAACTTCTCCTGCCTGTCTTCAGGGAGGGTGAGGAGGGCACCATACACATCAGACACCTCCAGGGAGGTCTCCCCCGGCTGCCGGCGCTGGCTGCTTGCCTGGTGGCACCATCCTCCCCAAAGGGGCAAATCCACAGTGTGTTTCCAGTCCCTGCCACCACCTGCCCGCGGCCGGCGCAGCGGGATGGATGGACCTCCCTTCCCTCACCTCTAAAAAGAGAACCCTGGCAGCTTTTGTTATTTTTGGTGATGCGCTTTACATGTGCACACAAAAGATGTGCCTTCATCTATAGGAGAGCTCAGCCTTTCCCAGCACTGTTAATTAACATCACTCCTATAACCAAAGCGAGTGCATCCCTGAAGTAGATGAAGCATCCATGCACTCAGGTGTCCACGGAGCCCAGGGGCATTGCCAGCAGCTCCGGAGCAACCCAGGAAAAAAAAAAAAGAGCAATCCCCATCTTTTTTCCTTCACCTTTAGAAAACCAAGACTTGCTGCTGAATTTTTCTCAGCCTACTAAAAAGTTTTTTTTTAACAAAACAGGGAAAAGCCAAGTCCTCATTGATCCAATTTTTTTTCTTCACCCCAGAACTTCTTAACAGCTTTAGAAAAATAGATAATTATTTCCGTTAATTTCAGCAAAACAGTTCAAACTCATCAGGGCTTCACAAGTATAATTTAGTACTCCTTCTGACTTATTGTTTTGACTAGATGTAGATTGATGATTAAAGTGATAAACAGTAACATTTTTATAAAATGGCTGACTCTGCCAATGGCAACTGAATAAGAAACACGCTGAAATAGCTGTGCTGTTATTGTGATTGTACTCAGGGCTGTCAACAAAGAATATAAGTATTTGACAAGGTGTTATCTAATTGTGTTTTTAAAAGCCACGATACATACATCTTTTAATGTGTCACTTGAAGCTGCAAGAGAATTTCTTTTATTAAAAAGTACAAAGGAAAAATGAATGCCTTGCATTTTCTTGTTTCTTTTTCCCAAGCTCTGCCCTTTTGCCGTCATTCGGCAGAATATATTTGCTCTTTAGTCAAATTGGCTTTTATTTAAATGGTAGCCCAAAATAGCACAGCAACATTAGGTGTATAAGAAGAAAGAACAGTGTGTCCCACAGACAATTTTTACCTCAGCCCTGGTGGGAATTAACTGATTGAAACAGAAGGCTAAGAATAAAATCCTTTTGACGCTTGGAATTAGTGAAACGGCATTTTGGAGCAAGGCAAAGGTTTGTGTTTTTTCTATTTTTAAGAGGGATCACCAAGAAAAGTATCTTAACCTGCTGCCTTTGGAGCTACCTGGAGTCCTTTCCCGGTTCATCACGCTACTCACAGACATCTTTATACCCAAAACACAGTTATCCTTAGAAAGCCTCTGGACCTGGGAAGGGGATTCAGCCACGCTGACTCCAGAGCTGCCGATTGGAGGCTTCTCCAACAGCGCACTGACCTTTTCTTTGCTTGCAAGAGAAAACCTGGAGACCACGAGAAGAGAAGGGTCTACTCATGTATTAGAAGATGCAGTTTCCAGGACAGGTGATGGAGCTCGGGCAGGAGGGGGCACTGGTGGGAGGGCAACACTGGC
Organism: Cuculus canorus; assembly: GCF_017976375.1. NCBI lineage: Eukaryota > Metazoa > Chordata > Aves > Cuculiformes > Cuculidae > Cuculus > Cuculus canorus. The sequence goes on along the minus strand of NC_071413.1, from coordinate 1,176,585 downwards.
CAGGAAGGAGGGGGTTAAAATGGATGGCAAAAGGAATTAAATAAAGATGCTAAGAAAAAAAAAGAAACTCCTGCTTCTGAGTTCTTGCCTTCTAGAATGACAATAGCATTGTGAAATGCTTCAAGGCATGGAGAGAGGCAGGGAATTAACTGTTTGGAAACCCTCTTGGTAGGAGTTTGAAGCATGGGGAGAAACAGAGGAGATGGCATTGACCAATGGTGCCTCTGAGGATCTCTCTGGGCTTCCACAGGGCTTATTTTTGTGAGGGCTCAGGGAAAGCATAGCTGGAAAACTCTCTCCTTTTCAGCTTGGTAGGGACCTGACAGCTGCTGGAGGGAGCCTTCACTGCTGGAGCCCTCCTGTCAGCAAAAACAACTGCTATGCTCTCAGAAAATGGGTATTTTGTTGGCAATAGCAATGTGCTGCCAGACCAAAGAGGTTGGCCCTAGTGAACCATGAAGTCTGGACAGACCTCCAATGCCACTGCTCCAAGAGCAAGCTCCCTTGGACTAAGTTTGAGAAAGCAAATACTCCAGTCTTCACCAGAAGCCAGAATCGGAGTCAAGCCTTACATTAGCATTTGCATAAGTCTCCTCCATACATGAAGGAGGGGAAACTTTAGAGAAGAAGGATGACAGCAGTGTGGCACTTCTAAAAAACAGCGTATTTTAGAGTAAATAGTTGAGGTAGAGCTCAGGTGGAGCAGCACGGTAATGCAAAATGTGGGCTTCCAAGTTGCGCTGAGGTCTAACAATGTCATTTGCACACCCATCTTAACAGCACCACTGAAATATAGAGGTCGGTTTGGTCTATTATGGGACAGCAACTTCTAATTTTTAATCCCGGTGGTATTTTAAGCATTGGATAGACGTTAAAGGAAAAAAAAAGCTCTTTATAATGAAAGACGCAGACGCCTACCATCTGACCTGATTCTGCGAGTTAAGGCGCTTCGTTACCGTCCCAGCCCGAGCTCTGCGTGTTTGTTTGTCTTTGAAGGCACAGCCACCAAAGGTCATAGGGAAAGATCAGAGCCTCTGTTTCAGAGGTTATGAATATCTTTGATAACGCTTGATGGCCTGGGTTTGTAGCACTCCTACAGATCATTCCTTAGCACTAATTTTAAAACTGCCTGAGTACCAAACTACTGACTTTTTCAGAGGGAACAGAATAAACACTCTGAAGATAATGACTGAGTAGCCTCCAGGTTTTCCATTTAAAGATGCAGAATGAGAAAGACTACTGCTGGAAAATCCTACACACCCTTCTCCATACAGTCAGGGAGGTGCAGGCCATGGACCTGCTGCAGCCATAGCAAAATGCACACAGAAAACAACCAAATATGAAAAATAACTGAAAATTAGCTTCCTGTTAACAAATATAACGAGCTCCTTCCTATGCAGGGGTCACAACTGCCGTAAGAACGACCTCTAGCCAGTTCAAAAGTTTAAAAGTCAGCAGAGTTCCAAATCAAAATCCTGACCTTTATGCAAATGAACCAGGAGCAAAAAAAATCCATCTTTGAGAGAAGCAGGAGGAGCTCAAGGACCAGGGCTTGTCACTGAGTGCCAGGCACCACCTCCAGCAGCCTCAGTGGCGATGGCAGTGCCTCAGCGATGGGGGACCGATAGTGCCGCTCATCCAAAGGCAAGCACTGGAGCCCACGCTTCACTGTTGAGAAACCAAAGCAATGCTGACCTGTGGACCCACTGCCCCTTTCTAAGCAGCAGCTGAAGTTGGGTGCTCTGAGCCTGCCTGTGACGGTGCTGTCCTTCGTCCACCACCACTTAAAGAGGAAAGAAGAGACAAGGCATTCAGGCTGCTCCAGGTGCCGAAGGACGAGCGATGCGTCTGCTTCTGCAAAGGGCAAATTGCCTCTAGGAATCCAGAGCAGCCGTGCAGTCATGAGCCACCACACACGCAGACTTACAGAAAGGAAGAAAAGGGATAAATCAATGTAAAAGAAAAATGTATGAAGAATAACTCGGGTTTTTACCTTTTCAGCCATAAATGTTGGAAATGATGTAGTAGTGGTTACTACACAGGCCTAGGTCCATTCTTCCCACCTGGATTCTCAAGCATGCTCATCAAGAGGAAAAACAGTTCCCTGTGAGATTTTAATTTTTAATAACATTTTGGCTTTAGCTCCCTTTCAGGTGCTGCTATGCCCTTTAGTAGCTGCCTCCAAATAAATTATACTACTATAAAAGGTTTTACCACCCTCTACATGAGCTAGAAGTATGAGAAGTTACCTGAAGGCAAAGATAAAAAGGTAATATAATTAGTTAACTTAATCTGAAGCAGAACATCTGACTCATTTGAGGTGCAGTCCCAAGGAAAGATCCTAATAAGTTAACGTAGAGAAAGAGTTTTATATTCAACTGGAAAAAATTACGAGGGAAACTACATACTTGGAGCCTGACCCAGAATTCTTTTTATCATCCTTTGTCTTTCCTTTCCTTTTTTTTTTTCAATGAACAGCTATAATTCAAAGGTGCTGCGGTTTGCCATGATTTACACGATGTAGCCAACTTTTTGGGAACCTAATGGGAATTTCAAAACTCCCTTGACTTTATCCATATCTCAGAGCAGATCCTGTGAATTTGGAGCTCCTTTGGAAGAGGAGAAGGAAAAGACAGTCCTAGGCTCCTGCATTAATTATGATATTTTTAGTTATTTAGCTAGATTTAGGAAAAATAAAGTCAACATACTCTAAATACACTCTCAAATCCCTAGCTTTGTGGTTTCTCAAGCTGAGTCTCAGTGGAAGAGCTTCAAAAGCCACATAATTTCTATTACAAAAACACTAAAACAAAGATCTGGGCTGTCTTTTGGAAATTTTCAACAGCATCGCTATATAGCAACACGATGGATATCTAAAAAAGAAAGAACTCATTTAGAAGTGTTTCAGTAGGAAGGGGTTTATTTTTCAAGGACTGCAGTGTACAAGGAGCCGGCCGGTATCAGAGCAGGGCAACAGCTTCCAAACCTTCCTCCCCGGCGTGAGGTGAGCTGAGGAGCAATGGATAAGGGATCACAGACTCTTCTTCTGGTGAAGAATTCCAGTGTCACGCAGACAATTAATAAGCAGTCAGCAGAGTCTGCAACCGGTGATTAGATGAACAAAGGAGTTTGCTTTTACACTGTTTCTCAGGCCCTGGTACAATATGTCAGAGTTTTTAGCCAATTGCTCATTATCGCACTCATTTCCCGAGATCTTGTTTTAACTAAGACACTGTCAAAGTACTTACTTTGTTGTATCCTCCATGCAATTTTTTTTACTGGAATCGGAGGGATTAGATACAATATGTGATCTGGTGTCCCACCACGAGAATGTTAGAAGATCCTTGCCCAATATTCCTTCATTTGTGTGGATTCAAATACTTTTAGTATCTGAGCAGCCAGCAACAGTGAGGCAGGAGTGCATCTACTCATCTGAGGGCTCTGGAGCAATAGATCTACATTTAAGGTTTTTGTGCTCTCACACAGAAAATCCAGGAGGGAGGGAGATGATGCACATGGGGCACTTGCACAGCACTGTGCCCTGAGTATGCTTGAGCAGCGAGCATACCTGGATGGCTCCTGGTCCAGCTGCTGGCTACGGGATGGCACATACCACCAAAATGGGTAAAAATTACCCTGGAAGAAAGGAGGACAGGAGGGAAACGAAGCTCTGCAGTCATCCTAGCTATCTCCCTGCAGCCCTGCTTTGGTCACATTATTTGCAAAAAATCTCTGTGATGAGCAGCGGTGTCCAAGTGACACCAACACCAAATCACTGCCATCCGTGCTAAAGAGAAATAAAAACAGGGCTAAAGATTATCTGCCCAACATGGATGAGGACCCAGGCCAGGCATTAACTGGGGTCACAGGCTGAAGGTCCCTGTAGGCTTGTTCCATTCCTTCTGGAGGAAAAGCCTCACGGTCTGGTGAGGCACAGCAGTCTCAGCGTGGCCACCCTTGGAGCTGGAACAATTTTTGTGACCAGTCAGCCCACGAAGCTGACCAGTGACCCCGGAAGAGCCAGCACAAACTACACAACTGGAGGGGAAGCAAAGTCCTTGTGCAGAGATCTAGCCTGAACACGTGCTCGCAGCAGCACCAGCCCTCACACATAAATAATAATAAAAATAATGATAAATATTATTAATCGAGTGTCGTTCATCCAAGGGTGTAATGCTGACATGTCATCTCTTAGGAAAACAACATTACAATGCTTCGCTTATGTTTTGCAGAGACGTATTAAAAGGGATGAGGACCATATTGTAGAATAACCACCATATGCCATTCACCCTTTGTTCTGGCTCTTTCTTTTCTCTTTTTGTTAGGCTTGTTACAACTTTCTCTTGGAAGCGTGCCAACGGCAGAAGTATATACATTATCCCTTTTTTGGCTTCTAGAGATCTGAGAGAAGCTCTCCGTTTACAGTAGGGGAAGAAGGGTCTGGTTGGTTGATATGTGGTCGCTCTCCTGCTCCATGGCCTTGGGAGCGCCCAAAAACCCTCAATCCTGAGCTGATTTATTTTTGCCCCTAAAAAATAGACAACAGCATTAGGACTAATAATTCAAACTTTTAAACCCATGGTCTATTCCCCTATTTCCACACTCATCAGGACTGTTCAGGTGAGAAAAGAGTTCTTATTTTGCATATAACAGTGGGAGCGTTTGATTTCCTTTTTTTTTAGGGATGCTTTTTCTTCCGCTCCTTTGGTTGTCTCAACATTGTCCTTTTATTACCAGCATATTTCTGATTTATTGCAGAGCGGGGCTAGCAAATAAGATTGTCAAAACGAGCATGCGCTTGTTATAACCCACTCAAAAAAAAATAAAAAGGGTTTTAAAAGAAAACAAATTCAAGTCAGTTTTAATTTTGACACTGATTGATGTTGATATTTCTGACCAGTTTTATGTTGCACAGATTTTAAGCGATATTCTCCTCTGATCTTCAGTGCTGTAGTTATAAATACTTGATAGCATTTTCATAAAAGGATCTTTTTACAATATGCTTAATGAGAGCTTCTGCTTCAGATACACAAGTAAAAAGAAACCCAGCCTAAGATGGAGATAGTCAGATACTCAGTAAGTGGCACATGTTCTCAAAAACCTCTGACAAAAAAAAAGTTTCAATCATTATACCTGTGCCTTTCCCCGTCACTTTCCTGTATCAATTATTCATGTGACATCTAACTGCAAAATGTTATATTTAGCAATGATTTTCAAAATTCTCTAAACAGTAACACAGCTGATGACCACAAGATGATCTGTCATCACCTGTCTGTAACGATGAAGTGGTCACAGACTGGGAAGAAATAACTTGATTTTTTTTCCTCTTCACTTAAAAAAACCCGAACAATGAACCCCCCCCCACAACCAAACACCAAAGTTATTTGTGATTATGCAACATTTGCTTTCCATTTCCACAGCCAGTTAGGGTTCTCAAACATGAAAATCCATTACGGAATGGTACATAAAGTGTGACCGATTCTTGTTCAGTCAATTAGTGAGCGAAGTCTGGCTATGATATTTATCTGATAATCTGCATCTTTACTACAGACACCAGCAAAGACGGCACTAACAGGGGATCAGGTTTAAGCTGGGAGCAGCTGGTTCGGCAAACGGCACTTGTGCTGATCCCCTGTTCACATGAAGCATGCAGCAGCCCCTTTCCTGTTTGTAAGGAAACCTAAGGTCTATATATGGAAGAATATAAGCATGTGGCAGAAAATTGAAGTTAACACTAAAAGTCATATTTTTAGAGCTTTGTTTCTATTCATGAAGCTTGTTGTTAATGTAGGACTTTTCTAAAAACCACTGTGTGGTCTCTTTGTTTGTACTAAGACACACTTATTAAATATGGACATATTATTCCTCTGAATACAATGCTATTTTTATTTTACAAGAATTACTCCAGTGACTTCCATATATAAATTATCTCACACATCTGTATTCTGATTATGATATTCAGTACAAAGGTCATGAATAATAAAATTGCTAAATATGCTTATTGCCATCTATAAATAAAGGTTATCATGCTCGAGGGTTTGGGTTTGGAGTGTTGGAACAAGTAAGGTTAGTTGCAAGACAATAGCGCTTTAATTTTACTATGAAAATAAATACTTATATTTATAAATATTCAAATGATTTCCAAGGTGCAGTGAGCCTAAATTAACACTTGCCAAATGAACGCAACAGAAAAATTGCAGAAGTTCACTTTATCTTAGAAAGTTCGCAGATCTACTGGAACACAACCCTAAACGTCAGAGACCCACCAAGTGCGACACCAGCACTGGCAGCGCCATCCCATCGCACGTGGCGGTAAAACTCCAGTTCAGTTCGGGATAGAAAAGTGGTTTCTTGGGATGACTATGACAAGGAAGAATGTTCTTCAGCTAATTGTGTTTTTTCACAATTGGTATTTACTCACAGCTGTAATTTGGGGGGGCCCTGTTTTTCTGTTGATGTGTGGAACAGCCCGCGTGAGGCAGGAGTTTCTACGCACGCTGCCTGTATGCCCCACAGCCCAGCTCTATCCAAACGTGCTCATGAAAGAACTTCCAACTGAGAGATGCTAGGGAATGGACGGCCATAAAAACTATCCGACGTGGCAAGGTGCAAGAAGCCTGCTGGAGTTAAAGAATTAAATATAGATCACTACTTTAAGACAAAACAAAACCTTACTGAAATGTCGTAGCTGCCAAAGAACAAGATTAGAAACAGTCTGCTTCCTACCTGACTTCTCCAGCCTCCCTACTACAACCTCATGAAATGGAAATAACATCCAACCAATAATTGTCCCAGGTTTCCGGCACAAATGTTAGAATCTAAGACTGAGTTATCTGTACCTTCTGTGGACTATGAAGAGATGATAGGAAATAGTTTAACAGCTCAAAGTTGCCCTCCAGTTTGGGCAGTTGGAATGGTGTTTTCTACAGACCGGTTCTTAGGAGAGGTGGACAGATGTGAGGGTTACTTCTCTCCTACTTTAAAATCTCCCCTAGAAATGAATTCCTAGCCTTAAATTTATTGAAGCTTTTACACAGGACCTTCCAGCACTAAGCGGATGATCCTCACACGTTCCCAGGCACCGAGGATGGGTCCCGGTGCCTGGCTGAAGTGTCCTGCTGACCCCAAGCAGCTGGCCCGGTGTCCCCAGCCCCGTGCTGCTGCAGTGGGGTCCGTTCCTCGCCTAGCCACACGCTCCTGCCGGCAGCAAAACTTGCCTAGTGAGCATCAGGGTCCCTTGACGCTCAGCTACATCTGTGGATGCTAGCTCTGCTGGTGGCGAGGCAGCAGTAACAGGAGGAACAATGTTTGTTTTGATCAGTTTGATAATTCATCTAAAAGTATTGTGCCAGAGCCATCGAGACTGAAAGCCACACCATTGTTACAAACTGGCACCGTCTCATTATGTGGAGTAATTGAAACCTGTGGGAACAATATAGGATTTAAAGCAGATAGTGAGGTTCTTTTCTTAAAAAACAATAACATCATTTTTCTATGAGCCTGATCTTGCTCATGAGAGTAAACTTTGCTAAGCAAGGAGTTTGTTAAATTATCAGTTGCTGATTTTTAATGACCAACGATGAGTGTCCAGGAGGGTTGTGGGATTGAGCCCCCTTTCAATGAACACTTCTTCAACGGGATGTTTATGAATTGCATTTCTACACACATACAGTTGGGTTTCCAAGTGCTCCATGAGTGTTTCAGATCAACAGCTCCATTGCAGTAAAAGATGAGCCCTGAATTACGCCGCAGGGTGGTCGAATGGTTCTTTAGGGGGGGTTGATGTTTGCTGGGCTACGGAGGAATACTGAAAACGTGGCGCAATGCTTTGTGTTAGGTTTATGGCCTAAGAGCAAAACATCAAATAACAGCAGAAAACCTCTAAGTGCATTTTAGTATTACACACCCCAGAGGTGCTCAATAGGTGCCGAGGAATTTCGTTGCCATAATTAAGAGGTTCAGAGACCAGATGAACAAATGACAACCGATCTTGATTTACTTGGAAAAATGAGTCATATCACTTATTATTAACTATTAAAGTAATTTAAACCCTTTTGAGAATAGATCTAACGCTGCAATGCTTTGAAGGTTTGATATGTCTTGTAATCCATAGATTATTAAAGTTAATTTCTCTGCTGAGATCCTACTTTCAGTAAAAAATGCATGCACACTAAAATGGTGTTGGTTTTTTTGTTTGTCTCCCCCTTTTCTATAACAAAGATGTACTTTAATTGGCTTTCTACTTATACTGCACTCAATAAAGGTATGGAGGCTGCAAGTGGGAGAAACCTGCCACAATTCTAGCTTGCAAAGCATACAGAAAAGCACACCATTCATCCACAAGTACACCCAAACCTTTCATTTGAGTTGGGCTGTGCTTGTGGGTGCATGGCATTCTTTTTTCTCTATTTGTTCCCCATGTATAATTTAGACTACATTTTGCTTTAGAGACCCTTAACGGATAAGGAAAAGAAGGCAATAACAATATGTTGATTTATATCACCGTGAAACATTTTTTCCCCCATACTTCAAAGTAATTTTAATTGAATTTAATCCTCTTGACTTTCATTTACTTATAAATGAGTTTTAGTTGTAATGTTAGAATGAAACAGACTTTAGCAGTTAACAGGTTTTTAGTGTTTTTGATTATAGATTATTTTATAATGTTTCTTGGGCTAGAAAATACTGAATGCTAAATACTGTCCCGTATTAGATCATTTTAAAGCCTTCCACTCTTATACAAGGAGAGGGATAACAACTTTAGGTTAAATCCAGTTCATTTAAAAAGGTGAACGTGTTTGAGAAAATGATTAAAAGTACTGCAAATCATTTACCCGCTTACATCCCTGATAGAGAATATATCTAAGCAGAAAATGGAAAAATAAAACAAACAAGAATATGTTCCAAAGGAGCTATGCCATGTATAATCCCATCAGTTGTGTGCACGCATTTATCATTTTTTAGCTCTTCATCCATAGATCATAGGGCACTAAGAGCCCAATTCATTAAAAATTGAATACCCTATTTAAGCTGGATGTTCTTATACTTGGAGAAAAAGCATGAAACCGTTTTTTTTCCTCTGAAAAGTCACATTTTTGCCATTCAATAAACCCTTGTTTCTCTCAGCTTCTAACCGGACAGTGCTCCTCAATTAATTGCTACACAACTTTAGAGCTTCGTAATTGAGCGTAGAAAAGAAAATTCAACTGAAAAAAAAAAAAATCTGCTATGTTCTTTGAAAACGATCAGCTGCTTCCTACCTGCCTTTATCACGCACACAAGTACCCCCTCCTGCTCTGTTCCACCACAGCTGCCCCAGTTTTAAAGCCCAGCTTAGCAGCTGTGTCGCATTTGAACTCTCCTTGAAGCCTATCAGTCAATCCCCTCAGCAGTTACATTACAATAATGTTATCAGGTGTCATCTTTGCAATTCCAACAGGATTTTTCCATCCCTGTTTCTGCAAGTGTCTCCTGCACACCTAGCTCGCTCGTCAGAAAATAAATGGGTTCAGAGAAGAACTTCCAAGTCCCGCGCGACACAGCCTGCTACCCTCAGCAGCACGGACTTCGAAGGCAGCGCTTTGAAACAAGAAGTTTGGAAGCACGAGATGATCTACTCTGCTAATAAGTGAGATCATCACAGTGACAATGTGGTCTCCTAATGAATAAGCTGGGTGTATGGGATGGGCAGGAGCAGCCAACGAGCATTTTCTGGGTTTCCAAAGAGACAGGGAAGGCTTAGAAGCATTTAGCTGTAAACTTTTCTGCTCTCTAGCAGAAATGTGGTCAGACGTACGGCATACGAACCACACAGTACCTGTTGTTTCACAATATGGTTGCATACCCAAAGTATATAAGCTATCAATACTCAGATTTAAGCCTCGCATAGTTAAAAATCTAATTTGGGTATTCGCTTTCAAGTCAGCAAGTCTGTATCTGCACTACAGATAATCCAACATTTGAAATGTATACAGGGGTCGGTCTTCTCCAACAGAACAGAGAAGTTCCTTCCCTCTGCAATCTCTGATGAAGAAAAAACCCTTACAGGAGACAACGAGGAAAGAGCAAGTTCCCAAAAGCTGCACCTTTCTTCCATACAGTTTGTTTTCTGCCACGTAAATCACTCACTCAGTTACTGAAAGGCACTTATGCTCATGAAGATAAATCTCCGCTCGCACCACCTGAAACTTTTCTGCCCATTAGAGAATTTCAGAAATCTTTTTGCATGTCCTCTGCAGACACAACACCTTCACTGACCCGATATTGCACCTACTGCCAGCTAAGCCTCCACAATATATGGAGTTATGTTTTACAGGGAAAAGCCCACTAAAACCAAAAGAAACTGCCCATCTGCATTTGCATCCACTGTTAGGGAAGAGTACACGATGGAAAACAGGCTTAGGAGAGATGCAGAGGTCCTGTTATTGAAGGTGTATGCGTAGCAAGCACCACCCCACACTCAGCCCTGTAGCCAGCACACTCTGAACAAAGTTCACAGAAAATGCAGATTAAATGCCTTGTCCCAAACAGACAAGATTGGATCGACTGAAGTTTTTCCTCAAAGCAATAATCATTCCATGTGCTATCATCACGAGGGGAGGAAGTTCTCCTCCATCAGCAGCAGCCACCTGTGTTCCACCAGCAGACCTCCTGGTGTCCTGCTCCAGGACAACTCTGCTGGACCAACAGCTGCACAAAGAAGTAAAGGTGGGCTGGAATAAGGACCCAAGTCAGAATAGAGCCTCCCCGGGAATCCAGGCTCTTCAGATGAAGAAGAGATGAGAGGAATGGTTAAGAAAAGCAAGAGACTATATCAGAGTTTGGCTGTCAGTGTTTTTGCACTTCTCCTGGCTGATGTACAATATCTGTTCAGCTCGGTAGCTGTTATGCCATCGCATGCCTCATAACATACCCTAATCCTTTCAAGTACTTTCAGTACCAGCTATGGATTCACTAAGTGCAAGCTGGGTTAAAGGAGCAAAGCGATCTGGCTTTCCTTTCTGTCTTCAAGTTTATTCCTAGTAGTACACAGGAATTAGAAGTGGATACTTTTTTTCTTGTACATACAGAGGCTCATCACTAATTACCACGGCTGAGACTGTGACCTGAGAACAGAACTGCAGCAAGCACTGCACTCTCAACTCTTGTTCTCCAAGGTTGCACTACCGGTCTTGGAAGTGGGAATGGCACAGTTTCATATTTGTCAGGCAGGATAAGCAAAGTATTTCAGCTCCATTTTATACAATCTATTGCTCTTCCATTTCTGAGGTCACTTCCTGAGGCTGGGTGCTACTGTAGGTCAAACCCAGAAATTATGACCGATAAAAGGGATGTGTGGTTCTTTATGCAGAGGGAAGTGGTGCTTGGGGAAGGGAGGGACCCCACCAGCAGGGACTCAGACACTCGAGGGAGCAAACAGAGGATCACTGCCCAGCACCCACCACCCCGGGAGAACCTGCCCCAGAGCTCACACTCAAGAAAGCCTATACGGCTGGAAGAAGGGGTTCTGCTTGGCATCCCCTGGAAGCACCATGGTTCCCAAGGCTGCGGCCACCCCAAAAGGCCATAAATTACTCTGCTAGGAG